>NC_086198.1:60667054-61025647 GCF_035770615.1 Melospiza melodia melodia
TTTGATAGTACCAAGTGGCTCCTGCAATCTGCCATCCAGAAGCGGGGCAGCTGACTTTTGTTTGCCAGGGAAACGGGCCGAGGTATTTGTCTGGGGACCTATGGCTGGGAGTGACCGGCTGGCTCCTGAAAAGCTACGATAGGCAGGATGGTGACCAGACCCATGGTGGCACCAGTGCCAAGTTGGGCTGGTTTGATAGTACCAAGTGGCTCCTGCAATCTGCCATCAAAAGTTGGCAGGCCAGTTTTGTTTTCCAGGGAAAAGCGCCGTTGTTTGTGTTTGGGGGACTGTGGCTGGGAGTGGCCGGCTGGCTCCTTAGAACACACGATACGCAGGATGGTTCCCAGACCCAAGGTGGCACCAGTGCCAAGTCGGGCTGGTTTGATAACACCAAGTGGCTCCTGCAATCTGCCATCCAGAAGCAGGGCAGCTTACTTTTGTTTTCCAGGGAAACGGACCGAGGTTTTTTTCTGGGGGCCTATGGCTGGGAGTGACCGGCTGGCTCCTGAAAAGCTACGATAGGCAGGATGGTGACCAGACCCATGGTGGCACCAGTGCCAAGTTGGGCTGGTTTGATAGTACCAAGTGGCTCCTGCACTCTGCCATCAAAATGTTGGCAGGCGAGTTTTGTTTTCCAGGGAAAAGCGCCGTTGTTTGTGTTTGGGGGCCTGTGGCTGGGAGTGGCCGGCTGGCTCCTTAGAATCCACGATACGCAGCATGGTTCCCAGACCAGAGGTGGCACCAGTGCCAAGTCGGGCTGGTTTGATGGTGCAAAGTGGCTCCTGCAATCTGCCATCCAGAAGTGCGGTAGCTTACTTTTGTGTGCCAGGGAAACAGGCCGAGGTTTGTGTCTGGCGGCCTATGGCTGGGAGTGACCGGCTGGCTCCTGAAAAGCTACGATAGGCAGGATGGTGACCAGACCCATGGTGGCACCAGTGCCATGTTGGGCTGGTTTGATAGTACCAAGTGGCTCCTGCAATCTGCCATCAAAAAGTTGGCAGGCGAGTTTTGTTTTCCAGGGAAAAGCGCCGTTGTGTGTGTTTTGGGGCCTGTGGCTGGGAGTGGCCAGCTGGCTCCTTAGAATCCACGATACGCAGGATGGTTCCCAGACCCAAGGTGGCACCAGTGCCAAGTCGGGCTGGTTTGTTAGTACCAAGTGGTTCCTGCAATCTGCCCTCCAGAAGCGGGGCAGCTGAATTTTGTTTGCCAGAGAAAAAGGCTGTTGTTTGTGTTTCGGGGCCTGTGGCTGGCAGTGGACGGCTGGCTCCTGAAAATCCATGATACGCAGCATGGTTCCCAGACCCAAGGTGGCACCAGTGCCAAGTAGGGCTGGTTTCATAGTACCCAGTGGCTCCTGCAATCTGCCATCCAGAAGAGGGGCAGTTGAGTTTTGTTTTCCAGGGAAAAGGGCCGTGGTTTGTGTTTGGGGCCTATGGCTGAGAGTGACCGGCTGACCCCTGAAAATCCACTATACGCCGGATGGTTCCCAGATCCAAGGTGGCACCAGTGCCATGTTGTGCTGGTGTGATAGTCCCAAGTGGCTCCTGCAATCTGCCATCCAGAAGTGGGCAGCTGAATTTTGTTTGCCAGAGAAAAAGGCTGTGGTTTTTGTTTGGGGGCCTATGGCTGGGAGTGGCCGGCTGGCTCCTGAAAATCCATGATACGCAGCATGGTTCCCAGACCCAAGGTGGCACCAGTGCCAAGTGGGGCTGGTTTCACAGTGTCAAGTGCCTCCTGCAATCTCCCATCCAGAAGCGGGGCAGCTGAGTTTTGTTTGCCTGTGAAACGGGCCGTTGTTTTTGATTGGGGTCTGTGGCCGAGAGTGTTCAGCTGGCTCCTGACAATCCACAATACGCAGGATGGTTCCCAGACCCAAGGTGGCACCAGTGCCAAGTCGTGCTGGTTTGATAGTACCAAGTGGCTCCTGCAATCTGCCATCCAGAAGCGGTGCAGCTGAGTTTTGTTTGCCAGAGGAAAGGGCCGTGGGTTGTGTTCGGGGGCATATGGCTGGGAGTGGCCGGCTGTCTCATTAAAAAGATCGATACGCACGATGGTTCCCAGACCCAAGGTGGCACCAGTGCCAAGTCGGGCTGTTTTTATAGTACCAAGTGCGTCCTGCAATTTGCCATCCAGAAGAGGGGCAGTTGAGTTTTGTTTGCCAGAGAAAAGCGCCGTTGTTTGTGTTTGGGTGCTTGTGGCTGGGAGTGGCCGACTGGCGCCTTAGAATCTGCGATACGCAGCATGGTTCCCAGACCCAAGGTGGCACCAGTTCAAAGTTGGGCTGGTTTGATAGTACCAAGTGGCTCCTGCAATCTGCCATCCAGAAGCGGGGTAGCTTAGTTTTGTTTGCCAGGGAAACGGGCCGAGGTTTGTGACTGGGGGCCTATGGCTGGGAGTGACCGGCTGGCTCCTGGAAAGCTACGATAGGCAGGATGGTGACCAGACCCATGGTGGCACCAGTGTCAAGTTGGGCTGGTTTGATAGCACCAAGTGGCTCCTGCAATCTGCCATCAAAAAGTTGGCAGGCGAGTTTTGTTTTCCAGGGAAAAGCGCCGTTGTTTGTGTCTGGGGGCCTGTGGCTGGAGTGACCGGCTGGCTCCTTAGAATCCACGATACGCAGGATGGTTCCCAGACCAGAGGTGGCACCAGCGCCAAGTCGGGCTGGTTTTATAGTACCAAGTGGTTCCTGCAATCTGCCATCCAGAAGCGGGGCAGCTTACTTTTGTGTGCCAGGGAAACGGGCCGAGCTTTGTGTCTGGGGGCCTATGGCTGGGAGTGACCGGCTGGCTCCTGAAAAGCTACGATAGGCAGGATGGGGAGCAGATCCAAGATGGCACCAGTGCCAAGTCGGGGTGGTTTGATGGTGCAAAGTGGCTCCTGAAATCTGCCATTCTGACGCGGGGCAGCGGATTTTTGTTTCCAAGAGAAATGGTCCGTGGTTTGTTTTTGGGGCTATATGGCTGGGCGTGGCCTGCTGGCTCCTTAAAAAGCTACGATAGGCAGGATGGTTCCCTGACCCAAGGTGGCACCAGTGCCAAGTCAGGCGGTTTTCGTAGTACAAAGTGCGTCCTAAAATTTGCCATCCAGAAGAGGGTCAGTTGAGTTTTGTTTACCAGAGAAAAGGGCCGTGGTTTGTTTTTGGGGGCATATGGCTGATAGTGGCCGTCTGGCCCCTGAAAATCCACGATAGGCAGGATGGTTCCCAGACCAGAGGTGGCACCAGTGCCAAGTCGGGCTGGTTTGATAGTACTAAATAGCACCTGCAATCTGCCATGCAGAAGCGGGGCAGCTTACTTTTGTTTGCCAGGGAAACGGGCCGAGCTTTGTGTCTGGGGGCCTATGGCTGGGAGTGACCGCCTGGCTCCTGAATAGCTACGATAGGCAGGATGGTGACCAGACCCATGGTGGCACCAGTGCCAAGTTGGGCTGGTTTGATAGTACCAAGTGGCTCCTGCAATCTGCCATCAAAAAGTTGGCAGGAGAGTTTTGTTTTCCAGGGAAAAGCGCCGTTGTTTGTGTTTGGGGGTCTGTGGGTGGGAGTGGCCGGCTGGCTCCTTAGAACACACGATACGCAGGATGGTTCCCAGACCCAAGGTGGCACCAGTGCCACGTCGGGCTGGTTTGATGGTGAAAAGTGGCTCCTGCAATCTGCCATCCTGAAGCGGGGTAGCTTACATTTGTGTACCAGGGAAACGGGCCGAGGTTTATGACTGGGGGCCTAGGGCTAGGAGTGACCGGCTGGCTCCTGAAAAGCAACAATAGGCAGGATGGTTCCCAGACCCAAGGTGGCACCAGTGCCAAGTTGGGCTGGTTTGATGGTACCAACTGGCTCCTGCAATCTGCCATCTAAAAGATGTCAGGCGAGTTTTGTTTTCCAGGGAAAAGCGCCGTTGATTTTGTTTGGAGGGCGGTGGCTGGCAGTGGCTGCCTGTCGTCTTAGAATCCGGGTTACGCAGCATGGTTCCCAGAGCCAAGGTGGCACCAGTGTCAAGTTGGGCTGGTTTGATAGTACCAAGTGGCTCCTGCAATCTGCCATCCAGAAGCGGGGCAGCTGACTTTTGTTTGCCAGGGAAACGGGCCGAGGTATTTGTCTGGGGACCTATGGCTGGGAGTGACCGGCTGGCTCCTGAAAAGCTACGATAGGCAGGATGGTGACCAGACCCATGGTGGCACCAGTGCCAAGTTGGGCTGGTTTGATAGTACCAAGTGGCTCCTGCAATCTGCCATCAAAATTTGGCAGGCCAGTTTTGTTTTCCAGGGAAAAGCGCCGTTGTTTGTGTTTGGGGGACTGTGGCTGGGAGTGGCCGGCTGGCTCCTTAGAACACACGATACGCAGGATGGTTCCCAGACCCAAGGTGGCACCAGTGCCAAGTCGGGCTGGTTTGATAACACCAAGTGGCTCCTGCAATCTGCCATCCAGAAGCAGGGCAGCTTACTTTTGTTTTCCAGGGAAACGGACCGAGGTTTTTTTCTGGGGGCCTATGGCTGGGAGTGACCGGCTGGCTCCTGAAAAGCTACGATAGGCAGGATGGTGACCAGACCCATGGTGGCACCAGTGCCAAGTTGGGCTGGTTTGATAGTACCAAGTGGCTCCTGCACTCTGCCATCAAAATGTTGGCAGGCGAGTTTTGTTTTCCAGGGAAAAGCGCCGTTGTTTGTGTTTGGGGGCCTGTGGCTGGGAGTGGCCGGCTGGCTCCTTAGAATCCACGATACGCAGCATGGTTCCCAGACCAGAGGTGGCACCAGTGCCAAGTCGGGCTGGTTTGATGGTGCAAAGTGGCTCCTGCAATCTGCCATCCAGAAGTGCGGTAGCTTACTTTTGTGTGCCAGGGAAACAGGCCGAGGTTTGTGTCTGGCGGCCTATGGCTGGGAGTGACCGGCTGGCTCCTGAAAAGCTACGATATGCAGGATGGTGACCAGACCCATGGTGGCACCAGTGCCATGTTGGGCTGGTTTGATAGTACCAAGTGGCTCCTGCAATCTGCCATCAAAAAGTTGGCAGGCGAGTTTTGTTTTCCAGGGAAAAGCGCCGTTGTGTGTGTTTTGGGGCCTGTGGCTGGGAGTGGCCAGCTGGCTCCTTAGAATCCACGATACGCAGGATGGTTCCCAGACCCAAGGTGGCACCAGTGCCAAGTCGGGCTGGTTTGTTAGTACCAAGTGGTTCCTGCAATCTGCCATCCAGAAGCGGGGCAGCTGAATTTTGTTTGCCAGAGAAAAAGGCTGTTGTTTGTGTTTCGGGGCCTGTGGCTGGCAGTGGACGGCTGGCTCCTGAAAATCCATGATACGCAGCATGGTTCCCAGACCCAAGGTGGCACCAGTGCCAAGTAGGGCTGGTTTCATAGTACCCAGTGGCTCCTGCAATCTGCCATCCAGAAGAGGGGCAGTTGAGTTTTGTTTTCCAGGGAAAAGGGCCGTGGTTTGTGTTTGGGGCCTATGGCTGAGAGTGACCGGCTGACCCCTGAAAATCCACTATACGCCGGATGGTTCCCAGATCCAAGGTGGCACCAGTGCCATGTTGTGCTGGTGTGATAGTCCCAAGTGGCTCCTGCAATCTGCCATCCAGAAGTGGGGCAGCTGAATTTTGTTTGCCAGAGAAAAAGGCTGTGGTTTTTGTTTGGGGGCCTATGGCTGGGAGTGGCCGGCTGGCTCCTGAAAATCCATGATACGCAGCATGGTTCCCAGACCCAAGGTGGCACCAGTGCCAAGTGGGGCTGGTTTCACAGTGTCAAGTGCCTCCTGCAATCTCCCATCCAGAAGCGGGGCAGCTGAGTTTTGTTTGCCTGTGAAACGGGCCTTTGTTTTTGATTGGGGTCTGTGGCCGAGAGTGTTCAGCTGGCTCCTGACAATCCACAATACGCAGGATGGTTCCCAGACCCAAGGTGGCACCAGTGCCAAGTCGTGCTGGTTTGATAGTACCAAGTGGCTCCTGCAATCTGCCATCCAGAAGCGGTGCAGCTGAGTTTTGTTTGCCAGAGGAAAGGGCCGTGGGTTGTGTTCGGGGGCATATGGCTGGGAGTGGCCGGCTGTCTCATTAAAAAGATCGATACGCACGATGGTTCCCAGACCCAAGGTGGCACCAGTGCCAAGTCGGGCTGTTTTTATAGTACCAAGTGCGTCCTGCAATTTGCCATCCAGAAGAGGGGCAGTTGAGTTTTGTTTGCCAGAGAAAAGCGCCGTTGTTTGTGTTTGGGGGCTTGTGGCTGGGAGTGGCCGACTGGCGCCTTAGAATCTGCGATACGCAGCATGGTTCCCAGACCCAAGGTGGCACCAGTTCAAAGTTGGGCTGGTTTGATAGTACCAAGTGGCTCCTGCAATCTGCCATCCAGAAGCGGGGTAGCTTAGTTTTGTTTGCCAGGGAAACGGGCCGAGGTTTGTGACTGGGGGCCTATGGCTGGGAGTGACCGGCTGGCTCCTGGAAAGCTACGATAGGCAGGATGGTGACCAGACCCATGGTGGCACCAGTGTCAAGTTGGGCTGGTTTGATAGCACCAAGTGGCTCCTGCAATCTGCCATCAAAAAGTTGGCAGGCGAGTTTTGTTTTCCAGGGAAAAGCGCCGTTGTTTGTGTCTGGGGGCCTGTGGCTGGAGTGACCGGCTGGCTCCTTAGAATCCACGATACGCAGGATGGTTCCCAGACCAGAGGTGGCACCAGCGCCAAGTCGGGCTGGTTTTATAGTACCAAGTGGTTCCTGCAATCTGCCATCCAGAAGCGGGGCAGCTTACTTTTGTGTGCCAGGGAAACGGGCCGAGCTTTGTGTCTGGGCGCCTATGGCTGGGAGTGACCGGCTGGCTCCTGAAAAGCTACGATAGGCAGGATGGGGAGCAGACCCATGGTGGCACCAGTGCCAAGTTGGGCTGGTTTGATAGTACCAAGTGGCTCCTGCAATCTGCCCTCAAAAAGTTGGCAGGCGAGTTTTGTTTTCCGGGGAAAAGCGCCGTTGTTTGTGTTTGGGGGCCTGTGGGTGGGAGTGGCCGGCTGGCTCCTTAGAATCCACGATACGCAGGATGGTTCCCAGACCTGACGTGGCACCAGTGCCAAGTCGGGCTGGTTTTATAGTACCAAGTGGTTCCTGCAATCTGCCATCCAGAAGCGGGGCAGCTTACTTTTGTTTGCCAGGGAAACGGGCCGAGGTTTTTGTCTGGGCGCCTATGGCTGGGAGTGACCTGCTAGGTCCTGAAAAGCTACGATAGGCAGGATGGTGACCGTATCCATGGTGGCACCAGTGCCAAGTTGGGCTGGTTTGATACTACCAAGTGCGTCCTGCAAACTGCCATCCAGAAGCGGGGTAGCTTACTTTTGTTTGCCAGGGAAACGGACCGAGGTTTGTGTCTGGGGGCCTATGGCTGGGAGTGACCGGCTGGCTCCTGAAAAGCTACGATAGGCAGGATGGTGACCAGACCCATGGTGGCACCAGTGCCAAGTTGGGCTGGTTTGATAGTACCAAGTGGCTCCTGCAATCTGCCATCAGAAATTTGGCAGGGGAGTTTGATATCTAGGGAAAAGCGCCGTTGTTTGTGTTTGGGGGCCTGTGGCTGGGAGTGGCCGGTTGGCTCCTTAGAATCCACGATACGCAGGATGGTTCCCAGACCAGAGGTGGCACCAGTGCCAAGTCGGGCTGGTCTGATAGTACCAAGTGCGTCCTGCAATCTGCCATCCAGAAGCGGGGCAGCTTCATTTTGTTTGCCAGGGAAACGGGCCGAGGTTTGTGTTTGGGGGCCTATGGCTGGGAGTTGCCGACAGGCTCCTTAGAATCCACGATACGCAGCATGGTATCCAGACCCAAGGTGGCACCAGTGCCAAGTAGGGCTGGTTTCATAGTACCCAGTGGCTCCTGCAATCTGCCATCCAGAAGAGGGGCAGTTGAGTTTTGTTTTCCAGGGAAAAGGGCCGTGGTTTGTGTTTGGGGCCTATGGCTGAGAGTGACCGGCTGACCCCTGAAAATCCACTATACGCCGGATGGTTCCCAGATCCAAGGTGGCACCAGTGCCATGTTGTGCTGGTGTGATAGTCCCAAGTGGCTCCTGCAATCTGCCATCCAGAAGTGGGGCAGCTGAATTTTGTTTGCCAGAGAAAAAGGCTGTGGTTTTTGTTTGGGGGCCTATGGCTGGGAGTGGCCGGCTGGCTCCTGAAAATCCATGATACGCAGCATGGTTCCCAGAACCAAGGTGGCACCAGTGCCAAGTGGGGCTGGTTTCACAGTGTCAAGTGCCTCCTGCATTCTCCCATCCAGAAGCGGGGCAGCTGAGTTTTGTTTGCCTGTGAAACGGGCCTTTGTTTTTGATTGGGGTCTGTGGCCGAGAGTGTTCAGCTGGCTCCTGAC
Source organism: Melospiza melodia melodia (assembly GCF_035770615.1). Classification (NCBI taxonomy): domain Eukaryota; kingdom Metazoa; phylum Chordata; class Aves; order Passeriformes; family Passerellidae; genus Melospiza; species Melospiza melodia. The sequence goes on from NC_086198.1 coordinate 60,675,375, forward strand.
AATCCACAATACGCAGGATGGTTCCCAGACCCAAGGTGGCACCAGTGCCAAGTCGTGCTGGTTTGATAGTACCAAGTGGCTCCTGCAATCTGCCATCCAGAAGCGGTGCAGCTGAGTTTTGTTTGCCAGAGGAAAGGGCCGTGGGTTGTGTTCGGGGGCATATGGCTGGGAGTGGCCGGCTGTCTCATTAAAAAGATCGATACGCACGATGGTTCCCAGACCCAAGGTGGCACCAGTGCCAAGTCGGGCTGTTTTTATAGTACCAAGTGCGTCCTGCAATTTGCCATCCAGAAGAGGGGCAGTTGAGTTTTGTTTGCCAGAGAAAAGCGCCGTTGTTTGTGTTTGGGGGCTTGTGGCTGGGAGTGGCCGACTGGCGCCTTAGAATCTGCGATACGCAGCATGGTTCCCAGACCCAAGGTGGCACCAGTTCAAAGTTGGGCTGGTTTGATAGTACCAAGTGGCTCCTGCAATCTGCCATCCAGAAGCGGGGTAGCTTAGTTTTGTTTGCCAGGGAAACGGGCCGAGGTTTGTGACTGGGGGCCTATGGCTGGGAGTGACCGGCTGGCTCCTGGAAAGCTACGATAGGCAGGATGGTGACCAGACCCATGGTGGCACCAGTGTCAAGTTGGGCTGATTTGATAGCACCAAGTGGCTCCTGCAATCTGCCATCAAAAAGTTGGCAGGCGAGTTTTGTTTTCCAGGGAAAAGCGCCGTTGTTTGTGTCTGGGGGCCTGTGGCTGGAGTGACCGGCTGGCTCCTTAGAATCCACGATACGCAGGATGGTTCCCAGACCAGAGGTGGCACCAGCGCCAAGTCGGGCTGGTTTTATAGTACCAAGTGGTTCCTGCAATCTGCCATCCAGAAGCGGGGCAGCTTACTTTTGTGCGCCAGGGAAACGGGCCGAGCTTTGTGTCTGGGCGCCTATGGCTGGGAGTGACCGGCTGGCTCCTGAAAAGCTACGATAGGCAGGATGGGGAGCAGACCCATGGTGGCACCAGTGCCAAGTTGGGCTGGTTTGATAGTACCAAGTGGCTCCTGCAATCTGCCCTCAAAAAGTTGGCAGGCGAGTTTTGTTTTCCGGGGAAAAGCGCCGTTGTTTGTGTTTGGGGGCCTGTGGGTGGGAGTGGCCGGCTGGCTCCTTAGAATCCACGATACGCAGGATGGTTCCCAGACCTGACGTGGCACCAGTGCCAAGTCGGGCTGGTTTTATAGTACCAAGTGGTTCCTGCAATCTGCCATCCAGAAGCGGGGCAGCTTACTTTTGTTTGCCAGGGAAACGGGCCGAGGTTTTTGTCTGGGCGCCTATGGCTGGGAGTGACCTGCTAGGTCCTGAAAAGCTACGATAGGCAGGATGGTGACCGTATCCATGGTGGCACCAGTGCCAAGTTGGGCTGGTTTGATACTACCAAGTGCGTCCTGCAAACTGCCATCCAGAAGCGGGGTAGCTTACTTTTGTTTGCCAGGGAAACGGACCGAGGTTTGTGTCTGGGGGCCTATGGCTGGGAGTGACCGGCTGGCTCCTGAAAAGCTACGATAGGCAGGATGGTGACCAGACCCATGGTGGCACCAGTGCCAAGTTGGGCTGGTTTGATAGTACCAAGTGGCTCCTGCAATCTGCCATCAGAAATTTGGCAGGGGAGTTTGATATCTAGGGAAAAGCGCCGTTGTTTGTGTTTGGGGGCCTGTGGCTGGGAGTGGCCGGTTGGCTCCTTAGAATCCACGATACGCAGGATGGTTCCCAGACCAGAGGTGGCACCAGTGCCAAGTCGGGCTGGTCTGATAGTACCAAGTGCGTCCTGCAATCTGCCATCCAGAAGCGGGGCAGCTTCATTTTGTTTGCCAGGGAAACGGGCCGAGGTTTGTGTTTGGGGGCCTATGGCTGGGAGTTGCCGACAGGCTCCTTAGAATCCACGATACGCAGCATGGTATCCAGACCCAAGGTGGCACCAGTGCCAAGTTGGGCTGGTTTGATAATACCAAGTGGTTCCTGCAAACTCCATCAAAAAGTTGGCAGGCGTGTTTTGTTTTCCAGGGAACAGCGCCGTTGATTTTGTTTGGGGGCCTGTGGCTGGGAGTGGCCGGCTGGCTCCTTAGAATCCACGATACGCAGGATTGTTCCCAGACCCAAGGTGGCACCAGTGCCAAGTCGGGCTGGTTTGATTACACCAAGTGGCTCCTGCAATCTGCCATCCAGAAGTGAGGCAGCTAAGTTTTGTTTGCGAGAAAAAAGGGCCGTGGTTTTTGTTGGGGGCCTGTGGCTGGGAGTAGCCGGCTGGCTCCTTAGAATCCACGATACGCAGGATGGTTCCCAGACCCAAGGTGGCACCAGTGCCAAGTCGGGCTGGTTTGATTACACCAAGTGGCTCCTGCAATCTGCCATCCAGAAGTGAGGCAGCTAAGTTTTGTTTGCGAGAAAAAAGGGCCGTGGTTTTTGTTGGGGGCCTGTGGCTGGGAGTAGCCGGCTGGCTCCTTAAAATCCACGATAGGCAGGATGGTTCCCAGACCCAAGGTGGCACCAGTGCCAAGTCGGGCTGGTTTCATAGTACCAAGTGGCTCCTGCAATCTGCCATCCAGAAGCGGGGCAGCTGAGTTTTGTTTGCCAGAGAAAAAGGGCCGTGGTTTTTGTTGGGGGCCTGTGGCTGGGAGTAGCCGGCTGGCTCCTTAAAATCCTCGTTAGGCAGGATGGTTCCCAGACCCAAGGTGGCATCAGTGCCAAGTTGGGCTGGTTTGATGGTACCAACTGGCTCCTGCAATCTGCCATCTAAAAGTTGTCAGGCGAGTTTTGTTTTCCAGGGAAAAGCGCCGTTGATTTTGTTTGGAGGGCGGTGGCTGGCAGTGGCTGCCTGTCGTCTTAGAATCCGGGTTACGCAGCATGGTTCCCAGAGCCAAGGTGGCACCAGTGTCAAGTTGGGCTGGTTTGATAGTACCAAGTGGCTCCTGCAGTCTGCCATCCAGAAGCGGGGCAGCTGACTTTTGTTTGCCAGGGAAACGGGCCGAGGTATTTGTCTGGGGACCTATGGCTGGGAGTGACCGGCTGGCTCCTGAAAAGCTACGATAGGCAGGATGGTGACCAGACCCATGGTGGCACCAGTGCCAAGTTGGGCTGGTTTGATAGTACCAAGTGGCTCCTGCAATCTGCCATCAAAAAGTTGGCAGGCCAGTTTTGTTTTCCAGGGAAAAGCGCCGTTGTTTGTGTTTGGGGGCCTGTGGCTGTGAGTGGCCGGCGGGCTCCTTAGAACACACGATACGCAGGATGTTTCCCAGACCCAAGGTGGCACCAGTGCCAAGTCGGGCTGGTTTGATAACACCAAGTGGCTCCTGCAATCTGCCATCCAGAAGCAGGGCAGCTTAATTTTGTTTTCCTGGGAAACGGACCGAGGTTTTTTTCTGGGGGCCTATGGCTGGGAGTGACCGGCTGGCTCCTGAAAAGCTACGATAGGCAGGATGGTGACCAGACCCATGGTGGCACCAGTGCCAAGTTGGGCTGGTTTGATAGTACCAAGTGGCTCCTGCACTCTGCCATCAAAATGTTGGCAGGCGAGTTTTGTTTTCCAGGGAAAAGCGCCGTTGTTTGTGTTTGGGGGACTGTGGCTGGGAGTGGCCGACTGGCTCCTTAGAATCCACGATACGCAGCATGGTTCCCAGACCAGAGGTGGCACCAGTGCCAAGTCGGGCTGGTTTGATGGTGCAAAGTGGCTCCTGCAATCTGCCATCCAGAAGTGCGGTAGCTTACTTTTGTGTGCCAGGGAAACAGGCCGAGGTTTGTGTCTGGCGGCCTATGGCTGGGAGTGACCGGCTGGCTCCTGAAAAGCTACGATAGGCAGGATGGTGACCAGACCCATGGTGGCACCAGTGCCAAGTTGGGCTGGTTTGATAGTACCAAGTGGCTCCTGCAATCTGCCATCAAAATGTTGGCAGGCGAGTTTTGTTTTCCAGGGAAAAGCGCCGTTGTGTGTGTTTTGGGGCCTGTGGCTGGGAGTGGCCAGCTGGCTCCTTAGAATCCACGATACGCAGGATGGTTCCCAGACCCAAGGTGGCACCAGTGCCAAGTCGGGCTGGTTTGTTAGTACCAAGTGGTTCCTGCAATCTGCCATCCAGAAGCGGGGCAGCTGAATTTTGTTTGCCAGAGAAAAAGGCTGTTGTTTGTGTTTCGGGGCCTGTGGCTGGCAGTGGACGGCTGGCTCCTGAAAATCCATGATACGCAGCATGGTTCCCAGACCCAAGGTGGCACCAGTGCCAAGTAGGGCTGGTTTCATAGTACCCAGTGGCTCCTGCAATCTGCCATCCAGAAGAGGGGCAGTTGAGTTTTGTTTTCCAGAGAAAAGGGCCGTGGTTTGTGTTTGGGGCCTATGGCTGAGAGTGACCGGCTGACCCCTGAAAATCCACTATACGCCGGATGGTTCCAAGATCCAAGGTGGCACCAGTGCCATGTTGTGCTGGTGTGATAGTCCCAAGTGCGTCCTGCAATCTGCCATCCAGAAGCGGGGCAGCTTAATTTTGTTTGCCAGGGAAACGGGCCGAGGTTTGTGTTTGGGGGCCTGTGGCTGGGAGTTGCCGACTGGCTCCTTAGAACCCATGATACGCAGGATGGTTCCCAGACCAGAGGTGGCACCAGTGCCAAGTTGGGCTAGTTTGATAGTACCAAGTGGCTTCTGCAATCTGCCATCCAGAAGCGGGGCAGCTTACTTTTTTTTGCCAGGGAAACGGGCCGTTGTTTGTGTTTGGGGGCCTGTGGCTGGGAGTTGCCGACTGGCTCCTTAGAATCCACGATACGCGGGATGGTTCACAGACCAGAGGTGGCACCAGTGCCTAGTCGGGCTGGTTTGATAGTACCAAGTGGCTCCTGCAATCTGCCATCCAGAAGCGGGGCAGCTTACTTTTTTTTCCAGGGAAAAGCGCCGTTGTTTGTGTTTGGGGGCCTGTGGGTGGGAGTGGCCGGATGGCTCCTTAGAATCCACGATACGCAGGATGGTTCCCAGACCAGAGGTGGCACCAGTGCCAAGTTGGGCTGGTTTGATAGTACCAAGTGGCTCCTGCAATCTGCCATCCAGAAGCGGGGCAGCTTACTTTTGTTTGCCAGGGAAACGGGCCGAGGTTTGTGTCTCAGGGCCTATGGCTGGGAGTGACCGGCTGGCTACTGAAAAGCTACGATAGGCAGGATGGTGACCAGACCCATGGTGGCACCAGTGCCAAGTCGGGCTGGTTTGATAGTACCAAGTGGCTCCTGCAATCTGCCATCAAAAAGTTGGCAGGCGAGTTTTGTTTTCCAGGGAAAAGCGCCGTTGTTTGTGTTTGGGGGCCTGTGGCTGGGAGTGGCCGGCTGGCTCCTTAGAATCCACGATACGCAGCATGGTATCCAGACCCAAGGTGGCACCAGTGCCAAGTTGGGCTGGTTTGATAATACCAAGTGGTTCCTGCAAACTCCATCAAAAAGTTGTCAGGCGTGTTTTGTTTTCCAGGGAACAGCGCCGTTGATTTTGTTTGGGGGCCTGTGGCTGGGAGTGGCCGGCTGGCTCCTTAGAATCCACGATACGCAGGATGGTTCCCAGACCCAAGGTGGCACCAGTGCCAAGTCGGGCTGGTTTGATTACACCAAGTGGCTCCTGCAATCTGCCATCCAGAAGTGAGGCAGCTAAGTTTTGTTTGCGAGAAAAAAGGGCCGTGGTTTTTGTTGGGGGCCTGTGGCTGGGAGTAGCCGGCTGGCTCCTTAGAATCCACGATACGCAGGATGGTTCCCAGACCCAAGGTGGCACCAGTGCCAAGTCGGGCTGGTTTGATTACACCAAGTGGCTCCTGCAATCTGCCATCCAGAAGTGAGGCAGCTAAGTTTTGTTTGCGAGAAAAAAGGGCCGTGGTTTTTGTTGGGGGCCTGTGGCTGGGAGTAGCCGGCTGGCTCCTTAAAATCCACGATAGGCAGGATGGTTCCCAGACCCAAGGTGGCACCAGTGCCAAGTCGGGCTGGTTTGATAGTACCAAGTGGCTCCTGCAATCTGCCATCCAGAAGCGGGGCAGCTGAGTTTTGTTTGCCAGAGAAAAAGGCTGTGGTTTTTGTTTGGGGGCCTGTGGCTGGCAGTGGCCGGCTGGCTCCTGAAAATCCACGATACGCAGCATGGTTCCCAGACCCAAGGTGGCACCAGTACAAAGTGGGGCTTGTTTGACAGTGTCAAGTGCCTCCTGCAATCTCCCATCCAGAAGCGGGGCAGCTGAGTTTTTTTTGCCAGGGAAACGGACCTTTGTTTTTGATTGGGGTCTGTGGCCGAGAGTGGTCGGCTGTCTCCTGACAATCCACAATACGCAGGATGGTTCCCAGACCAAAGGTGGCACCAGTGCCAAGTCGGGCTGGTTTGATAGTACCAAGTGCCTCCTGCAATCTGCCATCCAGAAGCGGGGCAGCTGAGTTTTGTTTGCCAGAGAAAAGGGCCATGGGTTTTGTTTGGGGGCATATGGCTGGGAGTGGCCACCTGGCTCCTTAAAATGCACGATACGCCGCATGGTAACCAGACGCTAGGTGGCACCAGTGCCAAGTCGGGCTGTTTTTGTAGTACACAGTGGCTCCTGCAATTTGCCATCCAGAAGCGGGGCAGCTAAATTTTGTTTGCTAGAGAAAAGGGCTGTGGTTTGTGTTTGGGGGCCTATGGCCGCGAGTGGTAGGCTGGCCCCTGAAAATCAACGATAGGCAGGATGGTTCCCAGACCCAAGGTGGCACCAGTGCCAAGTAAGGCTGGTTGTATGGTTCAAAGTGACTCCTGCAATCTGCCATCCAGAAGCGGGACAGCTGAGTTTTTTTTGCCAGAGAAAAGGTCCGTGGTTTCTTTTTGGGGCATACGGCTGGGAATTGCCGGCTGGCTCCTTAAAATGCTCGATACGCAGGATGGTTCCCAGAGCCAAGGTGGCACCACTGCCAAGTCGGGCTCTTTTTGTAGTACCAAGTGCGTCCTGCAATTTGCCATCCAGAAGAGGGGCAGTTGAGTTTTGTTTGCCAGAGAAAAGGGCCGAGGTTTGTGTTTGGGAGCATATGGCTGGGAATGACCGGCTGGCCCCTGAAAATCCACGATACGCCGGATGGTTCCCAGATCCAAGGTGGTACCATTACCAAGTCGGGCTGGTTTGATAGTCCCAAGTGGCTCCTGCAAACTGCCATCCAGAAGCGGGGCAGCTGAGTTTTGTTTGCCAGGGAAATGGGCCGTTGTTTGTGTTTGGGGGCCTGTGGCTGGGAGTGTTCGGCTGGTTCCTGAATATGTACGATACGCAGGATTGTTCCCAGATCCAAGGTGGCAGCAGTGCCATGTTGTGCTGGTGTGATAGTCCCAAGTGGCTCCTGCAATCTGCCATCCAGAAGTGGGGCAGCTGATTTTTGTTTGCCAGAGAAAAGGTCCGTGGTTTGTGTTTGGGGGCATATGGCTGAGAGTGGCCGGCTGGCCCCTGAAAATCCACGATACACAGGATGGTTCCCAGATCCAAGGTGGCACCTGTGCCAAGTCGGGCTGATTTGATAGTACTAAGTAGCTCCTGCAATCTGCCATCCAGAAGCGGGGCAGCTTACTTTTGTTTGCCAGGGAAACGGGCCGAGGTTTCTGTTTGGGGGCCTATGGCTGGGAGTGACCGGCTGGCTCCTGAAAAGCTACAATAGGCAGGATGGTTCCCAGAGCCAAGGTGGCACCAGTGCCAAGTTGGGCTGGTTTGATAGTACCAAGTGGCTCCTGCAATCTGCCATCCAGAAGCAGGGCAGCTGAGTTTTGTTTGCCAGAGAAAAGGGCTTGGTTTGTGTTTGGGGGCCTGTGGCTGGGAGTGTTCGGCTGGTTCCTGAATATGTACGATACGCAGGATTGTTCCCAGACCCAAGGTGGCACCAGTGCCAAGTCGGGCTGGTTTGATGGTGCAAAGTGGCTCCTGCAATCTGCCATCCAGACGCGGGGCAGCGGATTTTTGTTTCCATGAGAAATGGTCCGTGGTTTGTTTTTGGGGGTATATGGCTGGGCCTGGCCGGCTGGCTCCTTAAAAAGCTCGATATGCAGGATGGTTCCCTGACACAAGGTGGCACCAGTGCCACGTCGGGCGGTTTTCGTAGTACAAAGTGCGTCCTAAAATTTGCCATCCAGAAGAGGGGCAGTTGAGTTTTGTTTGCCAGAGAAAAGGTCCGTGGTTTGTTTTTGGGGGCATATGGCTGAGAGTGGCTGGCTGGCCCCTGAAAATCCACGATACACAGGATGGTTCCCAGATCCAAGGTGGCACCTGTGCCAAGTCGGGCTGATTTGATAGTACTAAGTAGCTCCTGCAATCTGCCATCCAGAAGCGGGGCAGCTTACTTTTGTTTGCCAGGGAAACGGGCCGAGCTTTGTGTCTGGGCGCCTATGGCTGGGAGTGACCGGCTAGGACCTGAAAAGCTAAGATAGGCAGGATGGTGACCAGACCCATGGTGGCAGCAGTGCCAAATTGGGCTCGTTTGATAGTACCAAGTGGCTCCTGCAATCTGCCATCAAAATTTGGCAGGCGAGTTTTGTTTTCCAGGGAAAAGCGCCGTTGTTTGTGTTTGGGGGCCTGTGGCTTGCAGTGGCCGGCTGGCTCCTTAGAATCCACGATACGCAGCATGGTTCCCAGACCAGAGGTGGCACAAGTGCCAAGTCTGGCTAGTTTGATGGTGCAAAGTGGCTCCTGCAATCTGCCATCCAGAAGCGGGGCAGCTTACTTTTCTTTGCCAGGGAAACGTGCCGAGGTTTTTGTCTGGGGGCCTATGGCTTGGAGTGACCGGCTGGCTCCTGAAAAGCTACGATAGGCAGGATGGTGAGCAGACCCATGGTGGCACCAGTGCCAAGTTGGGCTGGTTTGATAGTACCAAGTGGCTCCTGCAATCTGCCATCAAAAAGTTGGCAGGCGAGTTTTGTTTTCCAGGGAAAAGCGCCGTTGTTTGTGTTTGGGGGCCTGTGGCTGGGAGTGGCCGGCTGGCTCCTTAGAATCCACGATACGCGGCATGGTTCCCAGACCAGAGGTGGCACCAGTGCCAAGTTGGGCTGGTTTGATGGTGCAAAGTGGCTCCTGCAATCTGCCATCCAGAAGCGGGGCAGCTTACTTTTGTTTCCCAGGGAATCGGGCCGAGGTTTTTCTCTGGGGGCCTATGGCTGGGAGTGACCGGCTGGCGCCTGAACAGCTACGATAGGCAGGATGGTGACCAGACCCATGGTGGCACCAGTGCCAAGTTGGGCTGATTTGATAGTAGCAAGTGGCTCCTGCAATCTGCCATCAAAATGTTGGCAGGCGAGTTTTGTTTTCCAGGGAAAAGCGCCGTTGTTTGTGTTTGGGGGCCTGTGGGTGGGAGTGGCCGGCTGGCTCCTTAGAATCCACGATACGCAGCATGGTTCCCAGACCAGAGGTGGCACCAGTGCCAAGTCGGGCTGGTTTGATAGTACCAAGTGGCTCCGGCAATCTGCCATCCAGAAGCGGGGCAGCTTACTTTTGTTTGCCAGGGAAACGGGCCGAGCTTTGTGTCTGGGCGCCTATGGCTGGGAGTGACCTGCTAGGTCCTGAAAAGCTACGATAGGCAGGATAGTAACCAGACCCATGGTGGCACCAGTGCCAAGTTGGGCTGATTTGATAGTACCAAGTGGCTCCTGCAATCCGCCATCAAAAGTGGGAGGGCGAGTTTTGTTTTACAGGGAAAAGCGCCGTTGTTTGTGTTTGGGTGCCTGTGGCAAGGAGTGGCCGGCTGGCTGCTTAGAACCCACGATACGCAGGATGGTTCCCAGACCCAAGGTGGCACCAGTGCCAAGTTGGGCTGGTTTGATAGTACCAAGTGGTTCCTGCAATCTGCCATCCAGAAGCGGGGTAGCTTACTTTTTTTTGCCAGGGAAACGGGCCGAGTATTGTGTCTGGGGGCCTATGGCTGCGAGTGACCGGCTGGCTCCTGAAAACTACGATAGGCAGGATGGTGACCAGACCCATGGTGGCACCAGTGCCATGTTCGGCTGATTTCATAGTACCAAGTGGCTCCTGCAATCTGCCATCAAAAACTTGGCAGGCGAGTTTTGTTTTCCAGGGAAAAGCGCCGTTGATTGTGTCTGGGGGCCTGTGGCTGGAGTGGCCGGCTGGCTCCTTACAATGAACGATACGCAGCATGGTTCCCAGACCTGAGGTGGCACCAGTGCCAAGTCGGGCTAGTTTGATGGTGCAAAGTGGCTCCTGCAATCTGCCATCCAGAAGCGGGGTAGCTTACTTTTGTTTGCCAGGGAAACGGGCCGAGCTTTGTGTCTGGGCGCCTATGGCTTGGAGTGACCGGCTAGGTCCTGAAAAGCTACGATAGGCAGGATGGTGACCAGACCCATGGTGGCACCAGTGCCAAGTTGGGCTGATTTGATAGTACCAAGTGGCTCCTGCAATCTGCCATCAAAAAGTTGGCAGGCGAGTTTTGTTTTCCAGGGAAAAGCGCCGTTGTTTGTGTTTGGGGGCCTGTGGCTGGGAGTGGCCGGCTGGCTCCTTAGAATCCACGATACGCGGCATGGTTCCCAGACCAGAGGTGGCACCAGTGCCAAGTTGGGCTGGTTTGATAGTACCAAGTGCGTCCTGCAATCTGCCATCCAGAAGCGGGGCAGCTTACTTTTGTTTGCCAGGGAAACGGGCCGAGCTTTGTGTCTGGGCGCCTATGGCTTGGAGTGACCGGCTAGGTCCTGAAAAGCTACGATAGGCAGGATGGTGACCAGACCCATGGTGGCACCAGTGCCAAGTTGGGCTGATTTGATAGTACCAAGTGGCTCCTGCAATCTGCCATCAAAAAGTTGGCAGGCGAGTTTTGTTTTCCAGGGAAAAGCGCCGTTGTTTGTGTTTGGGGGCCTGTGGCTTGCAGTGGCCGGCTGGCTCCTTAGAATCCACGATACGCAGCATGGTTCCCAGACCAGAGGTGGCACAAGTGCCAAGTCTGGCTAGTTTGATGGTGCAAAGTGGCTCCTGCAATCTGCCATCCAGAAGCGGGGCAGCTTACTTTTCTTTGCCAGGGAAACGTGCCGAGGTTTTTGTCTGGGGGCCTATGGCTTGGAGTGACCGGCTGGCTCCTGAAAAGCTACGATAGGCAGGATGGTGAGCAGACCCATGGTGGCACCAGTGCCAAGTTGGGCTGGTTTGATAGTACCAAGTGGCTCCTGCAATCTGCCATCAAAATGTTGGCAGGCGAGTTTTGTTTTCCAGGGAAAAGCGCCGTTGTTTGTGTTTGGGGGCCTGTGGCTGGGAGTGGCCGGCTGGCTCCTTAGAATCCACGATACGCGGCATGGTTCCCAGACCAGAGGTGGCACCAGTGCCAAGTTGGGCTGGTTTGATGGTGCAAAGTGGCTCCTGCAATCTGCCATCCAGAAGCGGGGCAGCTTACTTTTGTTTCCCAGGGAAACGGGCCGAGGTTTTTCTCTGGGGGCCTATGGCTGGGAGTGACCGGCTGGCGCCTGAACAGCTACGATAGGCAGGATGGTGACCAGACCCATGGTGGCACCAGTGCCAAGTTGGGCTGATTTGATAGTAGCAAGTGGCTCCTGCAATCTGCCATCAAAATGTTGGCAGGCGAGTTTTGTTTTCCAGGGAAAAGCGCCGTTGTTTGTGTTTGGGGTCCTGTGGGTGGGAGTGGCCGGCTGGCTCCTTAGAATCCACGATACGCAGCATGGTTCCCAGACCAGAGGTGGCACCAGTGCCAAGTCGGGCTGGTTTGATAGTACCAAGTGGCTCCGGCAATCTGCCATCCAGAAGCGGGGCAGCTTACTTTTGTTTGCCAGGGAAACGGGCCGAGCTTTGTGTCTGGGCGCCTATGGCTGGGAGTGACCTGCTAGGTCCTGAAAAGCTACGATAGGCAGGATGGTAACCAGACCCATGGTGGCACCAGTGCCAAGTTGGGCTGATTTGATAGTACCAAGTGGCTCCTGCAATCCGCCATCAAAAGTGGGAGGGCGAGTTTTGTTTTACAGGGAAAAGCGCCGTTGTTTGTGTTTGGGTGCCTGTGGCAGGGAGTGGCCGGCTGGCTGCTTAGAACCCACGATACGCAGGATGGTTCCCAGACCCAAGGTGGCACCAGTGCCAAGTTGGGCTGGTTTGATAGTACCAAGTGGTTCCTGCAATCTGCCATCCAGAAGCGGGGTAGCTTACTTTTTTTTGCCAGGGAAACGGGCCGAGTATTGTGTCTGGGGGCCTATGGCTGCGAGTGACCGGCTGGCTCCTGAAAACTACGATAGGCAGGATGGTGACCAGACCCATGGTGGCACCAGTGCCATGTTCGGCTGATTTCATAGTACCAAGTGGCTCCTGCAATCTGCCATCAAAAACTTGGCAGGCGAGTTTTGTTTTCCAGGGAAAAGCGCCGTTGATTGTGTCTGGGGGCCTGTGGCTGGAGTGGCCGGCTGGCTCCTTACAATGAACGATACGCAGGATGGTTCCCAGACCTGAGGTGGCACCAGTGCCAAGTCGGGCTAGTTTGATGGTGCAAAGTGGCTCCTGCAATCTGCCATCCAGAAGCGGGGTAGCTTACTTTTGTTTGCCAGGGAAACGGGCCGAGCTTTGTGTCTGGGCGCCTATGGCTTGGAGTGACCGGCTAGGTCCTGAAAAGCTACGATAGGCAGGATGGTGACCAGACCCATGGTGGCACCAGTGCCAAGTTGGGCTGATTTGATAGTACCAAGTGGCTCCTGCAATCTGCCATCAAAAAGTTGGCAGGCGAGTTTTGTTTTCCAGGGAAAAGCGCCGTTGTTTGTGTTTGGGGGCCTGTGGCTGGGAGTGGCCGGCTGGCTCCTTAGAATCCACGATACGCGTCATGGTTCCCAGACCAGAGGTGGCACCAGTGCCAAGTTGGGCTGGTTTGATAGTACCAAGTGCGTCCTGCAATCTGCCATCCAGAAGCGGGGCAGCTTACTTTTGTTTGCCAGGGAAACGGGCCGAGGTTTGTGACTGGGGGCCTATGGCTGGGAGTGACCGGCTGGCTCCTGAAAAGCTACGATAGGCAGGATGGTGACCAGACCCATGGTGGCACCAGTGCCAAGTCGGGCTGGTTTGATAGTACCAAGTGGCTCCTGCAATCTGCCATCAAAAAGTTGGCAGGCGAGTTTTGTTTTCCAGGGAAAAGCGCCGTTGTTTGTGTTTGGGGGCCTGTGGCTGGGAGTGGCCGGCTGGCTCCTTAGAATCCACGATACGCGGCATGGTTCCCAGACCAGAGGTGGCACCAGTGCCAAGTTGGGCTGGTTTGATAGTACCAAGTGCGTCCTGCAATCTGCCATCCAGAAGCGGGGCAGCTTACTTTTGTTTGCCAGGGAAACGGGCCGAGCTTTGTGTCTGGGCGCCTATGGCTTGGAGTGACCGGCTAGGTCCTGAAAAGCTACGATAGGCAGGATGGTGACCAGACCCATGGTGGCACCAGTGCCAAGTTGGGCTGATTTGATAGTACCAAGTGGCTCCTGCAATCTGCCATCAAAAAGTTGGCAGGCGAGTTTTGTTTTCCAGGGAAAAGCGCCGTTGTTTGTGTTTGGGGGCCTGTGGCTGGGAGTGGCCGGCTGGCTCCTTAGAATCCACGATACGCAGGATGGTTCCCAGACCAGAGGTGGCACCAGTGCCAAGTCGGGCTGGTTTGATGGTGCAAAGTGGCTCCTGCAATCTGCCATCCAGAAGCGGGGTAGCTTACTTTTGTTTGCCAGGGAAACGGGCCGAGGTTTGTGACTGGGGGCCAATGGCTGGGAGCACCGGCTGGCGCCTGAAAAGCTACGATAGGCAGGATGGTGACCAGACCCATGGTGGCACCAGTGCCAAGTTGGGCTGGTTTGATAGTACCAAGTGGCTCCTGCAATCTGCCATCAAAAAGTTGGCAGGCCAGTTTTGTTTTCCAGGGAAAAGCGCCGTTGTTTGTGTTTGGAGGCCTGTGGCTGGGAGTGGCCGGCTGCCTCCTTTGAACCCAGGATACGCAGGATGGTTCCCAGAGCCAAGGTGGCGCCAGTGCCAAGTTGGGCTGGTTTGATAGTACCAAGTGGCTCCTGCAATCTGCCATCCAGAAGTGAGGCAGCTAAGTTTTGTTTGCCAGAAAAAAGGGCCGTGGTTTTGTTGGGGGCCTGTGGCTGGGAGTGGCCGGCTGGCTCCTTAGAATCCACGATACGCAGGATGGTTCCCAGACCCAAGGTGGCACCAGTGCCAAGTCGGGCTGGTTTGATTACACCAAGTGGCTCCTGCAATCTGCCATCCAGAAGGGAGGCAGCTAAGTTTTGTTTGCCAGAAAAAAGGGCCGTGGTTTTTGTTGGGGGCCTGTGGCTGGGAGTGGCCGGCTGGCTCCTTAGAATCCACGATACGCAGGATGGTTCCCAGACCCAAGGTGGCACCAGTGCCAAGTCGGGCTGGTTTGATAGTCCCAAGTGGCTCCTGCAAACTGCCATCCAGAAGCGGGGCCGCTGAGTTTTGTTTGCCAGGGAAATGGGCCGTTGTTTGTGTTTGGGGGCCTGTGGCTGGGAGTGTTCGGCTGGTTCCTGAATATGTACGATACGCAGGATTGTTCCCAGACCCAAGGTGGCACCAGTGCCAAGTCGGGCTGGTTTGATGGTGCAAAGTGGCTCCTGCAATCTGCCATCCAGACGCGGGGCAGCGGATTTTTGTTTCCATGAGAAATGGTCCGTGGTTTGTTTTTGGGGGTATATGGCTGGGCCTGGCCGGCTGGCTCCTTAAAAAGCTCGATATGCAGGATGGTTCCCTGACACAAGGTGGCACCAGTGCCACGTCGGGCGGTTTTCGTAGTACAAAGTGCGTCCTAAAATTTGCCATCCAGAAGAGGGGCAGTTGAGTTTTGTTTGCCAGAGAAAAGGTCCGTGGTTTGTTTTTGGGGGCATATGGCTGAGAGTGGCTGGCTGGCCCCTGAAAATCCACGATACACAGGATGGTTCCCAGATCCAAGGTGGCACCTGTGCCAAGTCGGGCTGATTTGATAGTACTAAGTAGCTCCTGCAATCTGCCATCCAGAAGCGGGGCAGCTTACTTTTGTTTGCCAGGGAAACGGGCCGAGGTTTGTGTTTGGGGGCCTATGGCTGAGAGTGACCGGCTGGCTCCTGAAAAGCTACGATAGGCAGGATGGTGACCAGACCCAGGGTGGCACCAGTGCCAAGTTGGGCTGGTTTGATAGTACCAAGTGGTTCCTGCAATCTGCCATCCAGAAGCAGGGCAGCTGAGTTTTGTTTGCCAGAGAAAAGGGCCTTGGTTTGTGTTTGGGGGCATATGGCTGGGTGTGGCCAGCTGGCTCCTTAAAATGCACGATATGCAACATGGCTCCCAGACCCAAGGTGGCACCAGTGCCAAGTTGGGCTGGTTTGATAGTACCAAGTGGCTCCTGCAATCTTCCATGATCACGTGGAGAAATACTTTCTGGTTTCAGCCTCATGCTCTTTCTTCTCTCCCTCAACTTCTCTATCACCTCTCATCTGGTTCACATGCGCTGTCTTCAAGGTCCACAGGCTACTTTTCACAGAATCTTCTGGCCTGATGAAGTAAGAATGATGAATAGAACAGAGCTGGGATCTATTTTCCAGTTTGGATAAAATGCATTCTGCACACAAATCCAAGGAGAACGGGCTGCCCCGATGCCCAGAAAATCTTTCACTCCTGCTAGTGTTCTACGTCAACCGCAACTTAGTCTGAAAGAAAAGCTTTTTCTCTGAGAGCATCTGAGAGGTTTGCATGAAGCACTGATATCTGACATATGCAATTTTGAATAGGAGAGGAAAAAGAAAATGGCAAGGAGTTTTTAATTTTAGTGGTTTCAATTTTAATTTCCGTGCACTTTTTCAAAACTTGTCAGCTCAAATGCCCATCAACATCTTTTAGTCATCTGTAAGTCAGTATTCATATAAAATGTGCTTCAAATCCAAAGAATTTCAAATTTGCACTCCAAGCTTCTATGCCTAGATTTATGATTTCCTACACATATTAGATGAAAGGAAGGCCTTTTTTACTGTGGGAGTGCTGGAACACTGGAACAGGTTGCCCAGAGAAGTTGTGGGTGTCCCATCCCTGAAAGTATTCAAGGTCACCTTGGACGGGGCTTGGAGCAGCAACAAAGGAGAAGCTTGATGGTAGAGAAACAAAGTTGGACTATAGAAGAAACTCGGATTGAAGTATAGGATCAAGTTTTCTCTCAGCTCTTGGGGTAAATTCAAAGTTGTACAAAATGACATTTATCTGTGCTATTCACTACTGTAACAGAAAGTTTCATGAAAACTGTACAGAAGATAGTAAATTTTAAAAGAGATAAGAATTACAGCATAAAATCCATGGGATAGGTTACAACATGAGACACTCTCTAAGAGAAAATCTCTGTGTTTCAGCACTTCATCGGGGTAAGATTTCATGAAGTGCCAAAGAAGGCGGCAAAATATCATTCGGGACATTATTTACTGGAATTCAGCCTGGCCATTAGTAGGAACTGCCTTTGAACATATCATGTAGATATACCACACACACTTTCCCTTCACTGAAAAATTACTGTTTACAACAAATAAGCAATTGACGATCAAAATTGATTGAAAGCATCTTAAACATGTCAAGTATTTCATTGTAGATGATCTGTGATCCAAATGCTTCTTCCACCTTCGAGAGGGACAGAAGAATTCTTCCATATCATGATGGTTTAAAATTGTATCAACCAATGTTTTCTGCTGAAAAGATATCATCTATTTTTTTCTATTTTTGGAAGAAAATATTCCTAGACATACAACAGGTGAGAACTAAGTAATTTTAAAGAAACAAATGAAATGAAAATATTCTGTAAATAGAATGAAATGAAAAGCTGTGTTTTAAATAGGAGCTAAATATTAAACAGAATTTTTGTACCAGGCATTTGAATTACTGCACCAGCTCTTTTGCCCATCAAGAGAGGCATTTAGCATTTCAGTCTTTTCCAAGGTGTTCATGATCTGCTATGCTGATCTCTGTGTGTGCCTAGGTGTGTGTGGAGGGGGGGGCATATGAAGGGGAGTGTGTATGTTTGCTTTACAATTGTTGTGGCAGATTCATGCCTCAGCTCCACATTTTGTTTTAAAAAGGTCACACCGAGTGGATATGAAGTTTACTATCAACAAGAGATCGATTCCCAAATCATCCATTTGACTCTCCCTTATAAATCATGTGCTTTGTTGCATATTTTATCAAATATACTTTCAAGCCAGATGGAGGAAGGAGGATGTGGGAATCCCTCCACCATCTTGCAACTTTTATGTAAGTAGGTTTTCAAGAAAATCATCATTTCTCTTTTAAATATGTCTGGAACAGGCATGATGGTAGTGTCAACCTGTTGGAGTTTTTGTTGCTGGAAGAAGTTGTACAAAAGGATTGGTTTTTACATTGACCAGTTACTGAATCAAGCGCAGGAATACATTGGAAATTTAGCTGGGGGTTCCTTTTCCCAGCAGACTACTTCTAGAACGAGCTTGTACACTGAAGCTGACTCTTTTGCTCTCTTTTTGTTTCTTTCCTATTTTCTTGGCTTCTTTGCCACTATCTAGACAATTTTGGAACTTTGTTCCCAACTAAAATGGTTTCAATAGTCTGATTGTGATCATACATTTTTACAAGGAATTTTTAAAATCTTTCCTCGAGTCCAGAAAGTCAAGGACTTAGATCTTTTTCTTCCCTTATCAATATTGCCATGAAATTGATAAATAAAGACCAACTCTTTATTTTTGTTTTTAACCCACGTAGATAATTCCCATCCATTAATCCATTTTGTGGACCAATAGCTGCCATTCTGATGGAAGCTGTCACTTCTTAACAATAGGCATTCTGTGACTATGTTGACTGCACTTTGGGTGAAGATCCTAACTGGTCTTAGATATACATAGGGAGAAATTTGCTCAGCCAGTGTCAGTCTTAAGCATGCGTATCAGAAGATCTTTCTAGAGCTGGGAATTTTCCCATGAAAGGGATTCAGTTAGGGAAGAGACACTTGTGCCAGAGTTTTACATTCTTCTTGAACACTGCTTAAGGAACTTAGATGCCATGTCCATTTGGATCTCTGTCTGCACAGAACTTTGTCATGCCAGCGCTTTGAAATGCAT
The DNA here is from genome assembly GCF_035770615.1 of Melospiza melodia melodia. Taxonomy (NCBI): domain Eukaryota; kingdom Metazoa; phylum Chordata; class Aves; order Passeriformes; family Passerellidae; genus Melospiza; species Melospiza melodia. The sequence continues at coordinate 60,693,410 of NC_086198.1, forward strand.
CTTGAAGAGAATTCACTAGCACAGAATGAAAGAGAGTGGAAGGGGTTGGTGGGGCTAACCAGGCCCAACCCCCCTGCCTAAACCAGGATACCTAGAGCCTCTTGCCCAGGATTCTATCTGGGTGTACTTTTAATGTCTTCAAAGATCCAGGCTCCACAATCTTTCTGGGCAGTCTGTGCCGTGGTTCAGTCACCCTGACAGTAAAGAAACATTTACTGATGTTCAAAGGCAATCTCCTGTATTTCAGTGTGTGCCCACTGCCTCTTGTCTTTTCCCTCAGCATCACTGAAAAGACACTGATTCCCTCCCCTTTGCACTATTGCTTCCATATGTATGTGTGATGCCATGTAGAGGTATGTCAAAAACCTCCCTGAAGCCCAGGCAGATAATATTCCCTTCATCTACCAGTCAAGTTGATTCATCAGAGGAGTTTAAAGTGATGTTCAGCATGAAATTCCCCTGAAAAATCATGCTAACTACATTATTTGGTCATCTGTCATGTGCCTGGCAAGGATTTCCAGGAAGAGCTGCTTCATCAACTTCCTGGGGATAAAAAAGAGGCTGGCTGGTTTGTACTATGGCGAGTCCTCTTAATTGCCTTTTTTGAAGATGGGTGTCATTTGCTAACATCCACTCTTTAGCTCCTCTTCTCATCTACACCTCGGCAAAAAGCTTTTCCACTATGTCTGGCTAGGAAAAACTGTGCCAGCACAGAAAACATCTCCCATCGTGTTCTAGAAGTTGCACGGATGTCTGCCAAGTGTTTGGCAGGAAGAAAAGTTGTCCAAAACAGCTTCCAATCGAATGTTCCTGTGATTGGAAAAGTCAGGAGAGTGCAAAGGTACTGTTTTCTATCAGTTGGCAAGGTGCGCACACAATCCCAGTGTTGTACAGCTTGCTTCTTCACCTTCCCGAAGCTGCCGCTCTCGCCGGCTGCCGGAGCCCAAGAAGCGGCTTCTTCGCGCAAAGACGATTGTGCCGCTCACAGTGCTCTCCTTAGCGCGGCTTCTGCCGAAAGACGCCCGGCAGCGGCTCTTACCTCCGGAGAGCATCCTACCTTCGTCTTTAGCTCCTCTTCTCATCTACACCTGGGCAAAACGCTTTTCCACTATGTCTGGCTAGGAAAAACTGTGCCAGCACAGAAAACATCTCCCATCGTGTTCTAGAAGTTGCACGGATGTCTGCCAAGTGTTTGGCAGGAAGAAAAGAAAAGTTGTCCAAAACAGCTTCCAATCGAATGTTCCTGTGATTGAAAAAGTCAGGAGAGTGCAAAGGTACTGTTTTCTATCAGTTGGCAAGGTGCGCACACAATCCCAGTGTTGTACAGCTTGCTTCTTCACCTTCCCGAAGCTGCCGCTCTCGCCGGCTGCCGGAGCCCAAGAAGCGGCTTCTTCGCGCAAAGACGATTGTGCCGCTCACAGGGCTCTCCTTAGCGCGGCTTCTGCCGAAAGACGCCCGGCAGCGGCTCTTACCTCCGGAGAGCATCCTACCTTCGTCTTTCGCGTCTTATGTAGTCTACACCTCGGCAAAAAGCTTTTCCACTATGTCTGGCTAGGAAAAACTGTGCCAGCACAGAAAACATCTCCCATCGTGTTCTAGAAGTTGCACGGATGTCTGCCAAGTGTTTGGCAGGAAGAAAAGAAAAGTTGTCCAAAACAGCTTCCAATCGAATGTTCCTGTGATTGGAAAAGTCAGGAGAGTGCAAAGGTACTGTTTTCTATCAGTTGGCAAGGTGCGCACACAATCCCAGTGTTGTACAGCTTGCTTCTTCACCTTCCCGAAGCTGCCGCTCTCGCCGGCTGCCGGAGCCCAAGAAGCGGCTTCTTCGCGCAAAGACGATTGTGCCGCTCACAGTGCTCTCCTTAGCGCGGCTTCTGCCGAAAGACGCCCGGCAGCGGCTCTTACCTCCGGAGAGCATCCTACCTTCGTCTTTCGCGTCTTATGTAGTCTACACCTCGGCAAAAAGCTTTTCCACTATGTCTGGCTAGGAAAAACTGTGCCAGCACAGAAAACATCTCCCATCGTGTTCTAGAAGTTGCACGGATGTCTGCCAAGTGTTTGGCAGGAAGAAAAGAAAAGTTGTCCAAAACAGCTTCCAATCGAATGTTCCTGTGATTGGAAAAGTCAGGAGAGTGCAAAGGTACTGTTTTCTATCAGTTGGCAAGGTGCGCACACAATCCCAGTGTTGTACAGCTTGCTTCTTCACCTTCCCGAAGCTGCCGCTCTCGCCGGCTGCCGGAGCCCAAGAAGCGGCTTCTTCGCGCAAAGACGATTGTGCCGCTCACAGTGCTCTCCTTAGCGCGGCTTCTGCCGAAAGACGCCCGGCAGCGGCTCTTACCTCCGGAGAGCATCCTACCTTCGTCTTTCGCGTCTTTTGTAGTCTACATCTTAGCAAAACGCTTTTCCACTATGTCTGGCTAAGAAAAACTGTGCCAGCACAGAAAACATCTCCCATCGTGTTCTAGAAGTTGCACGGATGTCTGCCAAGTGTTTGGCAGGAAGAAAAGAAAAGTTGTCCAAAACAGCTTCCAATCGAATGTTCCTGTGATTGAAAAAGTCAGGAGAGTGCAAAGGTACTGTTTTCTATCAGTTGGCAAGGTGCGCACACAATCCCAGTGTTGTACAGCTTGCTTCTTCACCTTCCCGAAGCTGCCGCTCTCGCCGGCTGCCGGAGCCCAAGAAGCGGCTTCTTCGCGCAAAGACGATTGTGCCGCTCACAGGGCTCTCCTTAGCGCGGCTTCTGCCGAAAGACGCCCGGCAGCGGCTCTTACCTCCGGAGAGCATCCTACCTTCGTCTTTAGCTCCTCTTCTCATCTACACCTCGGCAAAACGCTTTTCCACTATGTCTGGCTAGGAAAAACTGTGCCAGCACAGAAAACATCTCCCATCGTGTTCTAGAAGTTGCACGGATGTCTGCCAAGTGTTTGGCAGGAAGAAAAGTTGTCCAAAACAGCTTCCAATCGAATGTTCCTGTGATTGGAAAAGTCAGGAGAGTGCAAAGGTACTGTTTTCTATCAGTTGGCAAGGTGCGCACACAATCCCAGTGTTGTACAGCTTGCTTCTTCACCTTCCCGAAGCTGCCGCTCTCGCCGGCTGCCGGAGCCCAAGAAGCGGCTTCTTCGCGCAAAGACGATTGTGCCGCTCACAGTGCTCTCCTTAGCGCGGCTTCTGCCGAAAGACGCCCGGCAGCGGCTCTTACCTCCGGAGAGCATCCTACCTTCGTCTTTAGCTCCTCTTCTCATCTACACCTCGGCAAAACGCTTTTCCACTATGTCTGGCTAGGAAAAACTGTGCCAGCACAGAAAACATCTCCCATCGTGTTCTAGAAGTTGCACGGATGTCTGCCAAGTGTTTGGCAGGAAGAAAAGAAAAGTTGTCCAAAACAGCTTCCAATCGAATGTTCCTGTGATTGGAAAAGTCAGGAGAGTGCAAAGGTACTGTTTTCTATCAGTTGGCAAGGTGCGCACACAATCCCAGTGTTGTACAGCTTGCTTCTTCACCTTCCCGAAGCTGCCGCTCTCGCCGGCTGCCGGAGCCCAAGAAGCGGCTTCTTCGCGCAAAGACGATTGTGCCGCTCACAGTGCTCTCCTTAGCGCGGCTTCTGCCGAAAGACGCCCGGCAGCGGCTCTTACCTCCGGAGAGCATCCTACCTTCGTCTTTCGCGTCTTTTGTAGTCTACATCTTAGCAAAACGCTTTTCCACTATGTCTGGCTAGGAAAAACTGTGCCAGCACAGAAAACATCTCCCATCGTGTTCTAGAAGTTGCACGGATGTCTGCCAAGTGTTTGGCAGGAAGAAAAGAAAAGTTGTCCAAAACAGCTTCCAATCGAATGTTCCTGTGATTGGAAAAGTCAGGAGAGTGCAAAGGTACTGTTTTCTATCAGTTGGCAAGGTGCGCACACAATCCCAGTGTTGTACAGCTTTCTTCTTCACCTTCCCGAAGCTGCCGCTCTCGCCGGCTCCCGGAGCCCAAGAAGCGGCTTCTTCGCGCAAAGACGATTGTGCCGCTCACAGGGCTCTCCTTAGCGCGGCTTCTGCCGAAAGACGCCCGGCAGCGGCTCTTACCTCCGGAGAGCATCCTACCTTCGTCTTTCGCGTCTTATGTAGTCTACACCTCGGCAAAAAGCTTTTCCACTATGTCTGGCTAGGAAAAACTGTGCCAGCACAGAAAACATCTCCCATCGTGTTCTAGAAGTTGCACGGATGTCTGCCAAGTGTTTGGCAGGAAGAAAAGAAAAGTTGTCCAAAACAGCTTCCAATCGAATGTTCCTGTGATTGGAAAAGTCAGGAGAGTGCAAAGGTACTGTTTTCTATCAGTTGGCAAGGTGCGCACACAATCCCAGTGTTGTACAGCTTGCTTCTTCACCTTCCCGAAGCTGCCGCTCTCGCCGGCTGCCGGAGCCCAAGAAGCGGCTTCTTCGCGCAAAGACGATTGTGCCGCTCACAGTGCTCTCCTTAGCGCGGCTTCTGCCGAAAGACGCCCGGCAGCGGCTCTTACCTCCGGAGAGCATCCTACCTTCGTCTTTCGCGTCTTTTGTAGTCTACATCTTAGCAAAACGCTTTTCCACTATGTCTGGCTAAGAAAAACTGTGCCAGCACAGAAAACATCTCCCATCGTGTTCTAGAAGTTGCACGGATGTCTGCCAAGTGTTTGGCAGGAAGAAAAGTTGTCCAAAACAGCTTCCAATCGAATGTTCCTGTGATTGGAAAAGTCAGGAGAGTGCAAAGGTACTGTTTTCTATCAGTTGGCAAGGTGCGCACACAATCCCAGTGTTGTACAGCTTGCTTCTTCACCTTCCCGAAGCTGCCGCTCTCGCCGGCTGCCGGAGCCCAAGAAGCGGCTTCTTCGCGCAAAGACGATTGTGCCGCTCACAGCGCTCTCCTTAGCGCGGCTTCTGCCGAAAGACGCCCGGCAGCGGCTCTTACCTCCGGAGAGCATCCTACCTTCCTCTTTAGCTCCTCTTCTCATCTACACCTCGGCAACAAGCTTTTCCACTATGTCTGGCTAGGAAAAACTGTGCCAGCACAGAAAACATCTCCCATCGTGTTCTAGAAGTTGCACGGATGTCTGCCAAGTGTTTGGCAGGAAGAAAAGTTGTCCAAAACAGCTTCCAATCGAATGTTCCTGTGATTGGAAAAGTCAGGAGAGTGCAAAGGTACTGTTTTCTATCAGTTGGCAAGGTGCGCACACAATCCCAGTGTTGTACAGCTTGCTTCTTCACCTTCCCGAAGCTGCCGCTCTCGCCGGCTGCCGGAGCCCAAGAAGCGGCTTCTTCGCGCAAAGACGATTGTGCCGCTCACAGTGCTCTCCTTAGCGCGGCTTCTGCCGAAAGACGCCCGGCAGCGGCTCTTACCTCCGGAGAGCATCCTACCTTCGTCTTTAGCTCCTCTTCTCATCTACACCTCGGCAAAACGCTTTTCCACTATGTCTGGCTAGGAAAAACTGTGCCAGCACAGAAAACATCTCCCATCGTGTTCTAGAAGTTGCACGGATGTCTGCCAAGTGTTTGGCAGGAAGAAAAGAAAAGTTGTCCAAAACAGCTTCCAATCGAATGTTCCTGTGATTGGAAAAGTCAGGAGAGTGCAAAGGTACTGTTTTCTATCAGTTGGCAAGGTGCGCACACAATCCCAGTGTTGTACAGCTTGCTTCTTCACCTTCCCGAAGCTGCCGCTCTCGCCGGCTGCCGGAGCCCAAGAAGCGGCTTCTTCGCGCAAAGACGATTGTGCCGCTCACAGTGCTCTCCTTAGCGCGGCTTCTGCCGAAAGACGCCCGGCAGCGGCTCTTACCTCCGGAGAGCATCCTACCTTCGTCTTTCGCGTCTTTTGTAGTCTACATCTTAGCAAAACGCTTTTCCACTATGTCTGGCTAGGAAAAACTGTGCCAGCACAGAAAACATCTCCCATCGTGTTCTAGAAGTTGCACGGATGTCTGCCAAATGTTTGGCAGGAAGAAAAGAAAAGTTGTCCAAAACAGCTTCCAATCGAATGTTCCTGTGATTGGAAAAGTCAGGAGAGTGCAAAGGTACTGTTTTCTATCAGTTGGCAAGGTGCGCACACAATCCCAGTGTTGTACAGCTTGCTTCTTCACCTTCCCGAAGCTGCCACTCTCAGGAGGTAAGAGCCGCTGCCGGGCGTCTTTCGGCAGAAGCCGCGCTAAGGAGAGCCCTGTGAGCGGCACAATCGTCTTTGCGCGAAGAAGCCGCTTCTTGGGCTCCGGGAGCCGGCGAGAGCGGCAGCTTCGGGAAGGTGAAGAAGAAAGCTGTACAACACTGGGATTGTGTGCGCACCTTGCCAACTGATAGAAAACAGTACCTTTGCACTCTCCTGACTTTTCCAATCACAGGAACATTCGATTGGAAGCTGTTTTGGACAACTTTTCTTTTCTTCCTGCCAAACACTTGGCAGACATCCGTGCAACTTCTAGAACACGATGGGAGATGTTTTCTGTGCTGGCACAGTTTTTCCTAGCCAGACATAGTGGAAAAGCTTTTTGCCGAGGTGTAGACTACATAAGACGCGAAAGACGAAGGTAGGATGCTCTCCGGAGGTAAGAGCCGCTGCCGGGCGTCTTTCGGCAGAAGCCGCGCTAAGGAGAGCACTGTGAGCGGCACAATCGTCTTTGCGCGAAGAAGCCGCTTCTTGGGCTCCGGCAGCCGGCGAGAGCGGCAGCTTCGGGAAGGTGAAGAAGCAAGCTGTACAACACTGGGATTGTGTGCGCACCTTGCCAACTGATAGAAAACAGTACCTTTGCACTCTCCTGACTTTTCCAATCACAGGAACATTCGATTGGAAGCTGTTTTGGACAACTTTTCTTTTCTTCCTGCCAAACACTTGGCAGACATCCGTGCAACTTCTAGAACACGATGGGAGATGTTTTCTGTGCTGGCACAGTTTTTCCTAGCCAGACATAGTGGAAAAGCTTTTTGCCGAGGTGTAGACTACATAAGACGCGAAAGACGAAGGTAGGATGCTCTCCGGAGGTAAGAGCCGCTGCCGGGCGTCTTTCGGCAGAAGCCGCGCTAAGGAGAGCCCTGTGAGCGGCACAATCGTCTTTGCGCGAAGAAGCCGCTTCTTGGGCTCCGGCAGCCGGCGAGAGCGGCAGCTTCGGGAAGGTGAAGAAGCAAGCTGTACAACACTGGGATTGTGTGCGCACCTTGCCAACTGATAGAAAACAGTACCTTTGCACTCTCCTGACTTTTTCAATCACAGGAACATTCGATTGGAAGCTGTTTTGGACAACTTTTCTTTTCTTCCTGCCAAACACTTGGCAGACATCCGTGCAACTTCTAGAACACGATGGGAGATGTTTTCTGTGCTGGCACAGTTTTTCCTAGCCAGACATAGTGGAAAAGCGTTTTGCCGAGGTGTAGATGAGAAGAGGAGCTAAAGACGAAGGTAGGATGCTCTCCGGAGGTAAGAGCCGCTGCCGGGCGTCTTTCGGCAGAAGCCGCGCTAAGGAGAGCCCTGTGAGCGGCACAATCGTCTTTGCGCGAAGAAGCCGCTTCTTGGGCTCCGGGAGCCGGCGAGAGCGGCAGCTTCGGGAAGGTGAAGAAGAAAGCTGTACAACACTGGGATTGTGTGCGCACCTTGCCAACTGATAGAAAACAGTACCTTTGCACTCTCCTGACTTTTCCAATCACAGGAACATTCGATTGGAAGCTGTTTTGGACAACTTTTCTTTTCTTCCTGCCAAACACTTGGCAGACATCCGTGCAACTTCTAGAACACGATGGGAGATGTTTTCTGTGCTGGCACAGTTTTTCCTAGCCAGACATAGTGGAAAATCTTTTTGCCGAGGTGTAGATGAGAAGAGGAGCTAAAGACGAAGGTAGGATGCTCTCCGGAGGTAAGAGCCGCTGCCGGGCGTCTTTCGGCAGAAGCCGCGCTAAGGAGAGCACTGTGAGCGGCACAATCGTCTTTGCGCGAAGAAGCCGCTTCTTGGGCTCCGGCAGCCGGCGAGAGCGGCAGCTTCGGGAAGGTGAAGAAGCAAGCTGTACAACACTGGGATTGTGTGCGCACCTTGCCAACTGATAGAAAACAGTACCTTTGCACTCTCCTGACTTTTCCAATCACAGGAACATTCGATTGGAAGCTGTTTTGGACAACTTTTCTTTTCTTCCTGCCAAACACTTGGCAGACATCCGTGCAACTTCTAGAACACGATGGGAGATGTTTTCTGTGCTGGCACAGTTTTTCCTAGCCAGACATAGTGGAAAAGCTTTTTGCCGAGGTGTAGACTACATAAGACGCGAAAGACGAAGGTAGGATGCTCTCCGGAGGTAAGAGCCGCTGCCGGGCGTCTTTCGGCAGAAGCCGCGCTAAGGAGAGCACTGTGAGCGGCACAATCGTCTTTGCGCGAAGAAGCCGCTTCTTGGGCTCCGGCAGCCGGCGAGAGCGGCAGCTTCGGGAAGGTGAAGAAGCAAGCTGTACAACACTGGGATTGTGTGCGCACCTTGCCAACTGATAGAAAACAGTACCTTTGCACTCTCCTGACTTTTTCAATCACAGGAACATTCGATTGGAAGCTGTTTTGGACAACTTTTCTTCCTGCCAAACACTTGGCAGACATCCGTGCAACTTCTAGAACACGATGGGAGATGTTTTCTGTGCTGGCACAGTTTTTCCTAGCCAGACATAGTGGAAAAGCTTTTTGCCGAGGTGTAGATGAGAAGAGGAGCTAAAGAGTGGATGTTAGCAAATGACACCCATCTTCAAAAAAGGCAATTAAGAGGACTCGCCATAGTACAAACCAGCCAGCCTCTTTTTTATCCCCAGGAAGTTGATGAAGCAGCTCTTCCTGGAAATCCTTGCCAGGCACATGACAGATGACCAAATAATGTAGTTAGCATGATTTTTCAGGGGAATTTCATGCTGAACATCACTTTAAACTCCTCTGATGAATCAACTTGACTGGTAGATGAAGGGAATATTATCTGCCTGGGCTTCAGGGAGGTTTTTGACATACCTCTACATGGCATCACACATACATATGGAAGCAATAGTGCAAAGGGGAGGGAATCAGTGTCTTTTCAGTGATGCTGAGGGAAAAGACAAGAGGCAGTGGGCACACACTGAAATACAGGAGATTGCCTTTGAACATCAGTAAATGTTTCTTTACTGTCAGGGTGACTGAACCACGGCACAGACTGCCCAGAAAGATTGTGGAGCCTGGATCTTTGAAGACATTAAAAGTACACCCAGATAGAATCCTGGGCAAGAGGCTCTAGGTATCCTGGTTTAGGCAGGGGGGTTGGGCCTGGTTAGCCCCACCAACCCCTTCCACTCTCTTTCATTCTGTGCTAGTGAATTCTCTTCAAGATGCATTTCAAAGCGCTGGCATGACAAAGTTCTGTGCAGACAGAGATCCAAATGGACATGGCATCTAAGTTCCTTAAGCAGTGTTCAAGAAGAATGTAAAACTCTGGCACAAGTGTCTCTTCCCTAACTGAATCCCTTTCATGGGAAAATTCCCAGCTCTAGAAAGATCTTCTGATACGCATGCTTAAGACTGACACTGGCTGAGCAAATTTCTCCCTATGTATATCTAAGACCAGTTAGGATCTTCACCCAAAGTGCAGTCAACATAGTCACAGAATGCCTATTGTTAAGAAGTGACAGCTTCCATCAGAATGGCAGCTATTGGTCCACAAAATGGATTAATGGATGGGAATTATCTACGTGGGTTAAAAACAAAAATAAAGAGTTGGTCTTTATTTATCAATTTCATGGCAATATTGATAAGGGAAGAAAAAGATCTAAGTCCTTGACTTTCTGGACTCGAGGAAAGATTTTAAAAATTCCTTGTAAAAATGTATGATCACAATCAGACTATTGAAACCATTTTAGTTGGGAACAAAGTTCCAAAATTGTCTAGATAGTGGCAAAGAAGCCAAGAAAATAGGAAAGAAACAAAAAGAGAGCAAAAGAGTCAGCTTCAGTGTACAAGCTCGTTCTAGAAGTAGTCTGCTGGGAAAAGGAACCCCCAGCTAAATTTCCAATGTATTCCTGCGCTTGATTCAGTAACTGGTCAATGTAAAAACCAATCCTTTTGTACAACTTCTTCCAGCAACAAAAACTCCAACAGGTTGACACTACCATCATGCCTGTTCCAGACATATTTAAAAGAGAAATGATGATTTTCTTGAAAACCTACTTACATAAAAGTTGCAAGATGGTGGAGGGATTCCCACATCCTCCTTCCTCCATCTGGCTTGAAAGTATATTTGATAAAATATGCAACAAAGCACATGATTTATAAGGGAGAGTCAAATGGATGATTTGGGAATCGATCTCTTGTTGATAGTAAACTTCATATCCACTCGGTGTGACCTTTTTAAAACAAAATGTGGAGCTGAGGCATGAATCTGCCACAACAATTGTAAAGCAAACATACACACTCCCCTTCATATGCCCCCCCCTCCACACACACCTAGGCACACACAGAGATCAGCATAGCAGATCATGAACACCTTGGAAAAGACTGAAATGCTAAATGCCTCTCTTGATGGGCAAAAGAGCTGGTGCAGTAATTCAAATGCCTGGTACAAAAATTCTGTTTAATATTTAGCTCCTATTTAAAACACAGCTTTTCATTTCATTCTATTTACAGAATATTTTCATTTCATTTGTTTCTTTAAAATTACTTAGTTCTCACCTGTTGTATGTCTAGGAATATTTTCTTCCAAAAATAGAAAAAAATAGATGATATCTTTTCAGCAGAAAACATTGGTTGATACAATTTTAAACCATCATGATATGGAAGAATTCTTCTGTCCCTCTCGAAGGTGGAAGAAGCATTTGGATCACAGATCATCTACAATGAAATACTTGACATGTTTAAGATGCTTTCAATCAATTTTGATCGTCAATTGCTTATTTGTTGTAAACAGTAATTTTTCAGTGAAGGGAAAGCGTGTGTGGTATATCTACATGATATGTTCAAAGGCAGTTCCTACTAATGGCCAGGCTGAATTCCAGTAAATAATGTCCCGAATGATATTTTGCCGCCTTCTTTGGCACTTCATGAAATCTTACCCCGATGAAGTGCTGAAACAAAGAGATTTTCTCTTAGAGAGTGTCTCATGTTGTAACCTATCCCATGGATTTTATGCTGTAATTCTTATCTCTTTTAAAATTTACTATCTTCTGTACAGTTTTCATGAAACTTTCTGTTACAGTAGTGAATAGCACAGATAAATGTCATTTTGTACAACTTTGAATTTACCCCAAGAGCTGAGAGAAAACTTGATCCTATACTTCAATCCGAGTTTCTTCTATAGTCCAACTTTGTTTCTCTACCATCAAGCTTCTCCTTTGTTGCTGCTCCAAGCCCCGTCCAAGGCGACCTTGAATACTTTCAGGGATGGGACACCCACAACTTCTCTGGGCAACCTGTTCCAGTGTTCCAGCACTCCCACAGTAAAAAAGGCCTTCCTTTCATCTAATATGTGTAGGAAATCATAAATCTAGGCATAGAAGCTTGGAGTGCAAATTTGAAATTCTTTGGATTTGAAGCACATTTTATATGAATACTGACTTACAGATGACTAAAAGATGTTGATGGGCATTTGAGCTGACAAGTTTTGAAAAAGTGCACGGAAATTAAAATTGAAACCACTAAAATTAAAAACTCCTTGCCATTTTCTTTTTCCTCTCCTATTCAAAATTGCATATGTCAGATATCAGTGCTTCATGCAAACCTCTCAGATGCTCTCAGAGAAAAAGCTTTTCTTTCAGACTAAGTTGCGGTTGACGTAGAACACTAGCAGGAGTGAAAGATTTTCTGGGCATCGGGGCAGCCCGTTCTCCTTGGATTTGTGTGCAGAATGCATTTTATCCAAACTGGAAAATAGATCCCAGCTCTGTTCTATTCATCATTCTTACTTCATCAGGCCAGAAGATTCTGTGAAAAGTAGCCTGTGGACCTTGAAGACAGCGCATGTGAACCAGATGAGAGGTGATAGAGAAGTTGAGGGAGAGAAGAAAGAGCATGAGGCTGAAACCAGAAAGTATTTCTCCACGTGATCATGGAAGATTGCAGGAGCCACTTGGTACTATCAAACCAGCCCAACTTGGCACTGGTGCCACCTTGGGTCTGGGAGCCATGTTGCATATCGTGCATTTTAAGGAGCCAGCTGGCCACACCCAGCCATATGCCCCCAAACACAAACCAAGGCCCTTTTCTCTGGCAAACAAAACTCAGCTGCCCTGCTTCTGGATGGCAGATTGCAGGAACCACTTGGTACTATCAAACCAGCCCAACTTGGCACTGGTGCCACCATGGGTCTGGTCACCATCCTGCCTATCGTAGCTTTTCAGGAGCCAGCCGGTCACTCTCAGCCATAGGCCCCCAAACACAAACCTCGGCCCGTTTCCCTGGCAAACAAAAGTAAGCTGCCCCGCTTCTGGATGGCAGATTGCAGGAGCTACTTAGTACTATCAAATCAGCCCGACTTGGCACAGGTGCCACCTTGGATCTGGGAACCATCCTGTGTATCGTGGATTTTCAGGGGCCAGCCAGCCACTCTCAGCCATATGCCCCCAAAAACAAACCACGGACCTTTTCTCTGGCAAACAAAACTCAACTGCCCCTCTTCTGGATGGCAAATTTTAGGACGCACTTTGTACTACGAAAACCGCCCGACGTGGCACTGGTGCCACCTTGTGTCAGGGAACCATCCTGCATATCGAGCTTTTTAAGGAGCCAGCCGGCCAGGCCCAGCCATATACCCCCAAAAACAAACCACGGACCATTTCTCATGGAAACAAAAATCCGCTGCCCCGCGTCTGGATGGCAGATTGCAGGAGCCACTTTGCACCATCAAACCAGCCCGACTTGGCACTGGTGCCACCTTGGGTCTGGGAACCATCCTGCGTATGGTGGATTCTAAGGAGCCAGCCGGCCACTCCCAGCCACAGGCCCCCAACAAAAACCACGGCCCTTTTTTCTGGCAAACAAAACTTAGCTGCCTCACTTCTGGATGGCAGATTGCAGGAGCCACTTGGTGTAATCAAACCAGCCCGACTTGGCACTGGTGCCACCTTGGGTCTGGGAACCATCCTGCGTATCGTGGGTTCAAAGGTGCCAGCCGGCCACTCCCAGCCACAGGCCCCCAAATAAAAACAACGGCGCTTTTCCCTGGAAAACAAAACTCGCCTGCCAACTTTTTGATGGCAGATTGCAGGAGCCACTTGGTACTATCAAACCAGCCCAACTTGGCACTGGTGCCACCATGGGTCTGGTCACCATCCTGCCTATTGTAGCTTTCCAGGAGCCAGCCGGTCACTCCCAGCCATAGGTCCCAAGTCACAAACCTCGGCCCGTTTCCCTGGCAAACAAAAGTAAGCTGCCCCGCTTCTGGATGGCAGATTGCAGGAGCCACTTGGTGCTATCAAACCAGCCCAACTTGGCACTGGTGCCACCTCTGGTCTGGGAACCATGCTGCGTAACACAGATTCTTAGGCGCCAGTCGGCCACTCCCAGCCACAAGCCCCCAAACACAAACAACTGCGCTATTCTCTGGCAAACAAAACTCCACTGCCCCTCTCCTGGATGGCAAATTGCAGGACGCACTTGGTACTATAAAAACAGCCCGACTTGGCACTGGTGCCACCTTGGGTCTGGGAACCATCCTGCGTATCGATCTTTTTAATGAGACAGCCGGCCACTCCCAGCCATATGCCCCCAAACACAAACCAAGGCCCGTTTCCCTGGCAAACAAAAGTAAGCTGCCCCGCTTCTGGATGGCAGATTGCAGGAGCTACTTAGTACTATCAAATCAGCCCGACTTGGCACAGGTGCCACCTTGGATCTGGGAACCATCCTGTGTATCGTGGATATTCAGGGGCCACCCGGCCACTCTCAGCCATATGTCCCCAAACAGAAACCTCGGCCCGTTTCTCTGGCAAACAAAACTCAACTGCCCCTCTTCTGGATGGCAAATTGCAGGATGAACTTGATACTAAAACCGCAGGCCGACTTGGTAGTGGTGACACCTTGGGGCTGGGAACCATCATGCGTATCGAGCATTTTAAGGAGCCAACCGGCCACTCCCAGCAATATGCCCCCAAAAACAATCCACGGAATTTTTCACTGGCAAACAAAAATCAGCTGCCCCGCTTCTGGATGGCAGATTGCAGGAGCCACTTTGCACCATCAAACCAGCCCGACTTGGCACTGGTGCCACCTTGCATCTGGGAACCATGCTGCCTAGCGTGGATTTTCAGGAGCCAGCCGGCCACTCTCAGCCATAGGACCCCATACAAAACCCACGGCCCGTTTCCCTGGCAAACATAATTAAGCTGCCCCGCTTCTGGATGGCAGATTGCAGGACGCACTTGGTAGTATCAAACCAGCCCAACTTGGCACTGGTGCCACCTTGGGTCTGGGAACCATCCTGCGTATCGTGGGTTCAAAGGAGCCAGCCGGCCACTCCCAGCCACAGGCCCCCAAATACAAACAACGGCGCTTTTCCCTGGAAAACAAAACTCGCCTGCCAGCTTTTTGATGGCAGATTGCAGGAGCCACTTGGTACTATCAAACCAGCCCGACTTGGCACTGGTGCCACCTTGGGTCTGGGAACCATCCTGCGTATTGTGGGTTGTCAGGAGCCAGCCGAACACTCTCGGCCACAGACCCCAATCAAAAACAACGGCCCGTTTCACAGGCAAACAAAACTCAGCTGCCCCGCTTCTGGATGGGAGTTTGCAGGAGCCACTTGACACTGTGAAACCAGCCCCACTTGGCACTGGTGCCACCTTGGGTCTGGGAACCATGCTGCGTATCATGGATTTTCAGGAGCCAGCCGGCCACTCCCAGCCACAGGCCCCCAAACACAAACCACAGCACTTTTCTCTGGAAAACAAAACTCAACTGCCCCTCTTCCTGATGGGAGATTGCAGGAGCCACTGGGTACTATGAAACCAGCCCTACTTGGCACTGGTGCCACCATGGGTCTGGTCACCATCCTGCCTATCGTAGCTTTTCAGGCGCCAGCCGGTCACTCCCAGCCATAGGCCCCCAGTCACAAACCTCGGCCCGTTTCCCTGGCAAACAAAAGTAAGCTACCCCGCTTCTGGATGGCAGATTGCAGGAGCCACTTTGTACCATCAAACCAGCCCGACTTGGCACTGGTGCCACCTCTGGTCTGGGAACCATCCTGAGTATCGTGGATTCTAAGGAGCCAGCTGGCCACTCCCAGCCACAGGCCCCCAAACACAAACAACGGCGCTTTTCCCTGGAAAACAAAACTCACCTGCCAACTTTTTGATGGCAGATTGCAGGAGCCACTTGGTACTATCAAACCACCCCAACTTGGCAACAAGTTGTTCCTGCAATCTGACATCCAGAAGCGGGGCAGCTTACTTTTGTTTGCCAGGGAAACGGACCGTTGTTTGTGTTTGGAGGCGTATGGCTGGGAGTGGCCGACTGGCTCCTTAAAATCCACGATACGCAGGATGGTTCCCAGACCAGAGGTGGCACCAGTGACAAGTCGGGCTGGTTTGATAGTACCAAGTGGCTCCTGCAATCAGCCATCCAGAAGCGGGGCAGCTTACTTTTGTGTGCCAGGGAAACGGGCCGAGGTTTGTGACTGGGGACCTATGGCTGGGAGTGACCGGCTGCCTCCTGAAAAGTTACGATAGGCAGGATGGTGACCAGACCCATGGTGGCACCAGTGCCAAGTTGGGCTGGTTTGATAGTACCAAGTGGCTCCTGTAATCTGCCATCAAATAGTTGGTAGGCGAGTTTTGTTTTCCAGGGAAAAGCGCTGTTGTTTGTGTTTGGGGGCCTGTGGTAGGGAGTGGCCGGCTGGCTAATTAGAATCCACGATACACAGGATGGTTCCCAGACCCAAGGTGGCACCAGTGCCAAGACGGGCTAGTTTGATGGTGCAAAGTGGCTCCTGCAATCTGTCATCCAGAAGCGGGGTAGCTTACTTTTGTTTGCCAGGGAAACGGGCCGAGCTTTTTGTCTGGGGGCCTATGGCTGGGAGTGACCGGCTGGCTCCTGAAAAGCTACGATAGGCAGGATGGTGACCAGACCCATGGTGGCACCAGTGCCAAGTTGGGCTGATTTGATAAAACCAAGTGGCTCCTGCAATCTGCCATCAAAAAGTTGGCAGGAGAGTTTTGTTTTCCAGGGAAAAGCGCCGTTGTTTGTGTTTGGGGACCTGTGGCTGGGAGTGGCCGGCTGGCTCCTTAGAATCCATGATACGCAGCATGGTATCCAGACCCAAGGTGGCACCAGTGCCAAGTTTTGCTTGTTTGATAGTACCAAGTGGTTCCTGCAATCTGCCATCCAGAAGCGGGGCAGCTTACTTTTGTTTGCCAGGGAAAGGAGCCGAGGTTTTTGTCTGGGGGCCTATGGCTGGGAGTGACCGGCTGGCTCCTGAAAAGCTACGATAGGCAGGATGGTGACCAGACCCATGGTGGCACCAGTCCGAAGTTGGGCTGATTTGATAGTACCAAGTGGCTCCTGCAATCTGCCGTCAAAATTTGGCAGGCGAGTTTTGTTTTCCAGGGAAAAGCGCCGTTGTTTGTGTTTGGGGGCCTGTGGCTGGGAGTGGCCGGCTGGCTCCTTAGAATCCACGATACGCAGGATGCTTCCCAGACCCAAGGTGGCACCAGTGCCAAGTCGGGCTACTATGATGGTGCAAAGTGGCTCCTGCAATCTGCCATCCAGAAGCGGGGCAGCTTACTTTTGTTTGCCAGGGAAAAGGGCCGAGCATTGTGTCTCGGGACCTATGGCTGGGAGTGACCGGCTGGCTCCTGAAAAGCTCCGATAGGCAGGATGGTGACCAGACCCATGGTGGCACCAGTGCCAAGTTGGGCTGGTTTGATAGTACCAAGTGGCTCCTGCAATCTGCCATCAAAATGTCGGCAGGCGAGTTTTGTTTTCCAGGGAAAAGCGCCGTTGTTTGTGTTTGGGGACCTGTGGCTGGGAGTGGCCGGCTGGCTCCTTAGAATCCACGATACGCAGGATGGTTCCCAGACCTGAGATGGCACCAGTGCCAAGTCGGGCTGGTTTGATAGTACCAAGTGCGTCCTGCAATCTGCCATCCAGAAGCGGGGCAGCTTAATTTTGTTTGCCAGGGAAACGGGCCGAGCTTTTTGTCTGTGGGCCTATGGCTGGGAGTGAGCGGCTGGCTCCTGAAAAGCTACGATAGGCAGAATGGTGAGCAGACCCATGGTGGCACAAGTGCCAAGTTGGGCTGGTTTGATAGCACCAAGTGGCTCCTGCAATCTGCCATCAAAAAGTTGGCAGGCGAGTTTTGTTTTCCAGGGAAAAGCACCGTTGTTTGTGTTTGGGTGCCTATGTCTGGGAGTGGCCGGCTGGCTCCTTAGAATCCACGATACGCAGGATGGTTCCCAGACCAGAGGTGGCACCAGTGCCAAGTCGGGCTGGTTTGATAGTAGCAAGTGCGTCCTACAATCTGCCATCCAGAAGCGGGGCAGCTTACTTTTGTTTGCCAGGGAAAAGGGTCGAGCTTTGTGTCTGGGGGCCTATGGCTGGGAGTGACCGGCTAGGTCCTGAAAAGCTAAGGTAGGCAGGATGGTGACCAGACCCATGGTGGCACAAGTGCCAAGTTGGGCTGGTTTGATAGTACCAAGTGGCTCCTGCAATCTGCCATCAAAAAGTTGGCAGGCGAGTTTTGTTTTCCAGGGAAAAGCGCCGTTGTTTGTGTTTGGGGGCCTGTGGCTGGGAGTGGCCGGCTGGCTCCTTAGAATCCACGATACGCAGCATGGTATCCAGACCCAAGGTGGCACCAGTGCCAAGTCGGGCTGGTTTGATACTACCAAGTGGTTCCTGCAATCTGCCATCCAGAAGCAGGACAGCTTACTTTTGTTTGCCAGGGAAACGGGCCGAGGTTTTTGTCTGGGGGCCTATGGCTGGGAGTGACCGGCTGGCTCCTGAAAAGCTACGATAGGCAGGATGGTGACCAGACCCATGGTGGCACCAGTGCCAAGTTGGGCTGATTTGATAGTACCAAGTGGCTCCTGCAATCTGCCGTCAAAATTTGGCAGGCGAGTTTTGTTTTCCAGGGAAAAGCGCCGTTGTTTGTGTTTGGGGGCCTGTGGCAGGGAGTGGCCGGCTGGCTCCTTAGAATCCACGATACGCAGCATGGTTCCCAGACCAGAGGTGGCACCAGTTCCAAGTCGGGCTATTTGATGGTGAAAAGTGGTTCCTGCAATCTGCCATCCAGAAGCGGGGGAGCTTACTTTGGTTTGCCAGGGAAAAGGGCAGAGCATTGTGTCTGGGCGCCTATGGCTGGGAGTGACCGGCTGGCTCCTGAAAAGCTACGATAAGCAGGATGGTGACCAGACCCATGGTGGCACCAGTGCCAAGTTGGGCTGGTTTGATAGTACCAAGTGGCTCCTGCAATCTGCCATCAAAAAGTTGGCCGGCGAATTTTGTTTTCCAGGGAAAAGCGCTGTGGTTTTTGTTTGGGGGCCTGTGGCTGGGAGTGGCCGGCTGGCTCCTTATAATCCACGATACGCAGCATGGTTCCCAGACCCAAGGTGGCACCAGTGCCAAGTTGGGCTGGTTTGATAGTACCAAGTGGCTCTGGCAATCTGCCATCAAAAAGTTGGCAGACGAGTTTTGTTTTCCAGGGAAACGGGCCGTTGTTTTTGTTTGGGGGCCTGTGGCTGGGAGTGGACGGATGGCTAATTAGAATCCACGATACGCAGGATGGTGACCAGACCCATGGTGGCACCAGTGCCAAGTCGGGCTGGTTTGATAGTACCAAGTGGCTCCTGGAATCTGCCATCCAGAAGCGGGACAACTTACTTTTGTTTGTCAGGGAAACGGGCCGAGGTTTGTGTCTGGAGGCCTATGGCTGGGAGTGACCGGCTGGCTCCTGAAAAGCTACGATAGGCAGGATGGTGACCAGACCCATGGTGGCACCAGTGCCAAGTTGGTCTGATTTGATAAAACCAAGTGGCTCCTGCAATCTCCCATCAAAAAGTTGGCAGGAGAGTTTTGTTTTCCAGGGAAAAGCGCCGTTGTTTGTGTTTGGGGGCCTGTGGCTGGGAGTGGCCGGCTGGCTCCTTAGAATCCACGATACGCAGCATGGTATCCAGACCCAATGTGGCACCAGTGCCAAGTCGGGCTGGTTTGATAGTACCAAGTGGTTCCTGCAATCTGCCATCCAGAAGCGGGGCAGCTTACTTTTGTTTGCCAGGGAAACGGGCCGAGGTTTTTGTCTGGGGGCCTATGGCTGGGAGTGACCGGCTGGCTCCTGAAAAGCTACGATAGGCAGGATGGTGACCAGACCCATGGTGGCACCAGTGCCAAGTTGGGCTGGTTTGATAGTACCAAGTGGCTCCTGCAATCTGCCATCAAAATTTGGCAGGCGAGCTTTGTTTTCCAGGGAAAAGCGCCGTTGTTTGTGTTTGGGGGCCTGTGGCTGGGAGTGGCCTGCTGGCTCCTTAGACTCCACGATACGCAGGATGGTTCCCAGACCTGAGGTGGCACCAGTGCCAAGTCGGGC
Organism: Melospiza melodia melodia; assembly: GCF_035770615.1. Classification (NCBI taxonomy): domain Eukaryota; kingdom Metazoa; phylum Chordata; class Aves; order Passeriformes; family Passerellidae; genus Melospiza; species Melospiza melodia. The sequence goes on from NC_086198.1 coordinate 60,712,903, forward strand.
TAGTTTGATGGTGCAAAGTGGCTCCTGCAATCTGCCATCCAGAAGCGGGGCAGCTTACTTTTGTTTGCCAGGGAAACGGGCCGAGCTTTTTGTCTGGCGGCCTATGGCTGGGAGTGACCGTCTGGCTCCTGAAAAGCTACGATAGGCAGGATGGTGAGCAGACCCATGGTGGCACCAGTGCCAAGTTGAGCTGGTTTGATAGTACCAAGTGGCTCCTGCAATCTGCCATCAAAAAGTTGGCAGGCGAGTTTTGTTTTCCAGGGAAAAGCGCCGTTGTTTGTGTTTGGGGGCCTGTGGCTGGGAGTGGCCGGCTGGCTCCTTAGAATCCACGATACGCACCATGGTTCCCAGACCAGAGGTGGCACCAGTGCCAAGTTGGGCTGGTTTGATAGTACCAAGTGGTTCCTGCAATCTGCCATCCAGAAGCGGGGCAGCTTACTTTTGTTTGCCAGGGAAACGGGCCGAGGTTTGTGTCTCGGGGCCTATGGCTGGGAGTGACCGGCTGGCTCCTGAAAAGCTACGATAGGCAGGATGGTGACCAGACCCATGGTGGCACCAGTGCCAAGTTGGGCTGGTTTGATAGTACCAAGTGGCTCCTGCAATCTGCCATCAAAAAGTTGGCAGGCGAGTGTGTTATCCAGGGAAATGCGCAGTTGTTTCTGTTTGGGGGCCTGTGGCTGGGAGTGGCCGGCTAGGTCCTGAAAAGCTAAGATAGGCAGGATGGTGACCAGACCCATGGTGGCAGCAGTGCCAAGTTGGGCTGGTTTGATAGTACCAAGTGGCTCCTGCAATCTGCCATCAAAATTTGGCAGGCGAGTTTTGTTTTCCAGGGAAAAGCGCCGTTGTTTGTGTTTGGGGGCCTGTGGCTTGGAGTGGACGGCTGGCTCCTTAGAATCCACGATACGCAGCATGGTTCCCAGACCAGAGGTGGCACCAGTGCCACGTCGGGCTAGTTTGATGGTGCAAAGTGGCTCCTGCAATCTGCCATCCAGAAGCGGGGCAGCTTACTTTTCTTTGCCAGGGAAACGGGCCGAGCTTTTTGTCTGGGGGCCTATGGCTAGGAGTGACCGGCTGGCTCCTGAAAAGCTACGATAGGCAGGATGGTGAGCAGACCCATGGTGGCACCAGTGCCAAGTTGGGCTGGTTTGATAGTACCAAGTGGCTCCTGCAATCTGCCATCAAAAAGTTGGCAGGCGAGTTTTGTTTTCCAGGGAAAAGCGCCGTTGTTTGTGTTTGGGGGCCTGTGGCTGGGAGTGGACGGATGGCTGCTTAGAATCCACGATACGCAGGATGGTTCCCAGACCAGAGGTGGCACCAGTGCCTAGTCGGGCTGGTTTGATAATACATAGTGCATCCTGCAATCTGCCATCCAGAAGCGGGACAGCTTACTTTTGTTTGCCAGGGAAACGGGCAGAGCTTTGTGTCACGGGGCCTATGGCTGGGAGTGACCGTCTAGGTCCTGAAAAGCTACGATAGGCAGGATGGTGACCAGACCTATGGTGGCACCAGTGCCAAGTTGGGCTGATTTGATAGTAGCAAGTGACTCCTGCAATCTGCCATCAAAATGTTGGCAGGCGAGTTTTGTTTTCCAGGGAAAAGCGCCGTTGTTTGTGTTTGGGGGCCTGTGGCTGGGAGTGGCCGGCTGGCTGCTTAGAATCCACGATACGCAGGATGGTTCCCAGACCCAAGGTGGCACCAGTGCCAAGTTGGGCTGGTTTCATAGTACCAAGTGGTTCCTGCAATCTGCCATCCAGAAGCGGGGTAGCTTACTTTTGTTTGCCAGGGAAACAGGCCGAGTATTGTGTCTGGGGGCCTATGGCTGCGAGTGACCGGCTGGCTCCTGAAAAGCTACGATAGGCAGGATGGTGACCAGACCCATGGTGGCACCAGTGCCAAGTTGGGCTAATTTGATAGTACCAAGTGGCTCCTGCAATCTGCCATCCAGAAGCGGGGCAGCTTACTTTTGTTTGCCAGGGAAACGGGCCGAGGTTTGTGTCTCGGGGCCTATGGCTGGGAGTGACCGGCTGGCTCCTGAAAAGCTACGATAGGCAGGATGGTGACCAGACCCATGGTGGCACCAGTGCCAAGTTGGGCTGGTTTGATAGTACCAAGTGGCTCCTGCAATCTGCCATCAAAAAGTTGGCAGGCGAGTGTGTTATCCAGGGAAATGCGCAGTTGTTTGTGTTTGGGGGCCTGTGGCTGGGAGTGGCCGGCTGGCTCCTCAGAATCCACGATACGCAGCATGGTTCCCAGACCTGAGGTGGCACCAGTGCCAAGTCGGGCTGGTTTGGTGGTGAAAAGTGGCTCCTGCAATCTGCCATCCAGTAGCGGGATAACTTACTTTTGTTTGCCAGGGAAACGGGCCGAGGTTTTTGTCTGGGGGCCTATGGCTGGGAGTGACCGGCTGGCCTCTGAAATGCTACGATAGGCAGGATGGTGACCAGACCCATGGTGGCATCAGTGTCAAGTTGGGCTGGTTTGATATTACCAATTGGCTCCGGCAATCTGCCATCAAAATTGGGCAGGCGAGTTTTGTTTTCCAGGGAAAAGCGCCGTTGTTTTTGTTTGGGGGCCTGTGGCTGGGAGTGGACGGATGGCTAATTAGAATCCACGATACGCAGGATGGTTCCCAGACCCAAGGTGGCACCAGTGCCAAGTTGGGCTGGTTTGATAGTACCAAGTGGTTCCTGCAATCTGCCATCCAGAAGCGGGGTAGCTTACTTTTGTTTGCCAGGGAAACGGGCCGAGGTTTGTGTCTGGGGGCCTATGGCTGGGAGTGACCGGCTGGCTCCTGAAAAGCTACGATAGGCAGGATGGTGACTAGACCCATGGTGGCACCAGTGTCAAGTTGGGCTGGTTTGATAGTACCAAGTGGCTCCGGCAATCTGCCATCAAAATTTGGCAGGCGAGGTTTGTTTTCCAGTGAAAAGCGCCGTTGTTTTTGTTTGGGGGCCTGTGGGTGGGAGTGGCCGGATGGCTAATTAGAATCCACGATACGCAGCATGGTTCCCAGACCTGAGGTGGCACCAGTGCCGAGTCGGGCTAGTTTGATGGTGCAAAGTGGCTCCTGCAATCTGCCATCCAGAAGCGGGGCAGCTTGCTTTTGTTTGCCTGGGAAACGGGCCGAGCTTTTTGTCTGGGCGCCTATGGCTGGGAGTGACCGGCTGGCTCCTGAAAAGCTACGATAGGCAGGATGGTGACCAGACCCATGGTGGCACCAGTGCCAAGTTGGGCTGATTTGATAGTACCAAGTGGCTCCTGCAATCTGCCATCAAAATCGGCAGGCGAGTTTTGTTTTCCAGGGAAAAGCGCCGTTGTTTGTGTCTGGGGGCCTGTGGCTGGAGTGGCCGGCTGGCTGCTTAGAATCCACGATACGCAGGATGGTTCCCAGACCTGAGGTGGCACCAGTGCCAAGTCGGGCTAGTTTGATGGTGCAAAGTGGCTCCTGCAATCTGCCATCCAGAAGCGGGGCAGCTTACTTTTGTTTGCCAGGGAAACTGGCTGAGGTTTTTCTCTGGGGCCCTATGGCAGAGAGGGACCGGCTGGCTCCTGAAAAGCTATGATAGGCAGGATGGTGACCAGACCCATGGTGGCACCAGTGCCAAGTTGGGCTGATTTGATAGTACCAAGTGGCTCCTGCAATCTGCCATCAAAATGTTGGCAGGCGGGTTTTGTTTTCCAGGGAAAAGCGCCGTTGTTTGTGTTTGGGGGCCTGTGGCTGGGAGTGACCGGCTGGCTGCTTAGAATCCACGATACGCAGGATGGTTCCCAGACCCAAGGTGGCACCAGTGCCAAGTTGGGCTGGTTTGATAGTACCAAGTGGCTCCTGCAATCTGCCATCCAGAAGCGGGACAGCTTACTTTTGTTTGCCAGGGAAACGGGTCGAGCTTTGTGTCTGGGGGCCTATGGCTGGGAGTGACCGGCTAGGTCCTGAAAAGCTAAGATAGGCAGGATGGTGACCAGACCCATGGTGGCAGCAGTGCCAAGTTGGGCTGGTTTGATAGTACCAAGTGGCTCCTGCAATCTGCCATCAAAATTTGGCAGGCGAGTTTTGTTTTCCAGGGAAAAGCGCCGTTGTTTGTGTTTGGGGGCCTGTGGCTTGGAGTGGCCGGCTGGCTCCTTAGAATCCACGATACGCAGCATGGTTCCCAGACCAGAGGTGGCACCAGTGCCACGTCGGGCTAGTTTGATGGTGCAAAGTGGCTCCTGCAATCTGCCATCCAGAAGCGGGGCAGCTTAATTTTCTTTGCCAGGGAAACGGGCCGAGCTTTTTGTCTGGGGGCCTATGGCTAGGAGTGACCGGCTGGCTCCTGAAAAGCTACGATAGGCAGGATGGTGAGCAGACCCATGGTGGCACCAGTGCCAAGTTGGGCTGGTTTGATAGTACCAAGTGGCTCCTGCAATCTGCCCTCAAAATTTGGCAGGCGAGTTTTGTTTTCCAGGGAAAAGCGCCGTTGTTTGTGTTTGGGGGCCTGTGGCTGGGAGTGGCCGGCTGGCTGCTTAGAATCCACGATACGCAGGATGGTTCCCAGACCAGAGGTGGCACCAGTGCCTAGTCGGGCTGGTTTGATAATACCTAGTGGTTCCTGCAATCTGCCATCCAGAAGCGGGACAGCTTACTTTTGTTTGCCAGGGAAACGGGCAGAGCTTTGTGTCACGGGGCCTATGGCTGGGAGTGACCGTCTAGGTCCTGAAAAGCTACGATAGGCAGGATGGTGACCAGACCTATGGTGGCACCAGTGCCAAGTTGGGCTGATTTGATAGTAGCAAGTGGCTCCTGCAATCTGCCATCAAAATGTTGGCAGGCGAGTTTTGTTTTCCAGGGAAAAGCGCCGTTGTTTGTGTTTGGGTGCGTGTGGCAGGGAGTGACCGGCTGGCTGCTTAGAATCCACGATACGCAGGATGGTTCCCAGACCCAAGGTGGCACCAGTGCCAAGTTGGGCTGGTTTGATAGTACCAAGTGGTTCCTGCAATCTGCCATCCAGAAGCGGGGTAGCTTACTTTTGTTTGCCAGGGAAACGGGCCGAGTATTGTGTCTGGGGGCCTATGGCTGCGAGTGACCGGCTGGCTCCTGAAAAGCTACGATAGGCAGGATGGTGACCAGACCCATGGTGGCACCAGTGCCAAGTTGGGCTGGTTTGATAGTACCAAGTGGCTCCTGCAATCTGCCATCAAAATGTTGGCAGGCGAGTTTTGTTTTCCAGGGAAAAGCGCCGTTGATTTTGTTTGGGGGCCTGTGGCTGGGAGTGGCCGGCTGGCTCCTTAGAATCCACGATACGCGGCATGGTTCCCAGACCAGAGGTGGCACCAGTGCCAAGTTGGGCTGGTTTGATAGTACCAAGTGCGTCCTGCAATCTGCCATCCAGAAGCGGGGCAGCTTACTTTTGTTTGCCAGGGAAACGGGCCGAGGTTTGTGTCTGGGGGCCTATGGCTGGGAGTGACCGGCTGGCTCCTGAAAAGCTACGATAGGCAGGATGGTGAGCAGACCCATGGTGGCACCAGTGCCAAGTTGGGCTGGTTTGATAGTACCAAGTGGCTCCTGCAATCTGCCATCAAAATGTTGGCAGGCGAGTTTCTTATCCAGGGAAAAGCGCCGTTGTTTGTGGGCCTGTGGCTGTGGGTGGCCGGCTGGCTCCTTAGAATCCACGATACGCAGGATGGTTCCCAGACCAGAGGTGGCACCAGTGCCAAGTCGAGCTGGTTTGATGGTGAAAAGTGGCTCCTGCAATCTGCCATCCAGAAGCGGGATAACCTACTTTATTTTGCCAGGGAAACGGGCCGAGGTTTTTGTCTGGGGGCCTATGGCTGGGAGTGACCGGCTGGCTCCTGAAAAGCTACGATAGGCAGGATGGTGACCAGACCCATGGTGGCACCAGTGCCAAGTTTGGCTGGTTTGATAGTACCAAGTGGCTCCTGCAATCTGCCATCAAAAAGTTGGCAGGCGAGTTTTGTTTTCCTGGGAAAAGCGCCGTTGTTTGTGTTTGGGGGCCTGTGGGGGGGAGTGACCGGCTGGCTCCTTAGAATCCACGATACGCAGGATGGTTCCCAGACCAGAGGTGGCACCAGTGCCAAGTCGGGCTAGTTTGATGGTGCAAAGTGGCTCCTGCAATCTGCCATCCAGAAGCGGGGTAGCTTACTTTTGTTTGCCAGGGAAACGGGCCGAGTTTTGTGTCTGGGGGCCTATGGCTGGGAGTGACCGGCTGGCTCCTGAAAAGCTACGATAGGCAGGATGGTGACCAGACCCATGGTGACAGCAGTGCCAAGTTCGGCTGATTTGATAGTACCAAGTGGCTCCTGCAATCTGCCATCAAAATGTTGGCAGGCGAGTTTTGTTTTCCAGGGAAAAGCGCCGTTGTTTGTGTCTGGGGGCCTGTGGCTGGGAGTGGCCGGCTGGCTCCTTACAATGAACGATACGCAGGATGGTTCCCAGACCTGAGGTGGCACCAGTGCCAAGTCGGGCTAGTTTGATGGTGCAAAGTGGCTCCTGCAATCTGCCATCCAGAAGCGGGGTAGCTTACTTTTGTTTGCCAGGGAAACGGGCCGAGGTTTTTCTCTGGGGGCCTATGGCAGGGAGGGACCGGCTGGCTCCTGAAAAGCTACGATAGGCAGGATGGTGACCAGACCCATGGTGGCACCAGTGCCAAGTTGGGCTGATTTGATAGTAGCAAGTGGCTCCTGCAATCTGCCATCAAAATGTTGGCAGGCGAGTTTTGTTTTCCAGGGAAAAGCGCCGTTGTTTGTGTTTGGTGGCCTGTGGCTGGGAGTGACCGGCTGGCTCCTTAGAATCCACGATACGCAGCATGGTTCCCAGACCCAAGGTGGCACCAGTGCCAAGTTGGGCTGGTTTGATAGTACCAAGTGGTTCCTGCAATCTGATATCCAGAAGCGGGGCAGCTTACTTTTGTTTGCCAGGGAAACGGGCCGAGGTTTTTCTCTGGGGGCCTATGGCTTGGAGTGACCGGCTAGGTCCTGAAAAGCTACGATAGGCAGGATGGTGACCAGATCCATGGTGGCACCAGTGCCAAGTTGGGCTGGTTTGATAGTACCAAGTGGCTCCTGCAATCTGCCATCAAAAAGTTGGCAGGCGAGTTTTGTTTTCCAGGGAAAAGCGCTGTGGTTTGTGTTTGGGGGCCTGTGGCAGGGAGTGGCCGGCTGGCTCCTTAGAATCCACGATACGCAGGATGGTTCCCAGACCAGAGGTGGCACCAGTGCCAAGTCGGGCTGGTTTGATAATACCTAGTGGATCCTGCAATCTGCCATCCAGAAGCGGGGCAGCTTACTTTTGTTTGCCAGGGAAACGGGCCGAGCTTTGTGTCACGGGGCCTATGGCTGGGAGTGACCGTCTAGGTCCTGAATAGCTACGATAGGCAGGATGGTGACCAGACCCATGGTGGCACCAGTGCCAAGTTGGGCTGGTTTGATAGTACCAAGTGGCTCCTGCAATCTGCCATCAAAAAGTTGGCTGGCGAGTTTTGTTTTCCAGGGAAAAGCGCCGTTGTTTGTGTTTGGTGGCCTGTGGCTGGGAGTGACCGGCTGGCTCCTTAGAATCCACGATACGCAGGATGGTTCCCAGACCCAAGGTGGCACCAGTGCCAAGTGGGGCTGGTTTGATGGTGCAAAGTGGCTCCTGCAATCTGCCATCCAGAAGCGGGGCAGCTTACTTTTGTTTGCCAGGGAAACGGGCCGAGGTTTTTCTCTGGGGGCCTATGGCTGGGAGTGACCGGCTGGCGCCTGAACAGCTACGATAGGCAGGATGGTGACCAGACCCATGGTGGCACCAGTGCCAAGTTGGGCTGATTTGATAGTACCAAGTGGCTCCTGCAATCTGCCATCAAAATGTTGGCAGGCGAGTTTTGTTTTCCAGGGAAAAGCGCCGTTGTTTGTGTTTGGTGGCCTGTGGCAGGGAGTGGCCGGCTGGCTGCTTAGAATCCACGATACGCAGGATGGTTCCCAGACCCAAGGTGGCACCAGTGCCAAGTTGGGCTGGTTTGATAGTACCAAGTGGCTCCTGCAATCTGCCATCCAGAAGCGGGGTAGCTTACTTTTGTTTGCCAGGGAAACGGGCCGAGTATTGTGTCTGGGAGCCTATGGCTGGGAGTGACCGGCTGGCTCCTGAAAAGCTACGATAGGCAGGATGGTGACCAGACCCATGGTGACAGCAGTGCCAAGTTGGGCTGATTTGATAGTACCAAGTGGCTCCTGCAATCTGCCATCAAAAAGTTGGCAGGCGAGTTTTGTTTTCCAGGGAAAAGCGCCGTTGTTTGTGTCTGGGGGCCTGTGGCTGGAGTGGCCGGCTGGCTCCTTACAATGAACCATACGCAGGATGGTTCCCAGACCAGAGGTGGCACCAGTGCCAAGTCGGGCTAGTTTGATGGTGCAAAGTGGCTCCTGCAATCTGCCATCCAGAAGCGGGGTAGCTTACTTTTGTTTGCCAGGGAAACGGGCCGAGGTTTTTCTCTGGGGGCCTATGGCAGGGAGGGACCGGCTGGCTCCTGAAAAACTACGATAGGCAGGATGGTGACCAGACCCATGGTGGCACCAGTGCCAAGTTGGGCTGGTTTGATAGTACCAAGTGGCTCCTGCAATCTGCCATCAAAATGTTGGCAGGCGAGTTTTGTTTTCCAGGGAAAAGCGCCGTTGTTTGTGTTTGGGGGCCTGTGGCTGGGAGTGACCGGCTGGCTACTTAGAATCCACGATACGCAGGATGGTTCCCAGACCAGAGGTGGCACCATTGCCAAGTCGGGCTAGTTTGATAGTACCAAGTGGTTCCTGCAATCTGCCATCCAGAAGCGGGGCAGCTTACTTTTGTATGCCAGGGAAACGGGCCGAGGTTTTTGTCTGGGGGCCTATAGCTGGGAGTGACCGTCTGGCTCCTGAAAAGCTACGATAGGCAGGATGGTGACCAAACGCATGGTGGCACCAGTGCCAAGTTGGGCTGATTTGATAGTACCAAGTGGCTCCTGCAATCTGCCATCAAAATGTTGGCAGGCGAGTTTTGTTTTCCAGGGAAAAGCGCCGTTGTTTGTGTTTGGGGGCCTGTGGCTGGGAGTGGACGGATGGCTCCTTAGAATCCACGATACGCAGCATGGTTCCCAGACCAGAGGTGGCACCAGTGCCAAGTCGGGCTAGTTTGATGGTGCAAAGTGGCTCCTGCAATCTGCCATCCAGAAGCGGGGCAGCTTACTTTTGTTTGCCAGGGAAACGGGCCGAGCTTTGTGTCTGGGGGCCTATGGCTGCGAGTGACCGGCTGGCTCCTGAAAAGCTACGATAGGCAGGATGGTGACCAGACCCATGGTGGCACCAGTGCCAAGTTGGGCTGATTTGATAGTACCAAGTGGCTCCTGCAATCTGCCATCAAAAAGTTGGCAGGCGAGTTTGTTTTCCAGGGAAAAGCGCCGTTCTTTCTGTTTGGGGGCCTGTGGCTGGGAGTGGTCGGCTGGCTCCTTAGAATCCACGATACGCGTCATGGTTCCCAGACCAGAGGTGGCACCAGTGCCAAGTTGGGCTGGTTTGATAGTGCCAAGTGCGTCCTGCAATCTGCCATCCAGAAGCGGGGCAGCTTACTTTTTTTTGCCAGGGAAACGGGCCGAGGTTTGTGTCTCAGGGCCTATGGCTGGGAGTGACCGGCTGGCTCCTGAAAAGCTACGATAGGCAGGATGGTGACCAGACCCATGGTGGCACCATTGCCAAGTTGGGCTGGTTTGATAGTAGCAAGTGGCTCCTGCAATCTGCCATCAAAAAGTTGGCAGGCGAGTTTGTTATCCAGGGAAAAGCGCCGTTGTTTGTGTTTGGGGGCCTGTGGGTGGGAGTGGCCGGCTGGCTCCTTAGAATCCACGATACGCAGGATGGTTCCCAGACCAGAGGTGGCACCAGTGCCAAGTCGGGCTGGTTTGATGGTGAAAAGTGGCTCCTGCAATCTGCCATCCAGAAGCGGGATAACTTACTTTTGTTTGCCAGGGAAACGGGCCGAGGTTTTTGTCTGGGGGCCTATGGCTGGGAGTGACCGGCTGGCTCCTGAAAAGCTACGATAGGCAGGATGGTGACCAGACCCATGGTGGCACCAGTGCCAAGTTGGGCTGGTTTGATAGTACCAAGTGGCTCCTGCAATCTGCCATCAAAAAGTTGGCAGGCGAGTTTTGTTTTCCAGGGAAAAGCGCCGTTGTTTGTGTTTGGGGGCCTGTGGGTGGGAGTGACCGGCTGGCTCCTTAGAATCCACGATACGCAGGATGGTTCCCAGACCAGAGGTGGCACCAGTGCCAAGTCGGGCTGGTTTGATACTACCAAGTGTGTCCTGCAATCTGCCATCCAGAAGCGGGGTAGCTTACTTTTGTTTGCCAGGGAAACGGGCCGAGGTTTTTCTCTGGGGGCCTATGGCAGGGAGGGACCGGCTGGCTCCTGAAAAGCTACGATAGGCAGGATGGTGACCAGACCCATGGTGGCACCAGTGCCAAGTTGGGCTGATTTGATAGTAGCAAGTGGCTCCTGCAATCTGCCATCAAAATGTTGGCAGGCGAGTTTTGTTTTCCAGGGAAAAGCGCCGTTGTTTGTGTTTGGTGGCCTGTGGCTGGGAGTGACCGGCTGGCTCCTTAGAATCCACGATACGCAGGATGGTTCCCAGACCCAAGGTGGCACCAGTGCCAAGTTGGGCTGGTTTGATAGTACCAAGTGGTTCCTGCAATCTGCCCTCCAGAAGCGGGACAGCTTACTTTTGTTTGCCAGGGAAACGGGCCGAGGTTTTTCTCTGGGGGCCTATGGCTTGGAGTGACCGGCTAGGTCCTGAAAAGCTACGATAGGCAGGATGGTGACCAGATCCATGGTGGCACCACTGCCAAGTTGGGCTGGTTTGATAGTACCAAGTGGCTCCTGCAATCTGCCATCAAAAAGTTGGCAGGCGAGTTTTGTTTTCCAGGGAAAAGCGCCGTTGTTTGTGTTTGGGGGCCTGTGGCAGGGAGTGGCCGGCTGGCTCCTTAGAATCCACGATACGCAGGATGGTTCCCAGACCAGAGGTGGCACCAGTGCCAAGTCGGGCTAGTTTGATGGTGCAAAGTGGCTCCTGCAATCTGCCATCCAGAAGCGGGGTAGCTTACTTTTGTTTGCCAGGGAAACAGGCAAGGTTTTTTTCTGGGGGCCTATGGCTGGGAGTGACCGGCTGGCTCCTGAAAAGCTACGATAGGCAGGATGGTGACCAGACCCATGGTGGCACCAGTGTCAAGTTGGGCTGGTTTGATAGTACCAAGTGGCTCCGGCAATCTGCCATCAAAATGTTGGCAGGCGAGTTTTGTTTTCCAGGGAAAAGCGCCGTTGTTTTTGTTTGGGGGCCTGTGGGTGGGAGTGGCCAGATGGCTAATTAGAATCCACGATACGCCGCATGGTTCCCAGACCTGAGGTGGCACCAGTGCCAAGTCGGGCTGGTTTGATACTATCAAGTGCGTCCTGCAATCTGCCATCCAGAAGCGGGGTAGCTTACTTTTGTTTGCCAGGGAAACGGGCCGAGGTTTGTGTCTGGGGGCCTATGGCTGGGAGTGACCGGCTGGCTCCTGAAAAGCTACGATAGGCAGGATGGTGACCAGACCCATGGTGGCACCAGTGCCAAGTTGGGCTGGTTTGATAGTACCAAGTGGCTCCTGCAATCTGCCATCAAAATGTTGGCAGGCGAGTTTGTTATCCAGGGAAAAGCGCCGTTGTTTGTGTCTGGGGGCCTGTGGATGGGAGTGGCCGGCTGGCTCCTTAGAATCCACGATACGCAGGATGGTTCCCAGACCAGAGGTGGCACCAGTGCCAAGTCGGGCTGGTTTGATGGTGAAAAGTGGCTCCTGCAATCTGCCATCCAGAAGCGGGATAACTTACTTTTGTTTGCCAGGGAAACGGGCCGAGGTTTTTGTCTGGGGGCCTATGGCTGGGAGTGACCGGCTGGCTCCTGAAAAGCTACGATAGGCAGGATGGTGACCAGACCCATGGTGGCACCAGTGCCAAGTTGGGCTGGTTTGATTGTATACCAAGTGGCTCCTGCAATCTGCCATCAAAAAGTTGGCAGGCGAGTTTTGTTTTCCTGGGAAAAGCGCCGTTGTTTGTGTTTGGGGGCCTGTGGGTGGGAGTGACCGGCTGGCTCCTTAGAATCCACGATACGCAGGATGGTTCCCAGACCAGGGGTGGCACCAGTGCCAAGTCAGGCTAGTTTGATGGTGCAAAGTGGCTCCTGCAATCTGCCATCCAGAAGCGGGGTAGCTTACTTTTGTTTGCCAGGGAAACGGGCCGAGGTTTGTGTCTGGGGGCCTATGGCTGGGAGTGACCGGCTGGCTCCTGAAAAGCTACGATAGGCAGGATGGTGACCAGACCCATGGTGGCACCAGTGCCAAGTTGGGCTGATTTGATAGTAGCAAGTGGCTCCTGCAATCTGCCATCAAAAAGTTGGCAGGCGAGTTTTGTTTTCCAGGGAATAGCGCCGTTGTTTGTGTCTGGGGGCCTGTGGCTGGAGTGGCTGGCTGGCTCCTTACAATGAACGATACGCAGGATGGTTCCCAGACCAGAGGTGGCACCAGTGCCAAGTCGGGCTGGTTTGATACTACCAAGTGTGTCCTGCAATCTGCCATCCAGAAGCGGGGTAGCTTACTTTTGTTTGCCAGGGAAACGGGCCGAGATTTTTCTCTGGGGGCCTATGGCAGGGAGGGACCGGCTGGCTCCTGAAAAGCTACGATAGGCAGGATGGTGACCAGACCCATGGTGGCACCAGTGCCAAGTTGGGCTGATTTGATAGTAGCAAGTGGCTCCTGCAATCTGCCATCAAAATGTTGGCAGGCGAGTTTTGTTTTCCAGGGAAAAGCGCCGTTGTTTGTGTTTGGTGGCCTGTGGCTGGGAGTGACCGGCTGGCTCCTTAGAATCCACGATACGCAGGATGGTTCCCAGACCCAAGGTGGCACCAGTGCCAAGTTGGGCTGGTTTGATAGTACCAAGTGGTTCCTGCAATCTGCCATCCAGAAGCGGGACAGCTTACTTTTGTTTGCCAGGGAAACGGGCCGAGGTTTTTCTCTGGGGTCCTATGGCTTGGAGTGACCGGCTAGGTCCTGAAAAGCTACGATAGGCAGGATGGTGACCAGATCCATGGTGGCACCAGTGCCAAGTTGGGCTGGTTTGATAGTACCAAGTGGCTCCTGCAATCTGCCATCAAAAAGTTGGCAGGCGAGTTTTGTTTTCCAGGGAAAAGCGCTGTGGTTTGTGTTTGGGGGCCTGTGGCAGGGAGTGGCCGGCTGGCTCCTTAGAATCCACGATACGCAGGATGGTTCCCAGACCAGAGGTGGCACCAGTGCCAAGTCGGGCTAGTTTGATGGTGCAAAGTGGCTCCTGCAATCTGCCATCCAGAAGCGGGGTAGCTTACTTTTGTTTGCCAGGGAAACAGGCAAGGTTTTTTTCTGGGGGCCTATGGCTGGGAGTGACCGGCTGGCTCCTGAAAAGCTACGATAGGCAGGATGGTGACCAGACCCATGGTGGCACCAGTGTCAAGTTGGGCTGGTTTGATAGTACCAAGTGGCTCCGGCAATCTGCCATCAAAATGTTGGCAGGCGAGTTTTGTTTTCCAGGGAAAAGCGCCGTTGTTTTGTTTGGGGGCCTGTGGGTGGGAGTGGCCAGATGGCTAATTAGAATCCACGATACGCCGCATGGTTCCCAGACCTGAGGTGGCACCAGTGCCAAGTCGGGCTGGTTTGATACTATCAAGTGCGTCCTGCAATCTGCCATCCAGAAGCGGGGTAGCTTACTTTTGTTTGCCAGGGAAACGGGCCGAGGTTTGTGTCTGGGGGCCTATGGCTGGGAGTGACCGGCTGGCTCCTGAAAAGCTACGATAGGCAGGATGGTGACCAGACCCATGGTGGCACCAGTGCCAAGTTTGGCTGGTTTGATAGTACCAAGTGGCTCCTGCAATCTGCCATCAAAAAGTTGGCAGGCGAGTTTTGTTTTCCTGGGAAAAGCGCCGTTGTTTGTGTTTGGGGGCCTGTGGGGGGGAGTGACCGGCTGGCTCCTTAGAATCCACGATACGCAGGATGGTTCCCAGACCAGAGGTGGCACCAGTGCCAAGTCGGGCTAGTTTGATGGTGCAAAGTGGCTCCTGCAATCTGCCATCCAGAAGCGGGGTAGCTTACTTTTGTTTTCCAGGGAAACGGGCCGAGGTTTTTCTCTGGGGGCCTATGGCAGGGAGGGACCGGCTGGCTCCTGAAAAGCTACGATAGGCAGGATGGTGACCAGACCCATGGTGGCACCAGTGCCAAGTTGGGCTGATTTGATAGTAGCAAGTGGCTCCTGCAATCTGCCATCAAAATGTTGGCAGGCGAGTTTTGTTTTCCAGGGAAAAGCGCCGTTGTTTGTGTTTGGTGGCCTGTGGCTGGGAGTGACCGGCTGGCTCCTTAGAATCCACGATACGCAGGATGGTTCCCAGACCCAAGGTGGCACCAGTGCCAAGTTGGGCTGGTTTGATAGTACCAAGTGCGTCCTGCAATCTGATATCCAGAAGCGGGGCAGCTTACTTTTGTTTGCCAGGGAAACGGGCCGAGGTTTTTCTCTGGGGGCCTATGGCTTGGAGTGACCGGCTAGGTCCTGAAAAGCTACGATAAGCAGGTTGGTGACCAGATCCATGGTGGCACCAGTGCCAAGTTGGGCTGGTTTGATAGTACCAAGTGGCTCCTGCAATCTGCCATCAAAAAGTTGGCAGGCGAGTTTTGTTTTCCAGGGAAAAGCGCTGTGGTTTGTGTTTGGGGGCCTGTGGCTGGGAGTGGCCGGCTGGCTCCTTAGAATCCACGATACGCAGGATGGTTCCCAGACCAGAGGTGGCACCAGTGCCAAGTCGGGCTGGTTTAATGGTGCAAAGTGGCTCCTGCAATCTGCCATCCAGAAGCGGGGCAGCTTACTTTTGTTTGCCAGGGAAACGGGCCTAGCTTTGTGTCACGGGGCCTATGGCTGGGAGTGAGCGTCTAGGTCCTGAATAGCGACGATAGGCAGGATGGTGACCAGACCCATGGTGGCACCAGTGCCAAGTTGGGCTGGTTTGATAGTACCAAGTGGCTCCTGCAATCTGCCATCAAAAAGTTGGCAGGCGAGTTTTGTTTTCCAGGGAAAAGCGCCGTTGTTTGTGTTTGGAGGCCTGTGGCTGGGAGTGGCTGGCTTGCTAATTGGAATCCACGATACGCAGCATGGTTCCCAGACCAGAGGTGGCACCAGTGCCAAGTTGGGCTGGTTTGATGGTGCAAAGTGGCTCCTGCAATCTGCCATCCAGAAGCGGGGCAGCTTACTTTTGTTTGCCAGGGAAACGGGCCGAGGTTTTTCTCTGGGGGCCAATGGCTGGCAGTGACCGGCTGGCGCCTGAACAGCTACGATAGGCAGGATGGTGACCAGACCCATGGTGGCACCAGTGTCAAGTTGGGCTGGTTTGATAGTAGCAAGAGGCTCCTGCAATCTGCCATCAAAAAGTTGGCAGGTGAGTTTTGTTTTCCAGGGAAAAGCGCCGTTGTTTGTGTTTGGGTGCCTGTGGCAGGGAGTGGCCGGCTGGCTGCTTAGAATCCACGATACGCAGGATGGTTCCCAGACCCAAGGTGGCACCAGTGCCAAGTTGGGCTGGTTTGATAGTACCAAGTGGCTCCTGCAATCTGCCATCCAGAAGCGGGGTAGCTTACTTTTGTTTGCCAGGGAAACGGGCCGAGTATTGTGTCTGGGGGCCTATGGCTGCGAGTGACCGGCTGGCTCCTGAAAAGCTACGATAGGCAGGATGGTGACCAGACCCATGGTGGCACCAGTGCCAAGTTGGGCTGGTTTGATAGTAGCAAGTGGCTCCTGCAATCTGCCATCAAAAAGTTGGCAGGCGAGTTTTGTTTTCCAGGGGAAAGCGCCGTTGTTTGTGTCTGGGGGCCTGTGGCTGGAGTGGCCGGCTGGCTCCTTACAATGAACGATACGCAGGATGGTTCCCAGACCTGAGGTGGCACCAGTGCCAAGTCGGGCTAGTTTGATGGTGCAAAGTGGCTCCTGCAATCTGCCATCCAGAAGAGGGGTAGCTTACTTTTGTTTGCCAGGGAAAGTGGCCGAGGTTTTTCTCTGGGGGCCTATGGCAGGGAGGGACCGGCTGGCTCCTGAAAAGCTACGATAGGCAGGATGGTGACCAGACCCATGGTGGCACCAGTGCCAAGTTGGGCTGGTTTGATAGTACCAAGTGGCTCCTGCAATCTGCCATCAAAATGTTGGCAGGCGAGTTTTGTTTTCCAGGGAAAAGCGCCGTTGTTTGTGTTTGGGGGCCTGTGGCTGGGAGTGACCGGCTGGCTACTTAGAATCCACGATACGCAGGATGGTTCCCAGACCAGAGGTGGCACCATTGCCAAGTCGGGCTAGTTTGATAGTACCAAGTGGTTCCTGCAATCTGCCATCCAGAAGCGGGGCAGCTTACTTTTGTATGCCAGGGAAACGGGCCGAGGTTTTTGTCTGGGGGCCTATAGCTGGGAGTGACCGTCTGGCTCCTGAAAAGCTACGATAGGCAGGATGGTGACCAAACGCATGGTGGCACCAGTGCCAAGTTGGGCTGATTTGATAGTACCAAGTGGCTCCTGCAATCTGCCATCAAAATGTTGGCAGGCGAGTTTTGTTTTCCAGGGAAAAGCGCCGTTGTTTGTGTTTGGGGGCCTGTGGCTGGGAGTGGCCGGCTGGCTGCTTAGAATCCACGATACGCAGCATGGTTCCCAGACCAGAGGTGGCACCAGTGCCAAGTCGGGCTGGTTTGATACTACCAAGTGCGTCCTGCAATCTGCCATCCAGAAGCGGGGCAGCTTACTTTTGTTTGCCAGGGAAACGGGCCGAGGTTTGTGTCTGGGGGCCTATGGCTGCGAGTGACCGGCTGGCTCCTGAAAAGCTACGATAGGCAGGATGGTGACCAGACCCATGGTGGCACCAGTGCCAAGTTGGGCTGGTTTGATAGTACCAAGTGGCTCCTGCAATCTGCCATCAAAATGTTGGCAGGCGAGTTTGTTATCCAGGGAAAAGCGCCGTTGTTTGTGTTTGGGGG
This sequence comes from Melospiza melodia melodia, assembly GCF_035770615.1. Lineage (NCBI taxonomy): Eukaryota > Metazoa > Chordata > Aves > Passeriformes > Passerellidae > Melospiza > Melospiza melodia. The sequence continues at coordinate 60,729,932 of NC_086198.1, forward strand.
CCTGTGGCTGGGAGTGGACGGATGGCTCCTTAGAATCCACGATACGCAGGATGGTTCCCAGACCAGAGGTGGCACCAGTGCCAAGTCGGGCTAGTTTGATGGTGCAAAGTGGCTCCTGCAATCTGCCATCCAGAAGCGGGGCAGCTTACTTTTGTTTGCCAGGGAAACGGGCCGAGGTTTTTGTCTGGGGGCCTATGGCAGGGAGTGACCGGCTGGCTCCTGAAAAGCTACGATAGGCAGGATGGTGACCAGACCCATGGTGGCACCAGTGCCAAGTTGGGCTGATTTGATAGTACCAAGTGGCTCCTGCAATCTGCCATCAAAAAGTTGGCAGGCGAGTTTGTTTTCCAGGGAAAAGCGCCGTTCTTTCTGTTTGGGGGCCTGTGGCTGGGAGTGGTCGGCTGGCTCCTTAGAATCCACGATACGCGTCATGGTTCCCAGACCAGAGGTGGCACCAGTGCCAAGTTGGGCTGGTTTGATAGTACCAAGTGGTTCCTGCAATCTGCCATCCAGAAGCGGGGCAGCTTACTTTTGTTTGCCAGGGAAACGGGCCGAGGTTTGTGTCTCAGGGCCTATGGCTGGGAGTGACCGGCTGGCTCCTGAAAAGCTACGATAGGCAGGATGGTGACCAGACCCATGGTGGCACCAGTGCCAAGTTGGGCTGGTTTGATAGTAGCAAGTGGCTCCTGCAATCTGCCATCAAAAAGTTGGCAGGCGAGTTTGTTATCCAGGGAAAAGCGCCGTTGTTTGTGTTTGGGGGCCTGTGGCTGGGAGTGGCCGGCTGGCTCCTTAGAATCCACGATACGCAGGATGGTTCCCAGACCAGAGGTGGCACCAGTGCCAAGTCGGGCTGGTTTGATGGTGCAAAGTGGCTCCTGCAATCTGCCATCCAGAAGCGGGATAACTTACTTTTGTTTGCCAGGGAAACGGGCCGAGGTTTTTGTCTGGGGGCCTATGGCTGGGAGTGACCGTCTAGGTCCTGAATAGCTACGATAGGCAGGATGGTGACCAGACCCATGGTGGCACCAGTGCCAAGTTGGGCTGGTTTGATAGTACCAAGTGGCTCCTGCAATCTGCCATCAAAAAGTTGGCAGGCGAGTTTTGTTTTCCTGGGAAAAGCGCCGTTGTTTGTGTTTGGGGGCCTGTGGGTGGGAGTGACCGGCTGGCTCCTTAGAATCCACGATACGCAGGATGGTTCCCAGACCAGGGGTGGCACCAGTGCCAAGTCAGGCTAGTTTGATGGTGCAAAGTGGCTCCTGCAATCTGCCATCCAGAAGCGGGGTAGCTTACTTTTGTTTGCCAGGGAAACGGGCCGAGGTTTGTGTCTGGGGGCCTATGGCAGGGAGGGACCGGCTGGCTCCTGAAAAGCTACGATAGGCAGGATGGTGACCAGACCCATGGTGGCACCAGTGCCAAGTTGGGCTGATTTGATAGTAGCAAGTGGCTCCTGCAATCTGCCATCAAAAAGTTGGCAGGCGAGTTTTGTTTTCCAGGGAAAAGCGCCGTTGTTTGTGTCTGGGGGCCTGTGGCTGGAGTGGCCGGCTGGCTCCTTAGAATGAACGATACGCAGGATGGTTCCCAGACCAGAGGTGGCACCAGTGCCAAGTCGGGCTGGTTTGATACTACCAAGTGTGTCCTGCAATCTGCCATCCAGAAGCGGGGTAGCTTACTTTTGTTTGCCAGGGAAACGGGCCGAGGTTTTTCTCTGGGGGCCTATGGCAGGGAGGGACCGGCTGGCTCCTGAAAAGCTACGATAGGCAGGATGGTGACCAGACCCATGGTGGCACCAGTGCCAAGTTGGGCTGATTTGATAGTAGCAAGTGGCTCCTGCAATCTGCCATCCAAATGTTGGCAGGCGAGTTTTGTTTTCCAGGGAAAAGCGCCGTTGTTTGTGTTTGGTGGCCTGTGGCTGGGAGTGACCGGCTGGCTCCTTAGAATCCACGATACGCAGGATGGTTCCCAGACCCAAGGTGGCACCAGTGCCAAGTTGGGCTGGTTTGATAGTACCAAGTGGTTCCTGCAATCTGCCATCCAGAAGCGGGACAGCTTACTTTTGTTTGCCAGGGAAACGGGCCGAGGTTTTTCTCTGGGGGCCTATGGCTTGGAGTGACCGGCTAGGTCCTGAAAAGCTACGATAGGCAGGATGGTGACCAGATCCATGCTGGCACCAGTGCCAAGTTGGGCTGGTTTGATAGTACCAAGTGGCTCCTGCAATCTGCCATCAAAAAGTTGGCAGGCGAGTTTTGTTTTCCAGGGAAAAGCGCTGTGGTTTGTGTTTGGGGGCCTGTGGCTGGGAGTGGCCGGCTGGCTCCTTAGAATCCACGATACGCAGGATGGTTCCCAGACCAGAGGTGGCACCAGTGCCAAGTCGGGCTAGTTTGATGGTGCAAAGTGGCTCCTGCAATCTGCCATCCAGAAGCGGGGTAGCTTACTTTTGTTTGCCAGGGAAACAGGCAAGGTTTTTTTCTGGGGGCCTATGGCTGCGAGTGACCGGCTCGCTCCTGAAAAGCTACGATAGGCAGGATGGTGACCAGACCCATGGTGGCACCAGTGTCAAGTTGGGCTGGTTTGATAGTACCAAGTGGCTCCGGCAATCTGCCATCAAAATGTTGGCAGGCGAGTTTTGTTTTCCAGGGAAAAGCGCCGTTGTTTTGTTTGGGGGCCTGTGGGTGGGAGTGGCCAGATGGCTAATTAGAATCCACGATACGCCGCATGGTTCCCAGACCTGAGGTGGCACCAGTGCCAAGTCGGGCTGGTTTGATACTATCAAGTGCGTCCTGCAATCTGACATCCAGAAGCGGGGTAGCTTACTTTTGTTTGCCAGGGAAACGGGCCGAGGTTTGTGTCTGGGGGCCTATGGCTGGGAGTGACCGGCTGGCTCCTGAAAAGCTACGATAGGCAGGATGGTGACCAGACCCATGGTGGCACCAGTGCCAAGTTGGGCTGGTTTGATAGTACCAAGTGGCTCCTGCAATCTGCCATCAAAAAATTGGCAGGCGAGTTTTGTTTTCCAGGGAAAAGCGCCGTTGTTTTTGTTTGGGGGCCTGTGGCTGGGAGTGGCCGGCTGGCTAATTAGAATCCACGATACGCAGGATGGTTCCCAGACCAGAGGTGGCACCAGTGCCAAGCCGGGCTGGTTTGATGGTGCAAAGTGGCTCCTGCAATCTGCCATCCAGAAGCGGGGTAGCTTACTTTTGTTTGCCAGGGAAACGGGCCGAGTATTGTGTCTGGGGGCCTATGGCTGCGAGTGACCGGCTGGCTCCTGAAAAGCTACGATAGGCAGGATGGTGACCAGACCCATGGTGGCACCAGTGCCAAGTTGGGCTGATTTGATAGTACCAAGTGGCTCCTGCAATCTGCCATCAAAAAGTTGGCAGGCGAGTTTTGTTTTCCAGGGAAAAGCGCCGTTGTTTGTGTCTGGGGGCCTGTGGCTAGAGTGGCCAGCTGGCTCCTTAGAATGAACGATACGCAGGATGGTTCCCAGACCTGAGGTGGCACCAGTGCCAAGTCGGGCTAGTTTGATGGTGCAAAGTGGCTCCTGCAATCTGCCATCCAGAAGCGGGGTAGCTTACTTTTGTTTGCCAGGGAAACGGGCCGAGGTTTTTCTCTGGGGGCCTATGGCAGGGAGGGACCGGCTGGCTCCTGAAAAGCTACGATAGGCAGGATGGTGACCAGACCCATGGTGGCACCAGTGCCAAGTTGGGCTGATTTGATAGTAGCAAGTGGCTCCTGCAATCTGCCATCAAAAAGTTGGCAGGCGAGTTTTGTTTTCCAGGGAAAAGCGCCGTTGTTTGTGTTTGGGGGCCTGTGGCTGGGAGTGACCGGCTGGCTCCTTAGAATCCACGACACGCAGGATGGTTCCCAGACCCAAGGTGGCACCAGTGCCAAGTTGGGCTGGTTTGATAGTACCAAGTGGTTCCTGCAATCTGCCATCCAGAAGCGGGGCAGCTTACTTTTGTTTGTCAGGGAAACGGGCCGAGCTTTGTGTCTGGGCGCCTATGGCTTGGAGTGACCGGCTAGGTCCTGAAAAGCTACGATAGGCAGGATGGTGACCAGATCCATGGTGGCACCAATGCCAAGTTGGGCTGGTTTGATAGTACCAAGTGGCTCCTGCAATCTGCCATCAAAAAGTTGGCAGGCGAGTTTTGTTTTCCAGGGAAAAGCGCCGTTGTTTGTGTTTGGGGGCATATGGCTGAGAGTGGCCGGATGGCTAATTAGAATCCACGATACGCAGGATGGTTCCCAGACCAGAGGTGGCACCAGTGCCAAGTCGGGCCAGTTTGATGGTGCAAAGGGGCTCCTGCAATCTGCCATCCAGAAGCAGGGCAGCTTACTTTTGTTTGCCAGGGAAACGGGCCGAGGATTTTGTCTGGGGGCCTATGGCTGGGAGTGACCTGCTGGCTCCTGAAAAGCTACGATAGGCAGGATGGTGACCAGACCCATGGTGGCACCAGTGCCAAGTTGGGCTGGTTTGATAGTACCAAGTGGCTCCTGCAATCTGCCATCAAAAAGTTGGCAGGCGAGTTTTGTTTTCCAGGGAAAAGCGCCGTTGTTTGTGTTTGGGGGCCTGTGGCAGGGAGTGGCCGGCTGGCTCCTTAGAATCCACGATACGCAGCATGGTTCCCAGACCAGAGGTGGCACCATTTCCAAGTCGGGCTGGTTTGATAATACCTAGTGGATCCTGCAATCTGCCATCCAGAAGCGGGACAGCTTACTTTTGTTTGCCAGGGAAACCGGCCGAGCTTTGTGTCTGGGGGCCTATGGCTGGGAGTGACCGTCTAGGTCCTGAAAAGCTACGATAGGCAGGATGGTGACCAGACCCATGGTGGCACCAGTGCCAAGTTGGGCTGGTTTGATAGTACCAAGTGGCTCCTGCAATCTGCCATCAAAAAGTTGGCAGGCGAGTTTTGTTTTCCAGGGAAAAGCGCCGTTGTTTGTGTTTGGGGACCTGTGGCTGGGAGTGGCCGGCTTGCTAATTGGAATCCACGATACGCAGGATGGTTCCCAGACCTGAGGTGGCACCAGTGAGAAGTCGGGCCAGTTTGATGGTGCAAAGTGGCTCCTGCAATCTGCCATCCAGAAGCGGTGCAGCCTACTTTTGTTTCCCAGGGAAACGGGCCGAGGTTTTTGTCTGGGGGCCTATGGCTGGGAGTGACCGGCTGGCGCCTGAAAAGCTACGATAGGCAGGATGGTGACCAGACCCATGGTGGCACCAGTGCCAAGTTGGGCTGATTTGATAGTACCAAGTGGCTCCTGCAATCTGCCATCAAAATGTTGGCAGGCGAGTTTTGTTTTCCAGGGAAAAGCGCCGTTGTTTGTGTCTGGGGGCCTGTGGCTGGGAGTGGCCGGCTGGCTCCTTAGAATCCACGATACGCAGGATGGTTCCCAGACCAGAGGTGGCACCAGTGCCAAGTCGGGCTGGTTTGATACTACCAAGTGCGTCCTGCAATCTGCCATCCAGAAGCGGGGCAGCTTACTTTTGTTTGCCAGGGAATCGGGCCGAGGTTTGTGTCTGGGGGCCTATGGCTGGGAGTGACCGGCTGGCTCCTGAAAAGCTACGATAGGCAGGATGGTGACCAGACCCATGGTGGCACCAGTGCCAAGTTGGGCTGGTTTGATAGTACCAAGTGGCTCCTGCAATCTGCCATCAAAAAGTTGGCAGGCGAGTTTTGTTTTCCAGGGAAAAGCGCCGTTGTTTGTGTTTGGGGGCCTGTGGCTGGGAGTGGACGGATGGCTCCTTAGAATCCACGATACGCAGCATGGTTCCCAGACCAGAGGTGGCACCAGTGCCAAGTCGGGCTAGTTTGATGGTGCAAAGTGGTTCCTGCAATCTGCCATCCAGAAGCGGGGCAGCTTACTTTTGTTTGCCAGGGAAACGGGCCGAGCTTTGTGTCTGGGGGCCTATGGCTGCGAGTGACCGGCTAGGTCCTGAAAAGCTACGATAGGCAGGATGGTGACCAGACCCATGGTGGCACCAGTGCCAAGTTGGGCTGGTTTGATAGTACCAAGTGGCTCCTGCAATCTGCCATCAAAAAGTTGGCAGGCGAGTTTTGTTTTCCGGGGAAAAGCGCCGTTGTTTGTGTTTGGGGGCCTGTGGCTGGGAGTGGACGGATGGCTAATTAGAATCCACGATACGCAGGATGGTTCCCAGACCAGAGTTGGCACCATTGCCAAGTCGGGCTAGTTTGATGGTGAAAAGTGGCTCCTGCAATCTGATATCCAGAATCGGGGCAGCTTACTTTTGTTTGCCAGGGAAACGGGCAGAGCTTTGTGTCTGGGGCCCTATGGCTGGGAGTGACCGGCTGGCTCCTGAAAAGCTACGATAGGCAGGATGGTGACCAGACCCATAGTGGCACCAGTGCCAAGTTGGGCTGATTTGATAGTACCAAGTGGCTCCTGCAATCTGCCATCAAAATGTCGGCAGGCGAGTTTTGATTTCCAGGGAAAGGCGCCGTTGTTTGTGTTTGGGCGCCTGTGGCAGGGAGAGGCCGGCTGGCTCCTTAGAATCCACGATACGCAGCATGGTTCCCAGACCCAAGGTGGCACCAGTGCCAAGTCGGGCTGTCTTGATAGTACCCAGTGGTTCCTGCAATCTGCCATCCAGAAGCGGGGCAGCTTACTTTTGTTTGCCAGGGAAACGGGCCGAGCTTTGTGTCTGGGGGCCTATGGCTGGGATTGACCGGCTGGCTCCTGAAAAGCTACGATAGGCAGGATGGTGACCAGACCCATGGTGGCATCAGTGCCAAGTCGGGCTGGTTTGATAGTACCAAGTGGCTCCTGCAATCTGCCATCAAAAAGTTGGCAGGCGAGTTTTGTTTTCCAGGGAAAAGCGCCGTTGTTTATGTTTGGGGGCCTGTGGCTGGGAGTGGCCGGCTTGATAATTGGAATCCCCGAGACGCAGGATGGTTCCCAGACCAGAGGTGGCACCAGTGCCAAGTCGGGCTAGTTTGATGGTGCAAAGTGGCTCCTGCAATCTGCCATCCAGAAGCGGGGTAGCTTACTTTTGTTTGCCAGGGAAACGGGCCGAGGTTTGTGTCTGGGCGCCTATGGCTTGGAGTGACCGGCTGGCGCCAGAAAAGCTACGATAAGCAGGATGGTGACCAGACCCATGGTGGCACCAGTGCCAAGTTGGGCTGATTTGATAGTACCAAGTGGCTCCTGCAATCTGCCATCAAAATGTTGGCAGGCGAGTTTTGTTTTCCAGGGAAAAGCGCCGTTGTTTGTGTCTGGGGGCCTGTGGCTGGGAGTGGCCGGCTGGCTCCTTAGAATGAACGATACGCAGGATGGTTCCCAGACCTGAGGTGGCACCAGTGCCAAGTCGGGCTAGTTTGATGGTGCAAAGTGGCTCCTGCAATCTGCCATCCAGAAGCGGGGTAGCTTACTTTTGTTTGCCAGGGAAACGGGCCGAGGTTTGTGTCTGGGGGCCTATGGCTGGGAGTGACCGGCTGGCGCCTGAAAAGCTACGATAGGCAGGATGGTGACCAGACCCATGGTGGCACCAGTGCCAAGTTGGGCTGATTTGATAGTACCAAGTGGCTCCTGCAATCTGCCATCAAAATGTTGGCAGGCGAGTTTTGTTTTCCAGGGAAAAGCGCCGTTGTTTGTGTCTGGGGGCCTGTGGCTGGGAGTGGCCGGCTGGCTCCTTAGAATCCACGATACGCAGGATGGTTCCCAGACCAGAGGTGGCACCAGTGCCAAGTCGGGCTGGTTTGATACTACCAAGTGGCTCCTGCAATCTGCCATCCAGAAGCGGGGCAGCTTACTTTTGTTTGCCAGGGAATCGGGCCGAGGTTTGTGTCTGGGGGCCTATGGCTGGGAGTGACCGGCTGGCTCCTGAAAAGCTACGATAGGCAGGATGGTGACCAGACCCATGGTGGCACCAGTGCCAAGTTGGGCTGGTTTGATAGTACCAAGTGGCTCCTGCAATCTGCCATCAAAAAGTTGGCAGGCGAGTTTTGTTTTCCAGGGAAAAGCGCCGTTGTTTGTGTTTGGGGGCCTGTGGCTGGGAGTGGACGGATGGCTCCTTAGAATCCACGATACGCAGCATGGTTCCCAGACCAGAGGTGGCACCAGTGCCAAGTCGGGCTAGTTTGATGGTGCAAAGTGGTTCCTGCAATCTGCCCTCCAGAAGCGGGGCAGCTTACTTTTGTTTGCCAGGGAAACGGGCCGAGCTTTGTGTCTGGGGGCCTATGGCTGCGAGTGACCGGCTAGGTCCTGAAAAGCTACGATAGGCAGGATGGTGACCAGACCCATGGTGGCACCAGTGCCAAGTTGGGCTGGTTTGATAGTACCAAGTGGCTCCTGCAATCTGCCATCAAAAAGTTGGCAGGCGAGTTTTGTTTTCCGGGGAAAAGCGCCGTTGTTTGTGTTTGGGGGCCTGTGGCTGGGAGTGGACGGATGGCTAATTAGAATCCACGATACGCAGGATGGTTCCCAGACCAGAGGTGGCACCATTGCGAAGTCGGGCTAGTTTGATGGTGAAAAGTGGCTCCTGCAATCTGATATCCAGAATCGGGGCAGCTTACTTTTGTTTGCCAGGGAAACGGGCAGAGCTTTGTGTCTGGGGCCCTATGGCTGGGAGTGACCGGCTGGCTCCTGAAAAGCTACGATAGGCAGGATGGTGACCAGACCCATAGTGGCACCAGTGCCAAGTTGGGCTGATTTGATAGTACCAAGTGGCTCCTGCAATCTGCCATCAAAATGTCGGCAGGCGAGTTTTGATTTCCAGGGAAAGGCGCCGTTGTTTGTGTTTGGGCGCCTGTGGCAGGGAGTGGCCGGCTGGCTCCTTAGAATCCACGATACGCAGCATGGTTCCCAGACCCAAGGTGGCACCAGTGCCAAGTCGGGCTGGCTTGATAGTACCCAGTGGTTCCTGCAAACTGCCATCCAGAAGCGGGGCAGCTTACTTTTGTTTGCCAGGGAAACGGGCAGAGCTTTGTGTCTGGGGGCCTATGGCTGGGATTGACCGGCTGGCTCCTGAAAAGCTACAATAGGCAGGATGGTGACCAGACCCATGGTGGCATCAGTGCCAAGTCGGGCTGGTTTGATAGGACCAGGTGGCTCCTGCAATCTGCCATCCAGAAGCGGGGTAGCTTACTTTTGTTTGCCAGGGAAACGGGCCGAGGTTTGTGTCTGGGCGCCTATGGCTTGGAGTGACCGGCTAGGTCCTGAAAAGCTACGATAGGCAGGATGGTGACCAGATCCATGGTGGCACCAATGCCAAGTTGGGCTGGTTTGATAGTACCAAGTGGCTCCTGCAATCTGCCATCAAAAAGTTGGCAGGCGAGTTTTGTTTTCCAGGGAAAAGCGCCGTTGTTTTTGTTTGGGGGCATATGGCTGAGAGTGGCAGGATGGCTAATTAGAATCCACGATACGCAGGATGGTTCCCAGACCAGAGGTGGCACCAGTGCCAAGTCGGGCCAGTTTGATGGTGCAAAGGGGCTCCTGCAATCTGCCATCCAGAAGCAGGGCAGCTTACTTTTGTTTGCCAGGGAAACGGGCCGAGGATTTTGTCTGGGGGCCTATGGCTGGGAGTGACCGGCTGGCTCCTGAAAAGCTACGATAGGCAGGATGGTGACCAGACCCATGGTGGCACCAGTGCCAAGTTGGGCTGGTTTGATAGTACCAAGTGGCTCCTGCAATCTGCCATCAAAAAGTTGGCAGGCGAGTTTTGTTTTCCAGGGAAAAGCGCCGTTGTTTGTGTTTGGGGGCCTGTGGCAGGGAGTGGCCGGCTGGCTCCTTAGAATCCACGATACGCAGCATTGTTCCCAGACCAGAGGTGGCACCAGTGCCAAGTTGAGCTGGTTTGATAATACCTAGTGGATCCTGCAATCTGCCATCCAGAAGCGGGACAGCTTACTTTTGTTTGCCAGGGAAACCGGCCGAGCTTTGTGTCTGGGGGCCTATGGCTGGGAGTGACCGTCTAGGTCCTGAAAAGCTACGATAGGCAGGATGGTGACCAGACCCATGGTGGCACCAGTGCCAAGTTGGGCTGGTTTGATAGTACCAAGTGGCTCCTGCAATCTGCCATCAAAAAGTTGGCAGGCGAGTTTTGTTTTCCAGGGAAAAGCGCCGTTGTTTGTGTTTGGGGGCCTGTGGCTGGGAGTGGACGGATGGCTCCTTAGAATCCACGATACGCAGCATGGTTCCCAGACCAGAGGTGGCACCAGTGCCAAGTTGGGCTGGTTTGATAGTACCAAGTGGCTCCTGCAATCTGCCATCCAGAAGCTGGACAGCTTACTTTTGTGCACCAGGGAAACGGGCCGAGGTTTGTGTCTGGGGGCCTATGGCTGGGAGTGACCGGCTGGCTCCTGAAAAGCTACGATAGGCAGGATGGTGACCAGACCCATGGTGGCACCAGTGCCAAGTTGGGCTGGTTTGATAGTACCAAGTGGCTCCTGCAATCTGCCATCAAAAAGTTGGCAGGCGAGTTTTGTTTTCCAGGGAAAAGCGCCGTTGTTTTTGTTTGGGGGCCTGTGGCTGGGAGTGGCCGGCTGGCTCCTTAGAATCCACGATACGCAGGATGGTTCCCAGACCAGAGGTGGCACCAGTGCCAAGTTGGGCTGGTTTGATAGTACCAAGTGCGTCCTGCAATCTGCCATCCAGAAGCGGGGCAGCTTACTTTTGTTTGCCAGGGAAACGGGCCGAGATTTGTGTCTGGGGGCCTATGGCTGGGAGTGACCGGCTGGCTCCTGGAAAGCTACGATAGGCAGGATGGTGACCAGACCCATGGTGGCACCAGTGCCAAGTTGAGCTGGTTTGATAGTACCAAGTGGCTCCTGCAATCTGCCATCAAAAAGTTGGCAGGCGAGTTTTGTTTTCCAGGGAAAAGCGCCGTTGTTTGTGTCTGCGGGCCTGTGGCTGGAGTGGCAGGCTGGCTCCTTAGAATCCACGATACGCAGCATGGTTCCCAGACCCAAGGTGGCACCAGTGCCAAGTTGGGCTGGTTTGATAGTACCAAGTGGTTCCTGCAATCTGCCATCAAAAAGTTGGCAGGCGAGTTTTGTTTTCCAGGGAAAAGCGCCGTTGTTTTTGTTTGGGGGCCTGTGGCTGGGAGTGGCCGGCTGGCTCCTTAGAATCCACGATACGCAGGATGGTTCCCAGACCCAAGGTGGCACCAGTGCCAAGTTGGGCTGGTTTGATAGTACCAAGTGGTTCCTGCAATCTGCCATCCAGAAGCGGGGCAGCTTACTTTTGTTTGCCAGGGAAAAGGGCCGAGGTTTTTGTCTGGGGGCCTATGGCTGGGAGTGACCGGCTGTCTCCTGAAAAGCTACGATAGGCAGGATGGTGACCAGACCCATGGTGGCACCAGTGCCAAGTTGGGCTGGTTTGATAGTACCAAGTGGCTCCTGCAATCTGCCATCAAAAAGTTGGCAGGCGAGTTTGTTATCCAGGGAAAAGCGCCGTTGTTTTTGTTTGGGGGCCTGTGGCTGGGAGTGGCCGGCTGGCTAATTAGAATCCACGATACGCAGCATGGTTCCCAGACCTGAGGTGGCACCAGTGCCAAGTTGGGCTGGTTTGATACTACCAAGTGCGTCCTGCAATCTGCCATCCAGAAGCGGGGCAGCTTAATTTTGTTTGCCAGGGAAACGGGCCGAGGTTTTTGTCTGGGGGCTTATGGCAGGGAGTGACCGGCTGGCTCCTGAAAAACTACGATAGGCAGGATGGTGACCAGACCCATGGTGGCACCAGTGCCAAGTTGGGCTGGTTTGATAGTACCAAGTGGCTCCGGCAATCTGCCATCAAAAAGTTGGCAGGCGAGTTTTGTTTTCCAGGGAAAAGCGCCGTTGTTTGTGTTAGGGGGCCTGTGGCTGGGAGTGGCCGGCTGGCTAATTAGAATCCACGATACGCAGGATGGTTCCCAGACCCAAGGTGGCACCAGTGCCAAGTTGGGCTGGTTTGATAGTAGCAAGTGGTTCCTGCAATCTGCCATCCAGAAGCGGGGCAGCTTACTTTTGTTTGCCAGGGAAACGGGCCGAGCTTTGTGTCTGGGGGCCTATGGCTGGGAGTGACCGGCTGGCTCCTGAAAAGCTACGATAGGCAGGATGGTGACTAGACCCATGGTGGCACCAGTGCCAAGTCGGGCTGGTTTGATAATACTAAATAGCTCCTGCAATCTGCCATCCAGACGCGGGGCAGCGGATTTTTGCTTGCTGGAGAAAAGTTCCGTGGGTTTTTTTTGGGGGTATATGGCTGGACGTTGCCGGCTGACTCCTTAAAAACATCGATACGCAGGATGGTTCCATGACCCAAGGTGGCATCACTGCCAAGTCGGGCTGTTTTCGTAGTACCAAGTGCGTCCTGCAATTTGCCATCCAGAAGAGGGGCAGTTGAGTTTTGTTTACCAGAGAAAAGGGCCGTGGTTTGTGTTTGGGGGCCTGTGGCTGGGAGTGGCCGGCTGGCTCCTTAGAATCCACGATACGCAGGATGGTTCCCAGACCCAAGGTGGCACCAGTGCCAAGTTGGGCTGGTTTGATAGTAGCAAGTGGTTCCTGCAATCTGCCATCCAGAAGCGGGGCAGCTTACTTTTGTTTGCCAGGGAAATGGGCCGAGGTTTGTGTCTGGGGGCCAATGGCTGGGAGAGACCGGCTGGCTCCTGAAAAGCTACGATAGGCAGGATGGTGACCAGACCCATGGTGGCACCAGTGCCATGTTCGGCTGATTTCATAGTACCAAGTGGCTCCTGCAATCTGCCATCAAAAAGTCGGCAGGCGAGTTTTGTTTTCCAGGGAAAAGCGCCGGTGTTTGTGTCTGCGGGCCTGTGGCTGGAGTGGCCGGCTGGCTCCTTAGAATCCACGATACGCAGCATGGTTCCCAGACCCAAGGTGGCACCAGTGCCAAGTTGGGCTGGTTTGATAGTACCAAGTGGTTCCTGCAATCTGCCATCAAAAAGTTGGCAGGCGAGTTTTGTTTTCCAGGGAAAAGCGCCGTTGTTTTTGTTTGGGGGCCTGTGGCTGGGACTGGCCGGCTGGCTCCTTAGAATCCACGATACGCAGGATGGTTCCCAGACCCAAGGTGGCACCAGTGCCAAGTTGGGCTGGTTTGATAGTACCAAGTGCGTCCTGCAATCTGCCATCCAGAAGCGGGGCAGCTTACTTTTGTTTGCCTGGGAAACGGGCCGAGGTTTGTGTCTGGGGGCCTATGGCTGGGAGTGACCGGCTGGCTCCTGAAAAGCTACGATAGGCAGGATGGTGACCAGACCCATGGTGGCACCAGTGCCAAGTTGGGCTGGTTTGATAGTACCAAGTGGCTCCTGCAATCTGCCATCCAAAACTTGGCAGGCGAGTTTTGTTTCCCAGGGAAAAGCGCCGTTGTTTGTGTTTGGGGGCTGTGGCTGGGAGTGGCCGGCTGGCTAATTAGAATCCACGACAGGCAGGATGGTTCCCAGACCAGAGGTGACACCAGTGCCAAGTCGGGCTGGTTTGATGGTGAAAAGTGGCTCCTGCAATCTGCCATCCAGAAGCGGGTTAACTTACTTTTGTTTGCCAGGGTAAAGGGCCGAGGTTTTTGTCTGGGGGCCTATGGCTGGGAGTGACCGGCTGGCTCCTGAAAAGCTACGATAGGCAGGATGGTGACCAGACCCATGGTGGCACCAGTGCCAAGTTGGGCTGGTTTGATAGTACCAAGTGGCTCCTGCAAGCTGCCATCAAAATGTTGGCAGGCGAGTTTTGTTTTCCAGGGAAAAGCGCCGTAGTTTGTGTTTGGGGGCCTGTGGCTGGGAGTGGCCGGCTGGCTCCTTAGAATCCAAAATACGCAGGATGGTTCCCAGACCTGAGGTGGCACCAGTGCCAAGTTGGGCTGGTTTGATAGTAGCAAGTGGTTCCTGCAATCTGCCATCCAGAAGCGGGTTAACTTACTTTTGTTTTCCAGGGAAAAGCGCCGTTGTGTGTGTTTTTGGGCCTGTGGCTGGGAGTGGCCAGCTGGCTCCTTAGAATCCACGATACGCAGGATGGTTCCCAGACCCAAGGTGGCACCAGTGCCAAGTCGGTCTGGTTTGTTAGTACCAAGTGGTTCCTGCAATCTGCCATCCAGAAGCGGGGCAGCTGAATTTTGTTTGCCAGAGAAAAAGGCTGTTGTTTGTGTTTCGGGGCCTGTGGCTGGCAGTGGACGGCTGGCTCCTGAAAATCCATGATACGCAGCATGGTTCCCAGACCCAAGGTGGCACCAGTGCCAAGTAGGGCTGGTTTCATAGTACCCAGTGGCTCCTGCAATCTGCCATCCAGAAGAGGGGCAGTTGAGTTTTGTTTTCCAGAGAAAAGGGCCGTGGTTTGTGTTTGGGGCCTATGGCTGAGAGTGACCGGCTGGCTCCTGAAAAGCTACGATAGGCAGGATGGTGACCAGACCCATGGTGGCACCAGTGCCAAGTCGGGCTGGTTTGATAATACTAAATAGCTCCTGCAATCTGCCATCCAGACGCGGGGCAGCGGATTTTTGCTTGCTGGAGAAAAGTTCCGTGGGTTTTTTTTGGGGGTATATGGCTGGACGTTGCCGGCTGACTCCTTAAAAACATCGATACGCAGGATGGTTCCCTGACCCAAGGTGGCATCACTGCCAAGACGGGCTGTTTTCGTAGTACCAAGTGCGTCCTGCAATTTGCCATCCAGAAGAGGGGCAGTTGAGTTTTGTTTACCAGAGAAAAGGGCCGTGGTTTGTGTTTGGGGGCATATGGCTGAGAGTGGCCGGCTGGCGCCTGAAAATCCACGATAGGCAGGATGGTGACCAGACCCATGGTGGCACCAGTGCCAAGTTGGGCTGGTTTGATAGTACCAAGTGGCTCCTGCAATCTGCCATCCAGAAGCGGGGCAGCTTACTTTTGTTTGCCAGGGAAACGGGCCGAGGTATTTGTCTGGGGGCCTATGGCTGGGAGTGACCGGCTGGCTCCTGAAAAGCTACGATAGGCAGGATGGTGACCAGACCCATGGTGGCACCAGTGCCAAGTTGGGCTGGTTTGATAGTACCAAGTGGCTCCTGCAATCTGCCATCAAAAAGTTGGCAGGCGAGTTTTGTTTTCCAGGGTAACGCGCCGTTGTTTTTGTTTAGAGGCCTGTGGCTGGGAGTGTCCGCCTGTCCTCTTAGAATCTACGTTACGCAGCATGGTTCCCAGAGCCAAGGTGGCACCAGTGCCAAGTTGGGCTGGTTTGATAGTAGCACGTGGTTCCTGCAATCTGCCATCCAGAAGAGGGGCAGCTTACTTTTGTTTGCCAGGGAAACAGGCCGAGGTTTTTCTCTGGGGGCCTATGGCAGGGAGTGACCGGCCGGCTCCTGAAAAGCTAAGATAGGCAGGATGCTTACCAGACCCATGATGGCACCAGTGCCAAGTTGGGCTGGTTTGATACTACCAAGTGCGTCCTGCAATCTGCCATCCAGAAGCGGGGCAGCTTACTTTTGTTTTCCATGGAAACGGGCCGAGGTTTGTGTCTGGGCGTTTATGGCTGGGAGTGACCGGCTGGCTCCTGAAAAGCTACGATAGGCAGGATGGTGACCAGACCCATGGTGGCACCAGTGCCAAGTTGGGCTGGTTTGATAGTACCAAGTGGCTCCTGCAATCTGCCATCAAAAAGTTGGCAGGCGAGTTTTGTTTTCCAGGGAAAAGCGCCGTTGTTTGTGTTTGGGCGCCTGTGGCACGGAGTGGCCGGGTGGCTGCTTAGAATCCACGATACGCAGGATGGTTCCCAGACCCAAGGTGGCACCAGTGCCAAGTCGGGCTGTTTTGACACTACCAAGTGGCTCCTGCAATCTGCCATCCAGAATCGGGGTAGCTTAATTTTGTTTGCCAGGGAAACGGTCCGAGGTTTGTGTCTGGGGGCCTATGGCTGGGAGTGACCGGCTGGCTCCTGAAATGCTACAATAGGCAGGATGGTTCCCAGACCCATAGTGGCACCAGTGCCAAGTTGGGATGATTTGATAGTACCAAGTGGCTCCTGCAATCTGCCATCAAAAAGCTGGCAGGCGAGTTTTGTTTTCCAGGGAAAAGCGCCGTTGTTTGTATTTGGGGGCCTGTGGCTGGGAGTGGCCGCCTGGCGCCTTAGAATCTACGTTACGCAGCATGGTTCCCAGACCCAAAGTGGCACCAGTGTCAAGTTGGGCTGGTTTGATAGTACCAAGTGGCTCCTGCAATCTGCCATCCAGAAGCGGGGTAGCTTACTTTTGTTTGCCAGGGAAACGGGCAGGCTTTCTGTCTGGGGGCCTATGGTTGGGAGTAACCACCTGGCTCCTGAAAAGCTACGATAGGCAGGATGGTTCCCAGATCCAAGATGGCACCAGTGCCAAGTCGGGGTGGTTTGATGGTGCAAAGTGGCTCCTGCAATCTGCCATCCTGACGCGGGGCAGCGGATTTTTGTTTCCAAGAGAAATGGTCCGTGGTTTGTTTTTGGGTCTATATGGCTGGGCGTGGCCTGCTGGCTCCTTAAAAAGCTACGATAGGCGGGATGGTTCCCTGAACCAAGGTGGCACCAGTGCCAAGTCGGGCGGTTTTCGTAGTACAAAGTGCGTCCTAAAATTTGCCATCCAGAAGAGGGGCAGTTGAGTTTTGTTTACCAGAGAAAAGGGCCGTGGTTTGTTTTTGGGGGCATATGGCTGATAGTGGCCGTCTGGCCCCTGAAAATCCACGATAGGCAGGATGGTTCCCAGACCAGAGGTGGCACCAGTGCCAAGTCGGGCTGGTTTGATAGTACTAAATAGCACCTGCAATCTGCCATGCAGAAGCGGGGCAGCTTACTTTTGTTTGCCAGGGAAACGGGCCGAGGTTTGTGTCTGGGGGCCTATGGCTGGGAGTGACCGCCTGGCTCCTGAAAAGCTACGATAGGCAGGATGGTGACCAGACCCATGGTGGCACCAGTGCCAAGTTGGGCTGGTGTGATAGTACCAAGTGGCTCCTGCAATCTGCCATCAAAAAGTTGTCAGGCGAGTTTTGTTTTCCAGGGAAAAGCGCCGTTGTTTGTGTTTGGGGGACTGTGGGTGGGAGTGGCCGGCTGGCTCCTTAGAACACACGATACGCAGGATGGTTCCCAGACCCAAGGTGGCACCAGTGCCACGTCGGGCTGGTATGATGGTGAAAAGTGGCTCCTGCAATCTGCCATCCTGAAGCGGGGTAGCTTACATTTGTGTGCCAGGGAAACGGGCCGAGGTTTATGACTGGGGGCCTAGGGCTAGGAGTGACCGGCTGGCTCCTGAAAAGCAACAATAGGCAGGATGGTTCCCAGACCCAAGGTGGCACCAGTGCCAAGTTGGGCTGGTTTGATGGTACCAACTGGCTCCTGCAATCTGCCATCTAAAAGTTGTCAGGCGAGTTTTGTTTTCCAGGGAAAAGCGCCGTTGATTTTGTTTGGAGGCCTGTGGCTGGCAGTGGCTGCCTGTCGTCTTAGAATCCGGGTTACGCAGCATGGTTCCCAGAGCCAAGGTGGCACCAGTGTCAAGTTGGGCTGGTTTGATAGTACCAAGTGGCTCCTGCAATCTGCCATCCAGAAGCGGGGCAGCTTACTTTTGTTTGCCAGGGAAACGGGCCGAAGTATTTGTCTGGGGACCTATGGCTGGGTGTGACCGGCTGGCTCCTGAAAAGCTACGATAGGCAGGATGGTGACCAGACCCATGGTGGCACCAGTGCCAAGTTGGGCTGGTTTGATAGTACCAAGAGGCTCCTGCAATCTGCCATCAAAAAGTTGGCAGGCCAGTTTTGTTTTCCAGGGAAAAGCGCCGTTGTTTGTGTTTGGGGGACTGTGGCTGGGAGTGGCCGGCTGGCTCCTTAGAACACACGATACGCAGGATGGTTCCCAGACCAGAGGTGGCACCAGTGCCAAGTCGGGCTGGTTTGATAGCACCAAGTGGCTCCTGCAATCTGCCATCCAGAAGCGGGGCAGCTGAATTTTGTTTGCCAGAGAAAAAGGCTGTTGTTTTTGTTTCGGGGCCTGTGGCTGGGAGGGGCCGGCTGGCTCCTGAAAATCCATGATACGCAGCATGGTTCCCAGACCCAAGGTGGCACCAGTGCCAAGTAGGGCTGGTTTCATAGTACCCAGTGGCTCCTGCAATCTGCCATCCAGAAGAGGGGCAGTTGAGTTTTGTTTTCCAGAGAAAAGGGCCGTGGTTTGTGTTTGGGGCCTATGGCTGAGAGTGACGGGCTGGCTCCTGAAAAGCTACGATAGGCAGGATGGTGACCAGACCCATGGTGGCACCAGTGCCAAGTCGGGCTGGTTTGATAATACTAAATAGCTCCTGCAATCTGCCATCCAGACGCAGGGCAGCGGATTTTTGCTTGCTGGAGAAAAGTTCCGTGGGTTTTTTTTGGGGGTATATGGCTGGACGTTGCCGGCTGACTCCTTAAAAACATCGATACGCAGGATGGTTCCCTGACCCAAGGTGGCATCACTGCCAAGTCGGGCTGTTTTCGTAGTACCAAGTGCGTCCTGCAATTTGCCATCCAGAAGAGGGGCAGTTGAGTTTTGTTTACCAGAGAAAAGGGCCGTGGTTTGTGTTTGGGGGCATATGGCTGAGAGTGGCCGGCTGGCGCCTGAAAATCCACGATAGGCAGGATGGTTCCCAGAGCCAAGGTGGCACCAGTGCCATGTTGGCCTGGTTTGATAGTACCATGTGGCTCCTGCAATCTGCCATCCAGAAGCGGGGCAGCTTACTTTTGTTTGCCAGGGAAACGGTCCGAGGTTTGTGTCTGGGGGCCTAAGGCTGGGAGTGACCAGCTGGCTCCTGAAAAGCTACGATAGGCAGGATGGTGACCAGACCCATGGTGGCACCAGTGCCAAGTTGGGCTGGTTTGATAGTACCAAGTGGCTCCTGCAATCTGCCATCAAAAAGTTGGCAGGCGAGTTTTGTTTTCCAGGGTAACGCGCCGTTGTTTTTGTTTAGAGGCCTGTGGCTGGGAGTGTCCGCCTGTCCTCTTAGAATCTACGTTACGCAGCATGGTTCCCAGAGCCAAGGTGGCACCAGTGCCAAGTTGGGCTGGTTTGATAGTAGCAAGTGGTTCCTGCAATCTGCCATCCAGAAGAGGGGCAGCTTACTTTTGTTTGCCAGGGAAACGGGCCGAGGTATTTCTCTGGGGGCCTATGGAACGGAGTGACCGGCCGGCTCCTGAAAAGCTAAGATAGGCAGGATGTTTACCAGACCCATGATGGCACCAGTGCCAAGTTGGGCTAATTTGATACTACCAAGTGGCTCCTGCAATCTGCCATCCAGAAGCGGGGCAGCTTACTTTTGTTTGCCAGGGAAACGGGCCGAGGTTTTTCTCTGGGGGTTTATGGCTGGGAGTGACCGGCTGGCTCCTGAAAAGCTACGATAGGCAGGATGGTGACCAGACCCATGGTGGCACCAGTGCCAAGTTGGGCTGGTTTGATAGTACCAAGTGGCTCCTGCAATCTGCCATCAAAAAGTTGGCAGGCGAGTTTTGTTTTCCAGGGAAAAGCGCCGTTGTTTGTTTTTGGGCGCCTGTGGCACAGAGTGGCCGGGTGGCTGCTTAGAATCCACGATACGCAGGATGGTTCCCAGACCCAAGGTGGCACCAGTGCCAAGTCGGGCTGGTTTGATGGTGCAAAGTGGCTCCTGCAATCTGCCATCCAGAAGTGCGGTAGCTTACTTTTGTGTGCCAGGGAAACGGGCCGAGGTTTGTGTCTGGGGGCCTATGGCTGGGAGTGACCGGCTGGCTCCTGAAAAGCTACGATAGGCAGGATGGTGACCAGACCCATGGTGGCACCAGTGCCATTTTCGGCTGATTTCATAGTACCAAGTGGCTCCTGCAAGCTGCCATCAAAAAGTCGGCAGGCGAGTTTTGTTTTCCAGGGAAAAGCGCCGTTGTTTGTGTCTGCGGGCCTGTGGCTGGAGTGGCCGGCTGGCTCCTTAGAATCCACGATACGCAGCATGGTTCCCAGACCCAAGGTAGCACCAGTGCCAAGTCGGGCTGGTTTGATAGTACCAAGTGGTTCCTGCAATCTGCCATCAAAAAGTTGGCAGGCGAGTTTTGTTTTCCAGGGAAAAGCGCCGTTGTGTCTGTTTTTGGGCCTGTGGCTGGGAGTGGCCAGCTGGCTCCTTAGAATCCACGATACGCAGGATGGTTCCCAGACCCAAGGTGGCACCAGTGCCAAGTCGGTCTGGTTTGTTAGTACCAAGTGGTTCCTGCAATCTGCCATCCAGAAGCGGGGCAGCTGAATTTTGTTTGCCAGAGAAAAAGGCTGTTGTTTGTGTTTCGGGGCCTGTGGCTGGCAGTGGACGGCTGGCTCCTGAAAATCCATGATACGCAGCATGGTTCCCAGACCCAAGGTGGCACCAGTGCCAAGTAGGGCTGGTTTCATAGTACCCAGTGGCTCCTGCAATCTGCCATCCAGAAGAGGGGCAGTTGAGTTTTGTTTTCCAGAGAAAAGGGCCGTGGTTTGTGTTTGGGGCCTATGGCTGAGAGTGACCGGCTGGCTCCTGAAAAGCTACGATAGGCAGGATGGTGACCAGACCCATGGTGGCACCAGTGCCAAGTCGGGCTGGTTTGATAATACTAAATAGCTCCTGCAATCTGCCATCCAGACGCGGGGCAGCGGATTTTTGCTTGCTGGAGAAAAGTTCCGTGGGTTTTTTTTGGGGGTATATGGCTGGACGTTGCCGGCTGACTCCTTAAAAACATCGATACGCAGGATGGTTCCCTGACCCAAGGTGGCATCACTGCCAAGACGGGCTGTTTTCGTAGTACCAAGTGCGTCCTGCAATTTGCCATCCAGAAGAGGGGCAGTTGAGTTTTGTTTACCAGAGAAAAGGGCCGTGGTTTGTGTTTGGGGGCATATGGCTGAGAGTGGCCGGCTGGCGCCTGAAAATCCACGATAGGCAGGATGGTTCCCAGAGCCAAGGTGGCACCAGTGCCATGTTGGCCTGGTTTGATAGTACCATGTGGCTCCTGCAATCTGCCATCCAGAAGCGGGGCAGCTTACTTTTGTTTGCCAGGGAAACGGGCCGAGGTATTTGTCTGGGGGCCTATGGCTGGGAGTGACCGGCTGGCTCCTGAAAAGCTACGATAGGCAGGATGGTGACCAGACCCATGGTGGCACCAGTGCCAAGTTGGGCTGGTTTGATAGTACCAAGTGGCTCCTGCAATCTGCCATCAAAAAGTTGGCAGGCGAGTTTTGTTTTCCAGGGTAACGCGCCGTTGTTTTTGTTTAGAGGCCTGTGGCTGGGAGTGTCCGCCTGTCCTCTTAGAATCTACGTTACGCAGCATGGTTCCCAGAGCCAAGGTGGCACCAGTGCCAAGTTGGGCTGGTTTGATAGTAGCACGTGGTTCCTGCAATCTGCCATCCAGAAGAGGGGCAGCTTACTTTTGTTTGCCAGGGAAACAGGCCGAGGTTTTTCTCTGGGGGCCTATGGCAGGGAGTGACCGGACGGCTCCTGAAAAGCTAAGATAGGCAGGATGCTTACCAGACCCATGATGGCACCAGTGCCAAGTTGGGCTGGTTTGATACTACCAAGTGCGTCCTGCAATCTGCCATCCAGAAGCGGGGCAGCTTACTTTTGTTTTCCATGGAAACGGGCCGAGGTTTGTGTCTGGGCGTTTATGGCTGGGAGTGACCGGCTGGCTCCTGAAAAGCTACGATAGGCAGGATGGTGACCAGACCCATGGTGGCACCAGTGCCAAGTTGGGCTGGTTTGATAGTACCAAGTGGCTCCTGCAATCTGCCATCAAAATGTTGGCAGGCGAGTTTTGTTTTCCAGGGAAAAGCGCCGTTCTTTCTGTTTGGGGGCCTGTGGCTGGGAGTGGCCGGGTGGCTGCTTAGAATCCACGATACGCAGGATGGTTCCCAGACCCAAGGTGGCACCAGTGTTAAGTCGGGCTGTTTTGACACTACCAAGTGGCTCCTGCAATCTGCCATCCAGAATCGGGGTAGCTTACTTTTGTTTGCCAGGGAAACGGTCTGAGGTTTGTGTCTGGGGGCCTATGGCTGGGAGTGACCGGCTGGCTCCTGAAATGCTACAATAGGCAGGATGGTTCCCAGACCCATAGTGGCACCAGTGCCAAGTTGGGATGATTTGATAGTACCAAGTGGCTCCTGCAATCTGCCATCAAAAAGCTGGCAGGCGAGTTTTGTTTTCCAGGGAAAAGCGCCGTTGTTTGTATTTGGGGGCCTGTGGCTGGGAGTGGCCGCCTGGCGCCTTAGAATCTACGTTACGCAGCATGGTTCCCAGACCCAAAGTGGCACCAGTGTCAAGTTGGGCTGGTTTGATAGTACCAAGTGGCTCCTGCAATCTGCCATCCAGAAGCGGGGTAGCTTACTTTTGTTTGCCAGGGAAACGGGCAGGCTTTCTGTCTGGGGGCCTATGGTTGGGAGTAACCGCCTGGCTCCTGAAAAGCTACGATAGGCAGGATGGTTCCCAGATCCAAGATGGCACCAGTGCCAAGTCGGGGTGGTTTGATGGTGCAAAGTGGCTCCTGCAGTCTGCCATCCTGACGCGGGGCAGCGGATTTTTGTTTCCAAGAGAAATGGTCCGTGGTTTGTTTTTGGGTCTATATGGCTGGGCGTGGCCTGCTGGCTCCTTAAAAAGCTACGATAGGCGGGATGGTTCCCTGAACCAAGGTGGCACCAGTGCCAAGTCGGGCGGTTTTCGTACTACAAAGTGCGTCCTAAAATTTGCCATCCAGAAGAGGGGCAGTTGAGTTTTGTTTACCAGAGAAAAGGGCCGTGGTTTGTTTTTGGGGGCATATGGCTGAGAGTGGCCGTCTGGCCCCTGAAAATCCACGATAGGCAGGATGGTTCCCAGACCAGAGGTGGCACCAGTGCCAAGTCGGGCTGGTTTGATAGTACTAAATAGCACCTGCAATCTGCCATGCAGAAGCGGGGCAGCTTACTTTTGTTTGCCAGGGAAACGGGCCGAGGTTTGTGTCTGGGGGCCTATGGCTGGGAGTGACCGCCTGGCTCCTGAAAAGCTACGATAGGCAGGATGGTGACCAGACCCATGGTGGCACCAGTGCCAAGTTGGGCTGGTTTGATAGTACCAAGTGGCTCCTGCAATCTGCCATCAAAAAGTTGTCAGGCGAGTTTTGTTTTCCAGGGAAAAGCGCCGTTGTTTGTGTTTGGGGGACTGTGGGTGGGAGTGGCCGGCTGGCTCCTTAGAACACACGATACGCAGGATGGTTCCCAGACCCAAGGTGGCACCAGTGCCACGTCGGGCTGGTTTGATGGTGAAAAGTGGCTCCTGCAATCTGCCATCCTGAAGCGGGGTAGCTTACATTTGTGTGCCAGGGAAACGGGCCGAGGTTTATGACTGGGGGCCTAGGGCTAGGAGTGACCGGCTGGCTCCTGAAAAGCAACAATAGGCAGGATGGTTCCCAGACCCAAGGTGGCACCAGTGCCAAGTTGGGCTGGTTTGATGGTACCAACTGGCTCCTGCAATCTGCCATCTAAAAGTTGTCAGGCGAGTTTTGTTTTCCAGGGAAAAGCGCCGTTGATTTTGTTTGGAGGCCTGTGGCTGGCAGTGGCTGCCTGTCGTCTTAGAATCCGGGTTACGCAGCATGGTTCCCAGAGCCAAGGTGGCACCAGTGTCAAGTTGGGCTGGTTTGATAGTACCAAGTGTCTCCTGCAATCTGCCATCCAGAAGCGGGGCAGCTTACTTTTGTTTGCCAGGGAAACGGGCCGAAGTATTTGTCTGGGGACCTATGGCTGGGTGTGACCGGCTGGCTCCTGAAAAGCTACGATAGGCAGGATGGTGACCAGACCCATGGTGGCACCAGTGCCAAGTTGGGCTGGTTTGATAGTACCAAGTGGCTCCTGCAATCTGCCATCAAAAAGTTGGCAGGCCAGTTTTGTTTTCCAGGGAAAAGCGCCGTTGTTTGTGTTTGGGGGACTGTGGCTGGGAGTGGCCGGCTGGCTCCTTAGAACACACGATACGCAGGATGGTTCCCAGACCAGAGGTGGCACCAGTGCCAAGTCGGGCTGGTTTGATAGCACCAAGTGGCTCCTGCAATCTGCCATCCAGAAGCGGGGCAGCTGAATTTTGTTTGCCAGAGAAAAAGGCTGTTGTTTTTGTTTCGGGGCCTGTGGCTGGGAGGGGCCGGCTGGCTCCTGAAAATCCATGATACGCAGCATGGTTCCCAGACCCAAGGTGGCACCAGTGCCAAGTAGGGCTGGTTTCATAGTACCCAGTGGCTCCTGCAATCTGCCATCCAGAAGAGGGGCAGTTGAGTTTTGTTTTCCAGAGAAAAGGGCCGTGGTTTGTGTTTGGGGCCTATGGCTGAGAGTGACCGGCTGGCTCCTGAAAAGCTACGATAGGCAGGATGGTGACCAGACCCATGGTGGCACCAGTGCCAAGTCGGGCTGGTTTATAATACTAAATAGCTCCTGCAATCTGCCATCCAGACACGGGGCAGCGGATTTTTGCTTGCTGGAGAAAAGTTCCGTGGGTTTTTTTTGGGGGTATATGGCTGGACGTTGCCGGCTGACTCCTTAAAAACATCGATACGCAGGATGGTTCCCTGACCCAAGGTGGCATCACTGCCAAGTCGGGCTGTTTTCGTAGTACCAAGTGCGTCCTGCAATTTGCCATCCAGAAGAGGGGCAGTTGAGTTTTGTTTACCAGAGAAAAGGGCCGTGGTTTGTGTTTGGGGGCATATGGCTGAGAGTGGCCGGCTGGCGCCTGAAAATCCACGATAGGCAGGATGGTTCCCAGAGCCAAGGTGGCACCAGTGCCATGTTGGCCTGGTTTGATAGTACCATGTGGCTCCTGCAATCTGCCATCCAGAAGCGGGGCAGCTTACTTTTGTTTGCCAGGGAAACGGGCCGAGGTATTTGTCTGGGGGCCTAAGGCTGGGAGTGACCAGCTGGCTCCTGAAAAGCTACGATAGGCAGGATGGTGACCAGACCCATGGTGGCACCAGTGCCAAGTTGGGCTGGTTTGATAGTACCAAGTGGCTCCTGCAATCTGCCATCAAAAAGTTGGCAGGCGAGTTTTGTTTTCCAGGGTAACGCGCCGTTGTTTTTGTTTAGAGGCCTGTGGCTGGGAGTGTCCGCCTGTCCTCTTAGAATCTACGTTACGCAGCATGGTTCCCAGAGCCAAGGTGGCACCAGTGCCAAGTTGGGCTGGTTTGATAGTAGCAAGTGGTTCCTGCAATCTGCCATCCAGAAGAGGGGCAGCTTACTTTTGTTTGCCAGGGAAACGGGCCGAGGTATTTCTCTGGGGGCCTATGGCACGGAGTGACCGGCCGGCTCCTGAAAAGCTAAGATAGGCAGGATGTTTACCAGACCCATGATGGCACCAGTGCCAAGTTGGGCTAATTTGATACTACCAAGTGGCTCCTGCAATCTGCCATCCAGAAGCGGGGCAGCTTACTTTTGTTTGCCAGGGAAACGGGCCGAGGTTTTTCTCTGGGGGTTTATGGCTGGGAGTGACCGGCTGGCTCCTGAAAAGCTACGATAGGCAGGATGGTGACCAGACCCATGGTGGCACCAGTGCCAAGTTGGGCTGGTTTGATAGTACCAAGTGGCTCCTGCAATCTGCCATCAAAAAGTTGGCAGGCGAGTTTTGTTTTCCAGGGAAAAGCGCCGTTGTGTCTGTTTTTGGGCGCCTGTGGCACAGAGTGGCCGGGTGGCTGCTTAGAATCCACGATACGCAGGATGGTTCCCAGACCCAAGGTGGCACCAGTGCCAAGTCGGGCTGGTTTGTTAGTACCAAGTGGTTCCTGCAATCTGCCATCCAGAAGCGGGGCAGCTGAATTTTGTTTGCCAGAGAAAAAGGCTGTTGTTTGTGTTTCGGGGCCTGTGGCTGGCAGTGGACGGCTGGCTCCTGAAAATCCATGATACGCAGCATGGTTCCCAGACCCAAGGTGGCACCAGTGCCAAGTAGGGCTGGTTTCATAGTACCCAGTGGCTCCTGCAATCTGCCATCCAGAAGAGGGGCAGTTGAGTTTTGTTTTCCAGAGAAAAGGGCCGTGGTTTGTGTTTGGGGCCTATGGCTGAGAGTGACCGGCTGGCTCCTGAAAAGCTACGATAGGCAGGATGGTGACCAGACCCATGGTGGCACCAGTGCCAAGTCGGGCTGGTTTGATAATACTAAATAGCTCCTGCAATCTGCCATCCAGACGCGGGGCAGCGGATTTTTGCTTGCTGGAGAAAAGTTCCGTGGGTTTTTTTTGGGGGTATATGGCTGGACGTTGCCGGCTGACTCCTTAAAAACATCGATACGCAGGATGGTTCCCTGACCCAAGGTGGCATCACTGCCAAGACGGGCTGTTTTCGTAGTACCAAGTGCGTCCTGCAATTTGCCATCCAGAAGAGGGGCAGTTGAGTTTTGTTTACCAGAGAAAAGGGCCGTGGTTTGTGTTTGGGGGCATATGGCTGAGAGTGGCCGGCTGGCGCCTGAAAATCCACGATAGGCAGGATGGTTCCCAGAGCCAAGGTGGCACCAGTGCCATGTTGGCCTGGTTTGATAGTACCATGTGGCTCCTGCAATCTGCCATCCAGAAGCGGGGCAGCTTACTTTTGTTTGCCAGGGAAACGGGCCGAGGTATTTGTCTGGGGGCCTATGGCTGGGAGTGACCGGCTGGCTCCTGAAAAGCTACGATAGGCAGGATGGTGACCAGACCCATGGTGGCACCAGTGCCAAGTTGGGCTGGTTTGATAGTACCAAGTGGCTCCTGCAATCTGCCATCAAAAAGTTGGCAGGCGAGTTTTGTTTTCCAGGGTAACGCGCCGTTGTTTTTGTTTAGAGGCCTGTGGCTGGGAGTGTCCGCCTGTCCTCTTAGAATCTACGTTACGCAGCATGGTTCCCAGAGCCAAGGTGGCACCAGTGCCAAGTTGGGCTGGTTTGATAGTAGCACGTGGTTCCTGCAATCTGCCATCCAGAAGAGGGGCAGCTTACTTTTGTTTGCCAGGGAAACAGGCCGAGGTTTTTCTCTGGGGGCCTATGGCAGGGAGTGACCGGCCGGCTCCTGAAAAGCTAAGATAGGCAGGATGCTTACCAGACCCATGATGGCACCAGTGCCAAGTTGGGCTGGTTTGATACTACCAAGTGCGTCCTGCAATCTGCCATCCAGAAGCGGGGCAGCTTACTTTTGTTTTCCATGGAAACGGGCCGAGGTTTGTGTCTGGGCGTTTATGGCTGGGAGTGACCGGCTGGCTCCTGAAAAGCTACGATAGGCAGGATGGTGACCAGACCCATGGTGGCACCAGTGCCAAGTTGGGCTGGTTTGATAGTACCAAGTGGCTCCTGCAATCTGCCATCAAAATGTTGGCAGGCGAGTTTTGTTTTCCAGGGAAAAGCGCCGTTCTTTCTGTTTGGGGGCCTGTGGCTGGGAGTGGCCGGGTGGCTGCTTAGAATCCACGATACGCAGGATGGTTCCCAGACCCAAGGTGGCACCAGTGTTAAGTCGGGCTGTTTTGACACTACCAAGTGGCTCCTGCAATCTGCCATCCAGAATCGGGGTAGCTTAATTTTGTTTGCCAGGGAAACGGTCCGAGGTTTGTGTCTGGGGGCCTATGGCTGGGAGTGACCGGCTGGCTCCTGAAATGCTACAATAGGCAGGATGGTTCCCAGACCCATAGTGGCACCAGTGCCAAGTTGGGATGATTTGATAGTACCAAGTGGCTCCTGCAATCTGCCATCAAAAAGCTGGCAGGCGAGTTTTGTTTTCCAGGGAAAAGCGCCGTTGTTTGTATTTGGGGGCCTGTGGCTGGGAGTGGCCGCCTGGCGCCTTAGAATCTACGTTACGCAGCATGGTTCCCAGACCCAAAGTGGCACCAGTGTCAAGTTGGGCTGGTTTGATAGTACCAAGTGGCTCCTGCAATCTGCCATCCAGAAGCGGGGTAGCTTACTTTTGTTTGCCAGGGAAACGGGCAGGCTTTCTGTCTGGGGGCCTATGGTTGGGAGTAACTGCCTGGCTCCTGAAAAGCTACGATAGGCAGGATGGTTCCCAGATCCAAGATGGCACCAGTGCCAAGTCGGGGTGGTTTGATGGTGCAAAGTGGCTCCTGCAATCTGCCATCCTGACGCGGGGCAGCGGATTTTTGTTTCCAAGAGAAATGGTCCGTGGTTTGTTTTTGGGTCTATATGGCTGGGCGTGGCCTGCTGGCTCCTTAAAAAGCTACGATAGGCAGGATGGTTCCCTGAACCAAGGTGGCACCAGTGCCAAGTCGGGCGGTTTTCGTAGTACAAAGTGCGTCCTAAAATTTGCCATCCAGAAGAGGGGCAGTTGACTTTTGTTTACCAGAGAAAAGGGCCGTGGTTTGTTTTTGGGGGCATATGGCTGATAGTGGCCGTCTGGCCCCTGAAAATCCACGATAGGCAGGATGGTTCCCAGACCAGAGGTGGCACCAGTGCCAAGTCGGGCTGGTTTGATAGTACTAAATAGCACCTGCAATCTGCCATGCAGAAGCGGGGCAGCTTACTTTTGTTTGCCAGGGA
This sequence comes from Melospiza melodia melodia, assembly GCF_035770615.1. Taxonomy (NCBI): domain Eukaryota; kingdom Metazoa; phylum Chordata; class Aves; order Passeriformes; family Passerellidae; genus Melospiza; species Melospiza melodia. Next base: position 60,758,294 of record NC_086198.1, read on the forward strand.
AACGGGCCGAGGTTTGTGTCTGGGGGCCTATGGCTGGGAGTGACCGCCTGGCTCCTGAAAAGCTACGATAGGCAGGATGGTGACCAGACCCATGGTGGCACCAGTGCCAAGTTGGGCTGGTTTGATAGTACCAAGTGGCTCCTGCAATCTGCCATCAAAAAGTTGTCAGGCGAGTTTTGTTTTCCAGGGAAAAGCGCCGTTGTTTGTGTTTGGGGGACTGTGGGTGGGAGTGGCCGGCTGGCTCCTTAGAACACACGATACGCAGGATGGTTCCCAGACCCAAGGTGGCACCAGTGCCACGTCGGGCTGGTTTGATGGTGAAAAGTGGCTCCTGCAATCTGCCATCCTGAAGCGGGGTAGCTTACATTTGTGTGCCAGGGAAACGGGCCGAGGTTTATGACTGGGGGCCTAGGGCTAGGAGTGACCGGCTGGCTCCTGAAAAGCAACAATAGGCAGGATGGTTCCCAGACCCAAGGTGGCACCAGTGCCAAGTTGGGCTGGTTTGATGGTACCAACTGGCTCCTGCAATCTGCCATCTAAAAGTTGTCAGGCGAGTTTTGTTTTCCAGGGAAAAGCGCCGTTGATTTTGTTTGGAGGCCTGTGGCTGGCAGTGGCTGCCTGTCGTCTTAGAATCCGGGTTACGCAGCATGGTTCCCAGAGCCAAGGTGGCACCAGTGTCAAGTTGGGCTGGTTTGATAGTACCAAGTGGCTCCTGCAATCTGCCATCCAGAAGCGGGGCAGCTTACTTTTGTTTGCCAGGGAAACGGGCCGAAGTATTTGTCTGGGGACCTATGGCTGGGTGTGACCGGCTGGCTCCTGAAAAGCTACGATAGGCAGGATGGTGACCAGACCCATGGTGGCACCAGTGCCAAGTTGGGCTGGTTTGATAGTACCAAGTGGCTCCTGCAATCTGCCATCAAAAAGTTGGCAGGCCAGTTTTGTTTTCCAGGGAAAAGCGCCGTTGTTTGTGTTTGGGGGACTGTGGCTGGGAGTGGCCGGCTGGCTCCTTAGAACACACGATACGCAGGATGGTTCCCAGACCAGAGGTGGCACCAGTGCCAAGTCGGGCTGGTTTGATAGCACCAAGTGGCTCCTGCAATCTGCCATCCAGAAGCGGGGCAGCTGAATTTTGTTTGCCAGAGAAAAAGGCTGTTGTTTTTGTTTCGGGGCCTGTGGCTGGGAGGGGCCGGCTGGCTCCTGAAAATCCATGATACGCAGCATGGTTCCCAGACCCAAGGTGGCACCAGTGCCAAGTAGGGCTGGTTTCATAGTACCCAGTGGCTCCTGCAATCTGCCATCCAGAAGAGGGGCAGTTGAGTTTTGTTTTCCAGAGAAAAGGGCCGTGGTTTGTGTTTGGGGCCTATGGCTGAGAGTGACGGGCTGGCTCCTGAAAAGCTACGATAGGCAGGATGGTGACCAGACCCATGGTGGCACCAGTGCCAAGTCGGGCTGGTTTGATAATACTAAATAGCTCCTGCAATCTGCCATCCAGACGCGGGGCAGCGGATTTTTGCTTGCTGGAGAAAAGTTCCGTGGGTTTTTTTTGGGGGTATATGGCTGGACGTTGCCGGCTGACTCCTTAAAAACATCGATACGCAGGATGGTTCCCTGACCCAAGGTGGCATCACTGCCAAGTCGGGCTGTTTTCGTAGTACCAAGTGCGTCCTGCAATTTGCCATCCAGAAGAGGGGCAGTTGAGTTTTGTTTACCAGAGAAAAGGGCCGTGGTTTGTGTTTGGGGGCATATGGCTGAGAGTGGCCGGCTGGCGCCTGAAAATCCACGATAGGCAGGATGGTTCCCAGAGCCAAGGTGGCACCAGTGCCATGTTGGCCTGGTTTGATAGTACCATGTGGCTCCTGCAATCTGCCATCCAGAAGAGGGGCAGTTGAGTTTTGTTTTCCAGAGAAAAGGGCCGTGGTTTGTGTTTGGGGCCTATGGCTGAGAGTGACGGGCTGGCTCCTGAAAAGCTACGATAGGCAGGATGGTGACCAGACCCATGGTGGCACCAGTGCCAAGTCGGGCTGGTTTGATAATACTAAATAGCTCCTGCAATCTGCCATCCAGACACGGGGCAGCGGATTTTTGCTTGCTGGAGAAAAGTTCCGTGGGTTTTTTTTGGGGGTATATGGCTGGACGTTGCCGGCTGACTCCTTAAAAACATCGATACGCAGGATGGTTCCCTGACCCAAGGTGGCATCACTGCCAAGTCGGGCTGTTTTCGTAGTACCAAGTGCGTCCTGCAATTTGCCATCCAGAAGAGGGGCAGTTGAGTTTTGTTTACCAGAGAAAAGGGCCGTGGTTTGTGTTTGGGGGCATATGGCTGAGAGTGGCCGGCTGGCGCCTGAAAATCCACGATAGGCAGGATGGTTCCCAGAGCCAAGGTGGCACCAGTGCCATGTTGGCCTGGTTTGATAGTACCATGTGGCTCCTGCAATCTGCCATCCAGAAGCGGGGCAGCTTACTTTTGTTTGCCAGGGAAACGGGCCGAGGTATTTGTCTGGGGGCCTAAGGCTGGGAGTGACCAGCTGGCTCCTGAAAAGCTACGATAGGCAGGATGGTGACCAGACCCATGGTGGCACCAGTGCCAAGTTGGGCTGGTTTGATAGTACCAAGTGGCTCCTGCAATCTGCCATCAAAAAGTTGGCAGGCGAGTTTTGTTTTCCAGGGTAACGCGCCGTTGTTTTTGTTTAGAGGCCTGTGGCTGGGAGTGTCCGCCTGTCCTCTTAGAATCTACGTTACGCAGCATGGTTCCCAGAGCCAAGGTGGCACCAGTGCCAAGTTGGGCTGGTTTGATAGTAGCAAGTGGTTCCTGCAATCTGCCATCCAGAAGAGGGGCAGCTTACTTTTGTTTGCCAGGGAAACGGGCCGAGGTATTTCTCTGGGGGCCTATGGCACGGAGTGACCGGACGGCTCCTGAAAAGCTAAGATAGGCAGGATGTTTACCAGACCCATGATGGCACCAGTGCCAAGTTGGGCTAATTTGATACTACCAAGTGGCTCCTGCAATCTGCCATCCAGAAGCGGGGCAGCTTACTTTTGTTTTCCATGGAAACGGGCCGAGGTTTTTCTCTGGGGGTTTATGGCTGGGAGTGACCGGCTGGCTCCTGAAAAGCTACGATAGGCAGGATGGTGACCAGACCCATGGTGGCACCAGTGCCAAGTTGGGCTGGTTTGATAGTACCAAGTGGCTCCTGCAATCTGCCATCAAAAAGTTGGCAGGCGAGTTTTGTTTTCCAGGGAAAAGCGCCGTTGTTTGTTTTTGGGCGCCTGTGGCACAGAGTGGCCGGGTGGCTGCTTAGAATCCACGATACGCAGGATGGTTCCCAGACCCAAGGTGGCACCAGTGCCAAGTCGGTCTGGTTTGTTAGTACCAAGTGGTTCCTGCAATCTGCCATCCAGAAGCGGGGCAGCTGAATTTTGTTTGCCAGAGAAAAAGGCTGTTGTTTGTGTTTCGGGGCCTGTGGCTGGCAGTGGACGGCTGGCTCCTGAAAATCCATGATACGCAGCATGGTTCCCAGACCCAAGGTGGCACCAGTGCCAAGTAGGGCTGGTTTCATAGTACCCAGTGGCTCCTGCAATCTGCCATCCAGAAGAGGGACAGTTGAGTTTTGTTTTCCAGAGAAAAGGGCCGTGGTTTGTGTTTGGGGCCTATGGCTGAGAGTGACCGGCTGGCTCCTGAAAAGCTACGATAGGCAGGATGGTGACCAGACCCATGGTGGCACCAGTGCCAAGTCGGGCTGGTTTGATAATACTAAATAGCTCCTGCAATCTGCCATCCAGACGCGGGGCAGCGGATTTTTGCTTGCTGGAGAAAAGTTCCGTGGGTTTTTTTTGGGGGTATATGGCTGGACGTTGCCGGCTGACTCCTTAAAAACATCGATACGCAGGATGGTTCCCTGACCCAAGGTGGCATCACTGCCAAGACGGGCTGTTTTCGTAGTACCAAGTGCGTCCTGCAATTTGCCATCCAGAAGAGGGGCAGTTGAGTTTTGTTTACCAGAGAAAAGGGCCGTGGTTTGTGTTTGGGGGCATATGGCTGAGAGTGGCCGGCTGGCGCCTGAAAATCCACGATAGGCAGGATGGTTCCCAGAGCCAAGGTGGCACCAGTGCCATGTTGGCCTGGTTTGATAGTACCATGTGGCTCCTGCAATCTGCCATCCAGAAGCGGGGCAGCTTACTTTTGTTTGCCAGGGAAACGGGCCGAGGTATTTGTCTGGGGGCCTATGGCTGGGAGTGACCGGCTGGCTCCTGAAAAGCTACGATAGGCAGGATGGTGACCAGACCCATGGTGGCACCAGTGCCAAGTTGGGCTGGTTTGATAGTACCAAGTGGCTCCTGCAATCTGCCATCAAAAAGTTGGCAGGCGAGTTTTGTTTTCCAGGGTAACGCGCCGTTGTTTTTGTTTAGAGGCCTGTGGCTGGGAGTGTCCGCCTGTCCTCATAGAATCTACGTTACGCAGCATGGTTCCCAGAGCCAAGGTGGCACCAGTGCCAAGTTGGGCTGGTTTGATAGTAGCACGTGGTTCCTACAATCTGCCATCCAGAAGAGGGGCAGCTTACTTTTGTTTGCCAGGGAAACAGGCCGAGGTTTTTCTCTGGGGGCCTATGGCAGGGAGTGACCGGCCGGCTCCTGAAAAGCTAAGATAGGCAGGATGCTTACCAGACCCATGATGGCACCAGTGCCAAGTTGGGCTGGTTTGATACTACCAAGTGCGTCCTGCAATCTGCCATCCAGAAGCGGGGCAGCTTACTTTTGTTTTCCATGGAAACGGGCCGAGGTTTGTGTCTGGGCGTTTATGGCTGGGAGTGACCGGCTGGCTCCTGAAAAGCTACGATAGGCAGGATGGTGACCAGACCCATGGTGGCACCAGTGCCAAGTTGGGCTGGTTTGATAGTACCAAGTGGCTCCTGCAATCTGCCATCAAAATGTTGGCAGGCGAGTTTTGTTTTCCAGGGAAAAGCGCCGTTCTTTCTGTTTGGGGGCCTGTGGCTGGGAGTGGCCGGGTGGCTGCTTAGAATCCACGATACGCAGGATGGTTCCCAGACCCAAGGTGGCACCAGTGTTAAGTCGGGCTGTTTTGACACTACCAAGTGGCTCCTGCAATCTGCCATCCAGAATCGGGGTAGCCTAATTTTGTTTGCCAGGGAAACGGTCCGAGGTTTGTGTCTGGGGGCCTATGGCTGGGAGTGACCGGCTGGCTCCTGAAATGCTACAATAGGCAGGATGGTTCCCAGACCCATAGTGGCACCAGTGCCAAGTTGGGATGATTTGATAGTACCAAGTGGCTCCTGCAATCTGCCATCAAAAAGCTGGCAGGCGAGTTTTGTTTTCCAGGGAAAAGCGCCGTTGTTTGTATTTGGGGGCCTGTGGCTGGGAGTGGCCGCCTGGCGCCTTAGAATCTACGTTACGCAGCATGGTTCCCAGACCCAAAGTGGCACCAGTGTCAAGTTGGGCTGGTTTGATAGTACCAAGTGGCTCCTGCAATCTGCCATCCAGAAGCGGGGTAGCTTACTTTTGTTTGCCAGGGAAACGGGCAGGCTTTCTGTCTGGGGGCCTATGGTTGGGAGTAACCGCCTGGCTCCTGAAAAGCTACGATAGGCAGGATGGTTCCCAGATCCAAGATGGCACCAGTGCCAAGTCGGGGTGGTTTGATGGTGCAAAGTGGCTCCTGCAATCTGCCATCCTGACGCGGGGCAGCGGATTTTTGTTTCCAAGAGAAATGGTCCGTGGTTTGTTTTTGGGTCTATATGGCTGGGCGTGGCCTGCTGGCTCCTTAAAAAGCTACGATAGGCGGGATGGTTCCCTGAACCAAGGTGGCACCAGTGCCAAGTCGGGCGGTTTTCGTAGTACAAAGTGCGTCCTAAAATTTGCCATCCAGAAGAGGGGCAGTTGAGTTTTGTTTACCAGAGAAAAGGGCCGTGGTTTGTTTTTGGGGGCATATGGCTGATAGTGGCCGTCTGGCCCCTGAAAATCCACGATAGGCAGGATGGTTCCCAGACCAGAGGTGGCACCAGTGCCAAGTCGGGCTGGTTTGATAGTACTAAATAGCACCTGCAATCTGCCATGCAGAAGCGGGGCAGCTTACTTTTGTTTGCCAGGGAAACGGGCCGAGGTTTGTGTCTGGGGGCCTATGGCTGGGAGTGACCGCCTGGCTCCTGAAAAGCTACGATAGGCAGGATGGTGACCAGACCCATGGTGGCACCAGTGCCAAGTTGGGCTGGTTTGATAGTACCAAGTGGCTCCTGCAATCTGCCATCAAAAAGTTGTCAGGCGAGTTTTGTTTTCCAGGGAAAAGCGCCGTTGTTTGTGTTTGGGGGACTGTGGGTGGGAGTGGCCGGCTGGCTCCTTAGAACACACGATACGCAGGATGGTTCCCAGACCCAAGGTGGCACCAGTGCCACGTCGGGCTGGTTTGATGGTGAAAAGTGGCTCCTGCAATCTGCCATCCTGAAGCGGGGTAGCTTACATTTGTGTGCCAGGGAAACGGGCCGAGGTTTATGACTGGGGGCCTAGGGCTAGGAGTGACCGGCTGGCTCCTGAAAAGCAACAATAGGCAGGATGGTTCCCAGACCCAAGGTGGCACCAGTGCCAAGTTGGGCTGGTTTGATGGTACCAACTGGCTCCTGCAATCTGCCATCTAAAAGTTGTCAGGCGAGTTTTGTTTTCCAGGGAAAAGCGCCGTTGATTTTGTTTGGAGGCCTGTGGCTGGCAGTGGCTGCCTGTCGTCTTAGAATCCGGGTTACGCAGCATGGTTCCCAGAGCCAAGGTGGCACCAGTGTCAAGTTGGGCTGGTTTGATAGTACCAAGTGGCTCCTGCAATCTGCCATCCAGAAGCGGGGCAGCTTACTTTTGTTTGCCAGGGAAACGGGCCGAAGTATTTGTCTGGGGACCTATGGCTGGGTGTGACCGGCTGGCTCCTGAAAAGCTACGATAGGCAGGATGGTGACCAGACCCATGGTGGCACCAGTGCCAAGTTGGGCTGGTTTGATAGTACCAAGTGGCTCCTGCAATCTGCCATCAAAAAGTTGGCAGGCCAGTTTTGTTTTCCAGGGAAAAGCGCCGTTGTTTGTGTTTGGGGGACTGTGGCTGGGAGTGGCCGGCTGGCTCCTTAGAACACACGATACGCAGGATGGTTCCCAGACCAGAGGTGGCACCAGTGCCAAGTCGGGCTGGTTTGATAGCACCAAGTGGCTCCTGCAATCTGCCATCCAGAAGCGGGGCAGCTGAATTTTGTTTGCCAGAGAAAAAGGCTGTTGTTTTTGTTTCGGGGCCTGTGGCTGGGAGGGGCCGGCTGGCTCCTGAAAATCCATGATACGCAGCATGGTTCCCAGACCCAAGGTGGCACCAGTGCCAAGTAGGGCTGGTTTCATAGTACCCAGTGTCTCCTGCAATCTGCCATCCAGAAGAGGGGCAGTTGAGTTTTGTTTTCCAGAGTAAAGGGCCGTGGTTTGTGTTTGGGGCCTATGGCTGAGAGTGACGGGCTGGCTCCTGAAAAGCTACGATAGGCAGGATGGTGACCAGACCCATGGTGGCACCAGTGCCAAGTCGGGCTGGTTTGATAATACTAAATAGCTCCTGCAATCTGCCATCCAGACGCGGGGCAGCGGATTTTTGCTTGCTGGAGAAAAGTTCCGTGGGTTTTTTTTGGGGGTATATGGCTGGACGTTGCCGGCTGACTCCTTAAAAACATCGATACGCAGGATGGTTCCCTGACCCAAGGTGGCATCACTGCCAAGTCGGGCTGTTTTCGTAGTACCAAGTGCGTCCTGCAATTTGCCATCCAGAAGAGGGGCAGTTGAGTTTTGTTTACCAGAGAAAAGGGCCGTGGTTTGTGTTTGGGGGCATAAGGCTGAGAGTGGCCGGCTGGCGCCTGAAAATCCACGATAGGCAGGATGGTTCCCAGAGCCAAGGTGGCACCAGTGCCATGTTGGCCTGGTTTGATAGTACCATGTGGCTCCTGCAATCTGCCATCCAGAAGCGGGGCAGCTTACTTTTGTTTGCCAGGGAAACGGGCCGAGGTATTTGTCTGGGGGCCTAAGGCTGGGAGTGACCAGCTGGCTCCTGAAAAGCTACGATAGGCAGGATGGTGACCAGACCCATGGTGGCACCAGTGCCAAGTTGGGCTGGTTTGATAGTACCAAGTGGCTCCTGCAATCTGCCATCAAAAAGTTGGCAGGCGAGTTTTGTTTTCCAGGGTAACGCGCCGTTGTTTTTGTTTAGAGGCCTGTGGCTGGGAGTGTCCGCCTGTCCTCTTAGAATCTACGTTACGCAGCATGGTTCCCAGAGCCAAGGTGGCACCAGTGCCAAGTTGGGCTGGTTTGATAGTAGCAAGTGGTTCCTGCAATCTGCCATCCAGAAGAGGGGCAGCTTACTTTTGTTTGCCAGGGAAACGGGCCGAGGTATTTCTCTGGGGGCCTATGGCACGGAGTGACCGGCCGGCTCCTGAGAAGCTAAGATAGGCAGGATGTTTACCAGACCCATGATGGCACCAGCGCCAAGTTGGGCTAATTTGATACTACCAAGTGGCTCCTGCAATCTGCCATCCAGAAGCGGGGCAGCTTACTTTTGTTTGCCAGGGAAACGGGCCGAGGTTTTTCTCTGGGGGTTTATGGCTGGGAGTGACCGGCTGGCTCCTGAAAAGCTACGATAGGCAGGATGGTGACCAGACCCATGGTGGCACCAGTGCCAAGTTGGGCTGGTTTGATAGTACCAAGTGGCTCCTGCAATCTGCCATCAAAAAGTTGGCAGGCGAGTTTTGTTTTCCAGGGAAAAGCGCCGTTGTTGGTTTTTGGGCGCCTGTGGCACGGAGTGGCCGGGTGGCTGCTTAGAATCCACGATACGCAGGATGGTTCCCAGACCCAAGGTGGCACCAGTGCCAAGTCGGGCTGGTTTGATGGTGCAAAGTGGCTCCTGCAATCTGCCATCCAGAAGTGCGGTAGCTTACTTTTGTGTGCCAGGGAAACCGGCCGATGTTTGTGTCTGGGGGCCTATGGCTGGGAGTGACCGGCTGGCTCCTGAAAAGCTACGATAGGCAGGATGGTGACCAGACCCATGGTGGCACCAGTGCCAAGGTGGGCTGGTTTGATAGTACCAAGTGGCTCCTGCAATCTGCCATCAAAAAGTTGGCAGGCGAGTTTTGTTTTCCAGGGAAAAGCGCCGTTGTGTGTGTTTTGGGGCCTGTGGCTGGGAGTGGCCAGCTGGCTCCTTAGAATCCACGATACGCAGGATGGTTCCCAGACCCAAGGTGGCACCAGTGCCAAGTCGGGCTGGTTTGTTAGTACCAAGTGGTTCCTGCAATCTGCCATCCAGAAGCGGGGCAGCTGAATTTTGTTTGCCAGAGAAAAAGGCTGTTGTTTGTGTTTCGGGGCCTGTGGCTGGCAGTGGACGGCTGGCTCCTGAAAATCCATGATACGCAGCATGGTTCCCAGACCCAAGGTGGCACCAGTGCCAAGTAGGGCTAGTTTCATAGTACCCAGTGGCTCCTGCAATCTGCCATCCAGAAGAGGGGCAGGTGAGTTTTGTTTTCCAGAGAAAAGGGCCGTGGTTTGTGTTTGGGGCCTATGGCTGAGAGTGACCGGCTGGCCCCTGAAAATCCACGATAGGAAGGATGGTTCCCAGATCCAAGGTGGCACCAGTGCCATGTTGTGCTGGTGTGATAGTCCCAAGTGGCTCCTGCAATCTGCCATCCAGAAGTGGGGCAGCTGAATTTTGTTTGCCAGAGAAAAAGGCTGTGGTTTTTGTTTGGGGGCCTATGGCTGGGTGTGGCCGGCTGGCTCCTGAAAATCCATGATACGCAGCATGGTTCCCAGACCCAAGGTGGCACCAGTGCCAAGTGGGGCTGGTTTCACAGTGTCAAGTGCCTCCTGCAATCTCCCATCCAGAAGCGGGGCAGCTGAGTTTTGTTTGCCTGTGAAACGGGCCGTTGTTTTTGATTGGGGTCTGTGGCCGAGAGTGTTCAGCTGGCTCCTGACAATCCACAATACGCAGGATGGTTCCCAGACCCAAGGTGGCACCAGTGCCAAGTCGTGCTGGTTTGATAGTACCAAGTGGCTCCTGCAATCTGCCATCCAGAAGCGGTGCAGCTGAGTTTTGTTTGCCAGAGGAAAGGGCCGTGGGCTGTGTTTGGGGGCATATGGCTGGGAGTGGCCGGCTGTCTCATTAAAAAGATCGATACGCACGATGGTTCCCAGACCCAAGGTGGCACCAGTGCCAAGTCGGGCTTTTTTTATAGTACCAAGTGCGTCCTGCAATTTGCCATCCAGAAGAGGGGCAGTTGAGTTTTGTTTGCCAGAGAAAAGCGCCGTTGTTTGTGTTTGGGGGCTTGTGGCTGGGAGTGGCCGACTGGCGCCTTAGAATCTGCGATACGCAGCATGGTTCCCAGACCAGAGGTGGCACCAGTTCCAAGTTGGGCTGGTTTGATAGTACCAAGTGGCTCCTGCAATCTGCCATCCAGAAGCGGGGCAGCTTACTTTTGTTTGCCAGGGAAACGGGCCGAGGTTTGTGTTTGGGGGCCTATGGCTGGGAGTGACCGGCTGGCTCCTGGAAAGCTACAATAGGCAGGATGGTGACCAGACCCATGGTGGCACCAGTGCCAAGTTGGGCTGGTTTGATAGTACCAAGTTGCTCCTGCAATCTGCCATCAAAAAGTTGGCAGGCGAGTTTTGTTTTCCAGGGAAAAGCGCCGTTGTTTGTGTTTGGGGGCCTGTGGCTGGGAGTGGCCGGCTGGCTCCTTAGAATCCACGATACGCAGGATGGTTCCCAGACCCAAGGTGGCACCAGTGCCAAGTCGGGCTGGTTTGATACTACCAAGTGGTTCCTGCAATCTGCCATCCAGAAGCAGGGCAGCTTACTTTTGTTTGCCAGGGAAACGGGCCGTGGGTTTTGTTTGGGGGCATATAGCTGAGAGTGGCCGGCTGGCCCCTGAAAATCCACGCTAGGCAGCATGGTTCCCAGATGCAAGGTGGCACCAGTGCCAAGTCGGGCTGGTTTGATGGTGCAAAGTGGCTCCTGCAATCTGCCATCCAGAAGCGGGGCAGCTGATTTTTGTTTGCCAGAGAAAAATTCCGTGGATTGTTTTTGGGGGCATATTGCTGGGAGTGGCCGGCTGGCTCCTTAAAATGCTCGATACGCATTATGGTTCCCAGGCCCAAGGTGTCACCACTACCAAGTCGGCCTGCGGTTTTAGTATCAAGTTCATCCTGCAATTTGCCATCCAGAAGAGGGGCAGTTGAGTTTTGTTTGCCAGAGAAACGGGCCGAGGTTTCTGTTTGGGGGCATATGGCTGAGAGTGCCCGGCTGGCCCCTGAAAATCCGCGATACACAACATGGTTCCCAGATCCAAGGTGGCACCAGTGCCAAGTTGGGCTGGTTTGATAGTCCCAAGTGTCTCCTGCAATCTGCCATCCAGAAGCGGGGCAGCTTACTTTTGTTTGCCAGAGAAATAGGCCTAGGTTTTTGTTTGGGGGCCTGTGGCTAGGAGTGGCCGGCTGGCTCCTTAGAATCCACGATACGCAGGATGGTTCCCAGACCCATGGTGGCACCAGTGCCAAGTCGGGCTGGTTTGATTACAACAAGTGGCTCCTGCAATCTGCCATCCAGAAGTGAGGCAGCTAAGTTTTGTTTGCGAGAAAAAAGGGCCGTGGTTTTTGTTGGGGGCCTGTGGCTGGGAGTAGCCGGCTGGCTCCTTAAAATCCACGATAGGCAGGATGGTTCCCAGACCCAAGGTGGTAGCAGTGCCAAGTCGGGCTGGTTTGATAGTACCAAGTGGCTCCTGCAATCTGCCATCCAGAAGCGGGGCAGCTTACTTTTGTTTGCCAGGGAAACGGGCCGAGTTTTGTGTCTCGGGGCCTATGGCAGGGAGTGACCGGCTGGCTCCTGAAAAGCTACGATAGGCAGGATGGTGACCAGACCCATGGTGGCACCAGTGCCAAGTTGGGCTGGTTTGATAGTACCAAGTGGCTCCTGCAATCTGCCATCAAAAAGTTGGCAGGCGAGTTTTGTTTTCCAGGGAAAAGCGCCGTTGTGTGTGTTTTGGCGCCTGTGGCTGGGAGTGGCCAGCTGGCTCCTTAGAATCCACGATACGCAGGATGGTTCCCAGACCCAAGGTGGCACCAGTGCCAAGTCGGGCTGGTTTGTTAGTACCAAGTGGTTCCTGCAATCTCCCATCCAGAAGCGGGGCAGCTGAATTTTGTTTGCCAGAGAAAAAGGCTGTTTGTGTTTCGGGGCCTGTGGCTGGGAGTGGCCGGCTGGCTCCTAAAAATCCATGATACGCAGCATGGTTCCCAGACCCAAGGTGGCACCAGTGCCAAGTAGGGCTGGTTTCATAGTACCCAGTGGCTCCTGCAATCTGCCATCCAGAAGAGGGGCAGTTGAGTTTTGTTTTCCAGAGAAAAGGGCCGTGGTTTGTGTTTGGGGCCTATGGCTGAGAGTGACCGGCTGGCCCCTGAAAATCCACGATAGGAAGGATGGTTCCCAGATCCAAGGTGGCACCAGTGCCATGTTGTGCTGGTGTGATAGTCCCAAGTGGCTCCTACAATCTGCCATCCAGAAGTGGGGCAGCTGTATTTTGTTTGCCAGAGAAAAAGGCTGTGGTTTTTGTTTGGGGGCCTATGGCTGGGAGTGGCCGGCTGGCTCCAGAAAATCCACGATAGGAAGGATGGTTCCCAGACCCAAGGTGGCACCAGTGCCAAGTGGGGCTGGTTTCACAGTGTCAAGTGCCTCCTGCAATCTCCCATCCAGAAGCGGGGCAGCTGAGTTTTGTTTGCCTGTGAAACGGGCCGTTGTTTTTGATTGGGGTCTGTGGCCGAGAGTGTTCAGCTGGCTCCTGACAATCCACAATACGCAGGATGGTTCCCAGACCCAAGGTGGCACCAGTGCCAAGTCGTGCTGGTTTGATAGTACCAAGTGGCTCCTGCAATCTGCCATCCAGAAGAGGGGCAGTTGAGTTTTGTTTGCCACAGAAAAGCGCCGTTGTTTGTGTTTGGGGGCTTGTGGCTGGGAGTGGCCGACTGGCGCCTTAGAATCTGCGATACGCAGCATGGTTCCCAGACCCAAGGTGGCACCAGTGCCAAGTCGGGCTGGTTTGATAGTACCAAGTGGCTCCTGCAATCTGCCATCCAGAAGCGGGGCAGCTTACTTTTGTTTGCCAGGGAAACGGGCCGAGGTTTGTGACTGGGGGCCTATGGCTGGGAGTGACCGGCTGGCTCCTGGAAAGCTACAATAGGCAGGATGGTTACCAGACCCATGGTGGCACCAGTGCCAAGTTGGGCTGGTTTGATAGTACCAAGTTGCTCCTGCAATCTGCCATCAAAAAGTTGGCAGGCGAGTTTTGTTTTCCAGGGAAAAGCGCCGTTGTTTGTATTTGGGGGCCTGTGGTTGGGAGTGGCCGGCTGGCTCCTTAGAATCCACGATACGCAGGATGGTTCCCAGACCCAAGGTGGCACCAGTGCCAAGTCGGGCTGGTTTGATACTACCAAGTGGTTCCTGCAATCTACCATCCAGAAGCGGGGCAGCTTAATTTTGTTTGCCAGGGAAACGGGCCGTGGGTTTTGTTTGGGGGCATATAGCTGAGAGTGGCCGGCTGGCCCCTGAAAATCCACGCTAGGCAGCATGGTTCCAGGATGCAAGTTGGCACCAGTGCCAAGTCAGGCTGGTTTGATGGTGCAAAGTGGCTCCTGCAATCTGCCATCCAGAAGCGGGTCAGCTGATTTTTGTTTGCCAGAGAAAAATTCCGTGGATTGTTTTTGGGGGCATATTGCTGGGAGTGGCCGGCTGGCTCCTTAAAATGCTCGATACGCATGATGGTTCCCAGGCCCAAGGTGTCACCACTACCAAGTCGGCCTGCGGTTTTAGTATCAAGTTCATCCTGCAATTTGCCATCCAGAAGAGGGGCAGTTGAGTTTTGTTTGCCAGAGAAACGGGCCGAGGTTTCCATTTGGGGGCATATGGCTGAGAGTGGCCGGCTGGCCCCTGAAAATCCACGATACACAGCATGGTTCCCAGATCCAAGGTGGCACCAGTGCCAAGTTGGGCTGGTTTGATAGTCCCAAGTGTCTCCTGCAATCTGCCATCCAGAAGCGGGGCAGCTTACTTTTGTTTGCCAGAGAAATAGGCCTAGGTTTTTGTTTGGGGGCCTGTGGCTAGGAGTGGCCGGCTGGCTCCTAAGAATCCACGATACGCAGGATGTTTACCAGACCCATGGTGGCACCAGTGCCAAGTTGGGCTGGTTTGATAGTACCAAGTGGCTCCTGCAAACTCCATCAAAAAGTTGGCAGGCGTGTTTTGTTTTCCAGGGAACAGCGCCGTCGATTTTGTTTGGGGGCCTGTGGCTGGGAGTGGCCGGCTGGCTCCTTAGAATCCACGATACGCAGGATGGTTCCCAGACCCAAGGTGGCACCAGTGCCAAGTCGGGCTGGTTTGATTACACCAAGTGGCTCCTGCAATCTGCCATCCAGAAGTGAGGCAGCTAAGTTTTGTTTGCGAGAAAAAAGGGCCGTGGTTTTTGTTGGGGGCCTGTGGCTGGGAGTAGCCGGCTGGCTCCTTAAAATCCACGATAGGCAGGATGGTTCCCAGACCCAAGGTGGCACCAGTGCCAAGTCGGGCTGGTTTGATAGTACCAAGTGGCTCCTGCAATCTGCCATCCAGAAGCGGGGCAGCTGAGTTTTGGTTGCCAGAGAAAAAGGCTGTGGTTTTTGTTTGGGGGCCTGTGGCTGGCAGTGGCCGGCTGGCTCCTGAAAATCCACGATACGCAGCATGGTTCCCAGACCCAAGGTGGCACCAGTACAAAGTGGGGCTCGTTTGACAGTGTCAAGTGCCTCCTGCAATCTCCCATCCAGAAGCGGGGCAGCTGAGTTTTTTTTGCCAGGGAAACGGACCTTTGTTTTTGATTGGGGTCTGTGGCCGAGAGTGGTCGGCTGTCTCCTGACAATCCACAATACGCAGGATGGTTCCCAGACCAAAGGTGGCACCAGTGCCAAGTCGGGCTGGTTTGATAGTACCCAGTGGCTCCTGCAATTTGCCATCCAGAAGCGGGGCAGCTAAATTTTGTTTGCTAGAGATAAGGGCTGTGGTTTGTGTTTGGGGGCCTATGGCCGAGAGTTGTAGGCTGGCCCCTGAAAATCAACGATAGGCAGGATGGTTCCCAGATCCAAGGTGGCACCAGTGCCAAGTAAGGCTGGTTGTATGGTTCAAAGTGACTCCTGCAATCTGCCATCCAGAAGCGGGACAGCTGAGTTTTTTTTGCCAGAGAAAAGGCCCGTGGTTTCTTTTTGGGGCATACGGCTGGGAATTGCCGGCTGGCTCCTTAAAATGCTCGATACGCAGGATGGTTCCCAGAGCCAAGGTGGCACCACTGCCAAGTCGGGCTCTTTTTGTAGTACCAAGTGCGTCCTGCAATTTGCCATCCAGAAGAGGGGCAGTTGAGTTTTGTTTGCCAGAGAAAAGGGCCGAGGTTTGTGTTTGGGAGCATATGGCTGGGAATGACCGGCTGGCCCCTGAAAATCCACGATACGCCGGATGGTTCCCAGATCCAAGGTGGTACCATTACCAAGTCGGGCTGGTTTGATAGTCCCAAGTGGCTCCTGCAAACTGCCATCCAGAAGCGGGGCAGCTGAGTTTTGTTTGCCAGGGAAATGGGCCGTTGTTTGTGTTTGGGGGCCTGTGGCTGGGAGTGTTCGGCTGGTTCCTGAATATGTACGATACGCAGGATTGTTCCCAGATCCAAGGTGGCAGCAGTGCCATGTTGTGCTGGTGTGATAGTCCCAAGTGGCTCCTGCAATCTGCCATCCAGAAGTGGGGCAGCTGAGTTTTGTTTGCCAGAGAAAAGGTCCGTGGTTTGTGTTTGGGGGCATATGGCTGAGAGTGGCCGGCTGGCCCCTGAAAATCCACGATACACAGGATGGTTCCCAGATCCAAGGTGGCACCTGTGCCAAGTCGGGCTGATTTGATAGTACTATGTAGCTCCTGCAATCTGCCATCCAGAAGCGGGGCAGCTTACTTTTGTTTGCCAGGGAAACGGGCCGAGGTTTCTGTTTGGGGGCCTATGGCTGGGAGTGACCGGCTGGCTCCTGAAAAGCTACAATAGGCAGGATGGTTCCCAGAGCCAAGGTGGCACCAGTGCCAAGTTGGGCTGGTTTGATAGTACCAAGTGGCTCCTGCAATCTGCCATCCAGAAGCAGGGCAGCTGAGTTTTGTTTGCCAGAGAAAAGGGCTTGGTTTGTGTTTGGGGGCATATGGCTGGGTGTGGCCAGCTGGCTCCTTAAAATGCACGATATGCAACATGGCTCCCAGACCCATAGTGGCACCAGTGCCAAGTCGGGCTGGTTTGATAGTACCAAGTGGCTCCTGCAATCTTCCATGATCACGTGGAGAAATACTTTCTGGTTTCAGCCATATGCTCTTTCTTCTCTCCCTCAACTTCTCTATCACCTCTCATCTGGTTCACATGCGCTGTCTTCAAGGTCCACAGGCTACTTTTCACAGAATCTTCTGGCCTGATGAAGTAAGAATGATGAATAGAACAGAGCTGGGATCTATTTTCCAGTTTGGATAAAATGCATTCTGCACACAAATCCAAGGAGAACGTGCTGCCCCAATGCCCAGAAAATCTTTCACTCCTGCTAGTGTTCTACGTCAACCGCAACTTAGTCTGAAAGAAAAGCTTTTTCTCTGAGAGCATCTGAGAGGTTTGCATGAAGCACTGATATCTGACATATGCAATTTTGAATAGGAGAGGAAAAAGAAAATGGCAAGGAGTTTTTAATTTTAGTGGTTTCAATTTTAATTTCCGTGCACTTTTTCAAAACTTGTCAGCTCAAATGCCCATCAACATCTTTTAGTCATCTGTAAGTCAGTATTCATATAAAATGTGCTTCAAATCCAAAGAATTTCAAATTTGCACTCCAAGCTTCTATGCCTAGATTTATGATTTCCTACACATATTAGATGAAAGGAAGGCCTTTTTTACTGTGGGAGTGCTGGAACACTGGAACAGGTTGCCCAGAGAAGTTGTGGGTGTCCCATCCCTGAAAGTATTCAAGGTCACCTTGGACGGGGCTTGGAGCAGCAACAAAGGAGAAGCTTGATGGTAGAGAAACAAAGTTGGACTATAGAAGAAACTCGGATTGAAGTATAGGATCAAGTTTTCTCTCAGCTCTTGGGGTAAATTCAAAGTTGTACAAAATGACATTTATCTGTGCTATTCACTACTGTAACAGAAAGTTTCATGAAAACTGTACAGAAGATAGTAAATTTTAAAAGAGATAAGAATTACAGCATAAAATCCATGGGATAGGTTACAACATGAGACACTCTCTAAGAGAAAATCTCTGTGTTTCAGCACTTCATCGGGGTAAGATTTCATGAAGTGCCAAAGAAGGCGGCAAAATATCATTCGGGACATTATTTACTGGAATTCAGCCTGGCCATTAGTAGGAACTGCCTTTGAACATATCATGTAGATATACCACACACGCTTTCCCTTCACTGAAAAATTACTGTTTACAACAAATAAGCAATTGACGATCAAAATTGATTGAAAGCATCTTAAACATGTCAAGTATTTCA
Organism: Melospiza melodia melodia; assembly: GCF_035770615.1. Lineage (NCBI taxonomy): Eukaryota > Metazoa > Chordata > Aves > Passeriformes > Passerellidae > Melospiza > Melospiza melodia. The sequence goes on from NC_086198.1 coordinate 60,775,856, forward strand.
TTGTAGATGATCTGTGATCCAAATGCTTCTTCCACCTTCGAGAGGGACAGAAGAATTCTTCCATATCATGATGGTTTAAAATTGTATCAACCAATGTTTTCTGCTGAAAAGATATCATCTATTTTTTTCTATTTTTGGAAGAAAATATTCCTAGACATACAACAGGTGAGAACTAAGTAATTTTAAAGAAACAAATGAAATGAAAATATTCTGTAAATAGAATGAAATGAAAAGCTGTGTTTTAAATAGGAGCTAAATATTAAACAGAATTTTTGTACCAGGCATTTGAATTACTGCACCAGCTCTTTTGCCCATCAAGAGAGGCATTTAGCATTTCAGTCTTTTCCAAGGTGTTCATGATCTGCTATGCTGATCTCTGTGTGTGCCTAGGTGTGTGTGGAGGGGGGGGCATATGAAGGGGAGTGTGTATGTTTGCTTTACAATTGTTGTGGCAGATTCATGCCTCAGCTCCACATTTTGTTTTAAAAAGGTCACACCGAGTGGATATGAAGTTTACTATCAACAAGAGATCGATTCCCAAATCATCCATTTGACTCTCCCTTATAAATCATGTGCTTTGTTGCATATTTTATCAAATATACTTTCAAGCCAGATGGAGGAAGGAGGATGTGGGAATCCCTCCACCATCTTGCAACTTTTATGTAAGTAGGTTTTCAAGAAAATCATCATTTCTCTTTTAAATATGTCTGGAACAGGCATGATGGTAGTGTCAACCTGTTGGAGTTTTTGTTGCTGGAAGAAGTTGTACAAAAGGATTGGTTTTTACATTGACCAGTTACTGAATCAAGCGCAGGAATACATTGGAAATTTAGCTGGGGGTTCCTTTTCCCAGCAGACTACTTCTAGAACGAGCTTGTACACTGAAGCTGACTCTTTTGCTCTCTTTTTGTTTCTTTCCTATTTTCTTGGCTTCTTTGCCACTATCTAGACAATTTTGGAACTTTGTTCCCAACTAAAATGGTTTCAATAGTCTGATTGTGATCATACATTTTTACAAGGAATTTTTAAAATCTTTCCTCGAGTCCAGAAAGTCAAGGACTTAGATCTTTTTCTTCCCTTATCAATATTGCCATGAAATTGATAAATAAAGACCAACTCTTTATTTTTGTTTTTAACCCACGTAGATAATTCCCATCCATTAATCCATTTTGTGGACCAATAGCTGCCATTCTGATGGAAGCTGTCACTTCTTAACAATAGGCATTCTGTGACTATGTTGACTGCACTTTGGGTGAAGATCCTAACTGGTCTTAGATATACATAGGGAGAAATTTGCTCAGCCAGTGTCAGTCTTAAGCATGCGTATCAGAAGATCTTTCTAGAGCTGGGAATTTTCCCATGAAAGGGATTCAGTTAGGGAAGAGACACTTGTGCCAGAGTTTTACATTCTTCTTGAACACTGCTTAAGGAACTTAGATGCCATGTCCATTTGGATCTCTGTCTGCACAGAACTTTGTCATGCCAGCGCTTTGAAATGCATCTTGAAGAGAATTCACTAGCACAGAATGAAAGAGAGTGGAAGGGGTTGGTGGGGCTAACCAGGCCCAACCCCCCTGCCTAAACCAGGATACCTAGAGCCTCTTGCCCAGGATTCTATCTGGGTGTACTTTTAATGTCTTCAAAGATCCAGGCTCCACAATCTTTCTGGGCAGTCTGTGCCGTGGTTCAGTCACCCTGACAGTAAAGAAACATTTACTGATGTTCAAAGGCAATCTCCTGTATTTCAGTGTGTGCCCACTGCCTCTTGTCTTTTCCCTCAGCATCACTGAAAAGACACTGATTCCCTCCCCTTTGCACTATTGCTTCCATATGTATGTGTGATGCCATGTAGAGGTATGTCAAAAACCTCCCTGAAGCCCAGGCAGATAATATTCCCTTCATCTACCAGTCAAGTTGATTCATCAGAGGAGTTTAAAGTGATGTTCAGCATGAAATTCCCCTGAAAAATATTGCTAACTACATTATTTGGTCATATGTCATGTGCCTGGCAAGGATTTCCAGGAAGAGCTGCTTCATCAACTTCCTGGGGATAAAAAAGAGGCTGGCTGGTTTGTACTATGGCGAGTCCTCTTAATTGCCTTTTTTGAAGATGGGTGTCATTTGCTAACATCCACTCTTTAGCCTCTCTTGCCGTCTACATCTTAGCAAAACGCTTTTCCACTATGTCTGGCTAGGAAAAACTGTGCCAGCACAGAAAACATCTCCCATCGTGTTCTAGAAGTTGCACGGATGTCTGCCAAGTGTTTGGCAGGAAGAAAAGAAAAGTTGTCCAAAACAGCTTCCAATCGAATGTTCCTGTGATTGGAAAAGTCAGGAGAGTGCAAAGGTACTGTTTTCTATCAGTTGGCAAGGTGCGCACACAATCCCAGTGTTGTACAGCTTGCTTCTTCACCTTCCCGAAGCTGCCGCTCTCGCCGGCTGCCGGAGCCCAAGAAGCGGCTTCTTCGCGCAAAGACGATTGTGCCGCTCACAGTGCTCTCCTTAGCGCGGCTTCTGCCGAAAGACGCCCGGCAGCGGCTCTTACCTCCGGAGAGCATCCTACCTTCGTCTTTAGCTCCTCTTCTCATCTACACCTCGGCAAAAAGCTTTTCCACTATGTCTGGCTAGGAAAAACTGTGCCAGCACAGAAAACATCTCCCATCGTGTTCTAGAAGTTGCACGGATGTCTGCCAAGTGTTTGGCAGGAAGAAAAGAAAAGTTGTCCAAAACAGCTTCCAATCGAATGTTCCTGTGATTGGAAAAGTCAGGAGAGTGCAAAGGTACTGTTTTCTATCAGTTGGCAAGGTGCGCACACAATCCCAGTGTTGTACAGCTTGCTTCTTCACCTTCCCGAAGCTGCCGCTCTCGCCGGCTGCCGGAGCCCAAGAAGCGGCTTCTTCGCGCAAAGACGATTGTGCCGCTCACAGTGCTCTCCTTAGCGCGGCTTCTGCCGAAAGACGCCCGGCAGCGGCTCTTACCTCCGGAGAGCATCCTACCTTCGTCTTTAGCTCCTCTTCTCATCTACACCTCGGCAAAACGCTTTTCCACTATGTCTGGCTAGGAAAAACTGTGCCAGCACAGAAAACATCTCCCATCGTGTTCTAGAAGTTGCACGGATGTCTGCCAAGTGTTTGGCAGGAAGAAAAGAAAAGTTGTCCAAAACAGCTTCCAATCGAATGTTCCTGTGATTGGAAAAGTCAGGAGAGTGCAAAGGTACTGTTTTCTATCAGTTGGCAAGGTGCGCACACAATCCCAGTGTTGTACAGCTTGCTTCTTCACCTTCCCGAAGCTGCCACTCTCAGGAGGTAAGAGCCGCTGCCGGGCGTCTTTCGGCAGAAGCCGCGCTAAGGAGAGCCCTGTGAGCGGCACAATCGTCTTTGCGCGAAGAAGCCGCTTCTTGGGCTCCGGCAGCCGGCGAGAGCGGCAGCTTCGGGAAGGTGAAGAAGCAAGCTGTACAACACTGGGATTGTGTGCGCACCTTGCCAACTGATAGAAAACAGTACCTTTGCACTCTCTTGACTTTTCCAATCACAGGAACATTCGATTGGAAGCTGTTTTGGACAACTTTTCTTTTCTTCCTGCCAAACACTTGGCAGACATCCGTGCAACTTCTAGAACACGATGGGAGATGTTTTCTGTGCTGGCACAGTTTTTCCTAGCCAGACATAGTGGAAAAGCGTTTTGCTAAGATGTAGACTGCAAAAGACGCGAAAGACGAAGGTAGGATGCTCTCCGGAGGTAAGAGCCGCTGCCGGGCGTCTTTCGGCAGAAGCCGCGCTAAGGAGAGCACTGTGAGCGGCACAATCGTCTTTGCGCGAAGAAGCCGCTTCTTGGGCTCCGGCAGCCGGCGAGAGCGGCAGCTTCGGGAAGGTGAAGAAGCAAGCTGTACAACACTGGGATTGTGTGCGCACCTTGCCAACTGATAGAAAACAGTACCTTTGCACTCTCCTGACTTTTCCAATCACAGGAACATTCGATTGGAAGCTGTTTTGGACAACTTTTCTTTTCTTCCTGCCAAACACTTGGCAGACATCCGTGCAACTTCTAGAACACGATGGGAGATGTTTTCTGTGCTGGCACAGTTTTTCCTAGCCAGACATAGTGGAAAAGCGTTTTGCTAAGATGTAGACTACAAAAGACGCGAAAGACGAAGGTAGGATGCTCTCCGGAGGTAAGAGCCGCTGCCGGGCGTCTTTCGGCAGAAGCCGCGCTAAGGAGAGCACTGTGAGCGGCACAATCGTCTTTGCGCGAAGAAGCCGCTTCTTGGGCTCCGGCAGCCGGCGAGAGCGGCAGCTTCGGGAAGGTGAAGAAGCAAGCTGTACAACACTGGGATTGTGTGCGCACCTTGCCAACTGATAGAAAACAGTACCTTTGCACTCTCCTGACTTTTCCAATCACAGGAACATTCGATTGGAAGCTGTTTTGGACAACTTTTCTTTTCTTCCTGCCAAACACTTGGCAGACATCCGTGCAACTTCTAGAACACGATGGGAGATGTTTTCTGTGCTGGCACAGTTTTTCCTAGCCAGACATAGTGGAAAAGCGTTTTGCTAAGATGTAGACTACAAAAGACGCGAAAGACGAAGGTAGGATGCTCTCCGGAGGTAAGAGCCGCTGCCGGGCGTCTTTCGGCAGAAGCCGCGCTAAGGAGAGCCCTGTGAGCGGCACAATCGTCTTTGCGCGAAGAAGCCGCTTCTTGGGCTCCGGCAGCCGGCGAGAGCGGCAGCTTCGGGAAGGTGAAGAAGCAAGCTGTACAACACTGGGATTGTGTGCGCACCTTGCCAACTGATAGAAAACAGTACCTTTGCACTCTCCTGACTTTTCCAATCACAGGAACATTCGATTGGAAGCTGTTTTGGACAACTTTTCTTTTCTTCCTGCCAAACACTTGGCAGACATCCGTGCAACTTCTAGAACACGATGGGAGATGTTTTCTGTGCTGGCACAGTTTTTCCTAGCCAGACATAGTGGAAAAGCGTTTTGCTAAGATGTAGACTGCAAAAGACGCGAAAGACGAAGGTAGGATGCTCTCCGGAGGTAAGAGCCGCTGCCGGGCGTCTTTCGGCAGAAGCCGCGCTAAGGAGAGCCCTGTGAGCGGCACAATCGTCTTTGCGCGAAGAAGCCGCTTCTTGGGCTCCGGCAGCCGGCGAGAGCGGCAGCTTCGGGAAGGTGAAGAAGCAAGCTGTACAACACTGGGATTGTGTGCGCACCTTGCCAACTGATAGAAAACAGTACCTTTGCACTCTCCTGACTTTTCCAATCACAGGAACATTCGATTGGAAGCTGTTTTGGACAACTTTTCTTTTCTTCCTGCCAAACACTTGGCAGACATCCGTGCAACTTCTAGAACACGATGGGAGATGTTTTCTGTGCTGGCACAGTTTTTCCTAGCCAGACATAGTGGAAAAGCGTTTTGCTAAGATGTAGACTACAAAAGACGCGAAAGACGAAGGTAGGATGCTCTCCGGAGGTAAGAGCCGCTGCCGGGCGTCTTTCGGCAGAAGCCGCGCTAAGGAGAGCACTGTGAGCGGCACAATCGTCTTTGCGCGAAGAAGCCGCTTCTTGGGCTCCGGCAGCCGGCGAGAGCGGCAGCTTCGGGAAGGTGAAGAAGCAAGCTGTACAACACTGGGATTGTGTGCGCACCTTGCCAACTGATAGAAAACAGTACCTTTGCACTCTCCTGACTTTTCCAATCACAGGAACATTCGATTGGAAGCTGTTTTGGACAACTTTTCTTTTCTTCCTGCCAAACACTTGGCAGACATCCGTGCAACTTCTAGAACACGATGGGAGATGTTTTCTGTGCTGGCACAGTTTTTCCTAGCCAGACATAGTGGAAAAGCGTTTTGCTAAGATGTAGACTACAAAAGACGCGAAAGACGAAGGTAGGATGCTCTCCGGAGGTAAGAGCCGCTGCCGGGCGTCTTTCGGCAGAAGCCGCGCTAAGGAGAGCACTGTGAGCGGCACAATCGTCTTTGCGCGAAGAAGCCGCTTCTTGGGCTCCGGCAGCCGGCGAGAGCGGCAGCTTCGGGAAGGTGAAGAAGCAAGCTGTACAACACTGGGATTGTGTGCGCACCTTGCCAACTGATAGAAAACAGTACCTTTGCACTCTCCTGACTTTTCCAATCACAGGAACATTCGATTGGAAGCTGTTTTGGACAACTTTTCTTTTCTTCCTGCCAAACACTTGGCAGACATCCGTGCAACGTCTAGAACACGATGGGAGATGTTTTCTGTGCTGGCACAGTTTTTCCTAGCCAGACATAGTGGAAAAGCTTTTTGCCGAGGTGTAGATGAGAAGAGGAGCTAAAGACGAAGGTAGGATGCTCTCCGGAGGTAAGAGCCGCTGCCGGGCGTCTTTCGGCAGAAGCCGCGCTAAGGAGAGCCCTGTGAGCGGCACAATCGTCTTTGCGCGAAGAAGCCGCTTCTTGGGCTCCGGCAGCCGGCGAGAGCGGCAGCTTCGGGAAGGTGAAGAAGCAAGCTGTACAACACTGGGATTGTGTGCGCACCTTGCCAACTGATAGAAAACAGTACCTTTGCACTCTCCTGACTTTTCCAATCACAGGAACATTCGATTGGAAGCTGTTTTGGACAACTTTTCTTTTCTTCCTGCCAAACACTTGGCAGACATCCGTGCAACTTCTAGAACACGATGGGAGATGTTTTCTGTGCTGGCACAGTTTTTCCTAGCCAGACATAGTGGAAAAGCGTTTTGCCGAGGTGTAGATGAGAAGAGGAGCTAAAGATGAAGGTAGGATGCTCTCCGGAGGTAAGAGCCGCTGCCGGGCGTCTTTCGGCAGAAGCCGCGCTAAGGAGAGCCCTGTGAGCGGCACAATCGTCTTTGCGCGAAGAAGCCGCTTCTTGGGCTCCGGCAGCCGGCGAGAGCGGCAGCTTCGGGAAGGTGAAGAAGCAAGCTGTACAACACTGGGATTGTGTGCGCACCTTGCCAACTGATAGAAAACAGTACCTTTGCACTCTCCTGACTTTTCCAATCACAGGAACATTCGATTGGAAGCTGTTTTGGACAACTTTTCTTTTCTTCCTGCCAAACACTTGGCAGACATCCGTGCAACTTCTAGAACACGATGGGAGATGTTTTCTGTGCTGGCACAGTTTTTCCTAGCCAGACATAGTGGAAAAGCGTTTTGCCGAGGTGTAGATGAGAAGAGGAGCTAAAGACGAAGGTAGGATGCTCTCCGGAGGTAAGAGCCGCTGCCGGGCGTCTTTCGGCAGAAGCCGCGCTAAGGAGAGCACTGTGAGCGGCACAATCGTCTTTGCGCGAAGAAGCCGCTTCTTGGGCTCCGGCAGCCGGCGAGAGCGGCAGCTTCGGGAAGGTGAAGAAGCAAGCTGTACAACACTGGGATTGTGTGCGCACCTTGCCAACTGATAGAAAACAGTACCTTTGCACTCTCCTGACTTTTCCAATCACAGGAACATTCGATTGGAAGCTGTTTTGGACAACTTTTCTTTTCTTCCTGCCAAACACTTGGCAGACATCCGTGCAACTTCTAGAACACGATGGGAGATGTTTTCTGTGCTGGCACAGTTTTTCCTAGCCAGACATAGTGGAAAAGCGTTTTGCTAAGATGTAGACGACAAGAGAGGGTAAGGAGTGGATGTTAGCAAATGACACCCATCTTCAAAAAAGGCAATTAAGAGGACTCGCCATAGTACAAACCAGCCAGCCTCTTTTTTATCCCCAGGAAGTTGATGAAGCAGCTCTTCCTGGAAATCCTTGCCAGGCACATGAAAGAAGATCAAATAATGTAGTTAGCAATATTTTTCAGGGGAATTTCATGCTGAACATCACTTTAAACTCCTCTGATGAATCAACTTGACTGGTAGATGAAGGGAATATTATCTGCCTGGGCTTCAGGGAGGTGTTTGACATACCTCTACATGGCATCACACATACATATGGAAGCAATAGTGCAAAGGGGAGGGAATCAGTGTCTTTTCAGTGATGCTGAGGGAAAAGACAAGAGGCAGTGGGCACACACTGAAATACAGGAGATTGCCTTTGAACATCAGTAAATGTTTCTTTACTGTCAGGGTGACTGAACCACGGCACAGACTGCCCAGAAAGATTGTGGAGCCTGGATCTTTGAAGACATTAAAAGTACACCCAGATAGAATCCTGGGCAAGAGGCTCTAGGTATCCTGGTTTAGGCAGGGGGGTTGGGCCTGGTTAGCCCCACCAACCCCTTCCACTCTCTTTCATTCTGTGCTAGTGAATTCTCTTCAAGATGCATTTCAAAGCGCTGGCATGACAAAGTTCTGTGCAGACAGAGATCCAAATGGACATGGCATCTAAGTTCCTTAAGCAGTGTTCAAGAAGAATGTAAAACTCTGGCACAAGTGTCTCTTCCCTAACTGAATCCCTTTCATGGGAAAATTCCCAGCTCTAGAAAGATCTTCTGATACGCATGCTTAAGACTGACACTGGCTGAGCAAATTTCTCCCTATGTATATCTAAGACCAGTTAGGATCTTCACCCAAAGTGCAGTCAACATAGTCACAGAATGCCTATTGTTAAGAAGTGACAGCTTCCATCAGAATGGCAGCTATTGGTCCACAAAATGGATTAATGGATGGGAATTATCTACGTGGGTTAAAAACAAAAATAAAGAGTTGGTCTTTATTTATCAATTTCATGGCAATATTGATAAGGGAAGAAAAAGATCTAAGTCCTTGACTTTCTGGACTCGAGGAAAGATTTTAAAAATTCCTTGTAAAAATGTATGATCACAATCAGACTATTGAAACCATTTTAGTTGGGAACAAAGTTCCAAAATTGTCTAGATAGTGGCAAAGAAGCCAAGAAAATAGGAAAGAAACAAAAAGAGAGCAAAAGAGTCAGCTTCAGTGTACAAGCTCGTTCTAGAAGTAGTCTGCTGGGAAAAGGAACCCCCAGCTAAATTTCCAATGTATTCCTGCGCTTGATTCAGTAACTGGTCAATGTAAAAACCAATCCTTTTGTACAACTTCTTCCAGCAACAAAAACTCCAACAGGTTGACACTACCATCATGCCTGTTCCAGACATATTTAAAAGAGAAATGATGATTTTCTTGAAAACCTACTTACATAAAAGTTGCAAGATGGTGGAGGGATTCCCACATCCTCCTTCCTCCATCTGGCTTGAAAGTATATTTGATAAAATATGCAACAAAGCACATGATTTATAAGGGAGAGTCAAATGGATGATTTGGGAATCGATCTCTTGTTGATAGTAAACTTCATATCCACTCGGTGTGACCTTTTTAAAACAAAATGTGGAGCTGAGGCATGAATCTGCCACAACAATTGTAAAGCAAACATACACACTCCCCTTCATATGCCCCCCCCTCCACACACACCTAGGCACACACAGAGATCAGCATAGCAGATCATGAACACCTTGGAAAAGACTGAAATGCTAAATGCCTCTCTTGATGGGCAAAAGAGCTGGTGCAGTAATTCAAATGCCTGGTACAAAAATTGTGTTTAATATTTAGCTCCTATTTAAAACACAGCTTTTCATTTCATTCTATTTACAGAATATTTTCATTTCATTTGTTTCTTTAAAATTACTTAGTTCTCACCTGTTGTATGTCTAGGAATATTTTCTTCCAAAAATAGAAAAAAATAGATGATATCTTTTCAGCAGAAAACATTGGTTGATACAATTTTAAACCATCATGATATGGAAGAATTCTTCTGTCCCTCTCGAAGGTGGAAGAAGCATTTGGATCACAGATCATCTACAATGAAATACTTGACATGTTTAAGATGCTTTCAATCAATTTTGATCGTCAATTGCTTATTTGTTGTAAACAGTAATTTTTCAGTGAAGGGAAAGCGTGTGTGGTATATCTACATGATATGTTCAAAGGCAGTTCCTACTAATGGCCAGGCTGAATTCCAGTAAATAATGTCCCGAATGATATTTTGCCGCCTTCTTTGGCACTTCATGAAATCTTACCCCGATGAAGTGCTGAAACACAGAGATTTTCTCTTAGAGAGTGTCTCATGTTGTAACCTATCCCATGGATTTTATGCTGTAATTCTTATCTCTTTTAAAATTTACTATCTTCTGTACAGTTTTCATGAAACTTTCTGTTACAGTAGTGAATAGCACAGATAAATGTCATTTTGTACAACTTTGAATTTACCCCAAGAGCTGAGAGAAAACTTGATCCTATACTTCAATCCGAGTTTCTTCTATAGTCCAACTTTGTTTCTCTACCATCAAGCTTCTCCTTTGTTGCTGCTCCAAGCCCCGTCCAAGGTGACCTTGAATACTTTCAGGGATGGGACACCCACAACTTCTCTGGGCAACCTGTTCCAGTGTTCCAGCACTCCCACAGTAAAAAAGGCCTTCCTTTCATCTAATATGTGTAGGAAATCATAAATCTAGGCATAGAAGCTTGGAGTGCAAATTTGAAATTCTTTGGATTTGAAGCACATTTTATATGAATACTGACTTACAGATGACTAAAAGATGTTGATGGGCATTTGAGCTGACAAGTTTTGAAAAAGTGCACGGAAATTAAAATTGAAACCACTAAAATTAAAAACTCCTTGCCATTTTCTTTTTCCTCTCCTATTCAAAATTGCATATGTCAGATATCAGGGCTTCATGCAAACCTCTCAGATGCTCTCAGAGAAAAAGCTTTTCTTTCAGACTAAGTTGCGGTTGACGTAGAACACTAGCAGGAGTGAAAGATTTTCTGGGCATTGGGGCAGCACGTTCTCCTTGGATTTGTGTGCAGAATGCATTTTATCCAAACTGGAAAATAGATCCCAGCTCTGTTCTATTCATCATTCTTACTTCATCAGGCCAGAAGATTCTGTGAAAAGTAGCCTGTGGACCTTGAAGACAGCGCATGTGAACCAGATGAGAGGTGATAGAGAAGTTGAGGGAGAGAAGAAAGAGCATATGGCTGAAACCAGAAAGTATTTCTCCACGTGATCATGGAAGATTGCAGGAGCCACTTGGTACTATCAAACCAGCCCGACTTGGCACTGGTGCCACTATGGGTCTGGGAGCCATGTTGCATATCGTGCATTTTAAGGAGCCAGCTGGCCACACCCAGCCATATGCCCCCAAACACAAACCAAGCCCTTTTCTCTGGCAAACAAAACTCAGCTGCCCTGCTTCTGGATGGCAGATTGCAGGAGCCACTTGGTACTATCAAACCAGCCCAACTTGGCACTGGTGCCACCTTGGCTCTGGGAACCATCCTGCCTATTGTAGCTTTTCAGGAGCCAGCCGGTCACTCCCAGCCATAGGCCCCCAAACAGAAACCTCGGCCCGTTTCCCTGGCAAACAAAAGTAAGCTGCCCCGCTTCTGGATGGCAGATTGCAGGAGCTACTTAGTACTATCAAATCAGCCCGACTTGGCACAGGTGCCACCTTGGATCTGGGAACCATCCTGTGTATCGTGGATTTTCAGGGGCCAGCCGGCCACTCTCAGCCATATGCCCCCAAACACAAACCACGGACCTTTTCTCTGGCAAACAAAAATCAGCTGCCCCACTTCTGGATGGCAGATTGCAGGAGCCACTTGGGACTATCACACCAGCACAACATGGCACTGCTGCCACCTTGGATCTGGGAACCATCCGGCGTATCGTGGATTTTCAGGGGCCAGCCGGTCATTCCCAGCCATATGCTCCCAAACACAAACCTCGGCCCTTTTCTCTGGCAAACAAAACTCAACTGCCCCTCTTCTGGATGGCAAATTGCAGGACGCCCTTGGTACTACAAAAAGAGCCCGACTTGGCAGTGGTGCCACCTTGGCTCTGGGAACCATCCTGCGTATCGAGCATTTTAAGGAGCCAGCCGGCAATTCCCAGCCGTATGCCCCAAAAAGAAACCACGGACCTTTTCTCTGGCAAAAAAAACTCAGCTGTCCCGCTTCTGGATGGCAGATTGCAGGAGTCACTTTGAACCATACAACCAGCCTTACTTGGCACTGGTGCCACCTTGGATCTGGGAACCATCCTGCCTATCGTTGATTTTCAGGGGCCAGCCTACCACTCTCGGCCATAGGCCCCCAAACACAAACCACAGCCCTTTTCTCTAGCAAACAAAATTTAGCTGCCCCGCTTCTGGATGGCAAATTGCAGGAGCCACTGGGTACTAAAAAACAGCCCGACTTGGCACTGGTGCCACCTTGCGTCTGGTTACCATGCGGCGTATCGTGCATTTTAAGGAGCCAGGTGGCCACTCCCAGCCATATGCCCCCAAACAAAACCCACGGCCCTTTTCTCTGGCAAACAAAACTCAGCTGCCCCGCTTCTGGATGGCAGATTGCAGGAGACACTTGGTACTATCAAACCAGCCCGACTTGGCACTGGTGCCACCTTTGGTCTGGGAACCATCCTGCGTATTGTGGATTGTCAGGAGACAGCCGACCACTCTCGGCCACAGACCCCAATCAAAAACAAAGGTCCGTTTCCCTGGCAAAAAAAACTCAGCTGCCCCGCTTCTGGATGGGAGATTGCAGGAGGCACTTGACACTGTGAAACCAGCCCCACTTTGTACTGGTGCCACCTTGGGTCTGGGAACCATGCTGCGTATCGTGGATTTTCAGGAGCCAGCCGGCCACTGCCAGCCACAGGCCCCCAAACAAAAACCACAGCCTTTTTCTCTGGCAAACAAAACTCAGCTGCCCCGCTTCTGGATGGCAGATTGCAGGAGCCACTTGGTATTATCAAACCAGCCCGACTTGGCACTGGTGCCACCTTGGGTCTGGGAACCATCCTGCCTATCGTGGATTTTAAGGAGCCAGCCGGCTACTCCCAGCCACAGGCCCCCAACAAAAACCACGGCCCTTTTTTCTCGCAAACAAAACTTAGCTGCCTCACTTCTGGATGGCAGATTGCAGGAGCCACTTGGTGTAATCAAACCAGCCCGACTTGGCACTGGTGCCACCTTGGGTCTGGGAACCATCCTGCGTATCGTGGATTCTAAGGAGCCAGCCGGCCACTCCCAGCCACAGGCCCCCAAACAAAATCAACGGCGCTGTTCCCCGGAAAACAAAACACGCCTGCCAACTTTTTGATGGAGTTTGCAGGAGCCACTTGGTACTATCAAACCAGCCCAACTTGGCACTGGTGCCACCATGGGTCTGGTAAACATCCTGCGTATCGTGGATTCTTAGGAGCCAGCCGGCCACTCCTAGCCACAGGCCCCCAAACAAAAACCTAGGCCTATTTCTCTGGCAAACAAAAGTAAGCTGCCCCGCTTCTGGATGGCAGATTGCAGGAGACACTTGGGACTATCAAACCAGCCCAACTTGGCACTGGTGCCACCTTGGATCTGGGAACCATGCTGTGTATCGTGGATTTTCAGGGGCCAGCCGGCCACTCTCAGCCATATGCCCCCAAACAGAAACCTCGGCCCGTTTCTCTGGCAAACAAAACTCAACTGCCCCTCTTCTGGATGGCAAATTGCAGGATGAACTTGATACTAAAACCGCAGGCCGACTTGGTAGTGGTGACACCTTGGGCCTGGGAACCATCATGCGTATCGAGCATTTTAAGGAGCCAGCCGGCCACTCCCAGCAATATGCCCCCAAAAACAATCCACGGAATTTTTCTCTGGCAAACAAAAATCAGCTGCCCCGCTTCTGGATGGCAGATTGCAGGAGCCACTTTGCACCATCAAACCAGCCCGACTTGGCACTGGTGCCACCTTGCATCCTGGAACCATGCTGCCTAGCGTGGATTTTCAGGGGCCAGCTGGCCACTCTCAGCTATATGCCCCCAAACAAAACCCACGGCCCGTTTCCCTGGCAAACAAAAGTAAGCTGCCCCGCTTCTGGATGGCAGATTGCAGGAACCACTTGGTAGTATCAAACCAGCCCGACTTGGCACTGGTGCCACCTTGGGTCTGGGAACCATCCTGCGTATCGTGGATTCTAAGGAGCCAGCCGGCCACTCCCAGCCACAGGCCCCCAAATACAAACAACGGCGCTTTTCCCTGGAAAACAAAACTCGCCTGCCAACTTTTTGATGGCAGATTGCAGGAGCAACTTGGTACTATCAAACCAGCCCAACTTGGCACTGGTGCCACCATGGGTCTGGTAACCATCCTGCCTATTGTAGCTTTCCAGGAGCCAGCCGGTCACTCCCAGCCATAGGCCCCCAGTCACAAACCTCGGCCCGTTTCCCTGGCAAACAAAAGTAAGCTGCCCCGCTTCTGGATGGCAGATTGCAGGAGCCACTTGGTACTATCAAACCAGCCCGACTTGGCACTGGTGCCACCTTGGGTCTGGGAACCATGCTGCGTATCGCAGATTCTAAGGCGCCAGTCGGCCACTCCCAGCCACAAGCCCCCAAACACAAACAATGGCGCTTTTCTCTGGCAAACAAAACTCAACTGCCCCTCTTCTGGATGGCAAATTGCAGGACGCACTTGGTACTATCAAACCAGCACGACTTGGCACTGGTGCCACCTTGGGTCTGGGAACCATCCTGCGTATTGTGGATTGTCAGGAGCCAGCTGAACACTCTCGGCCACAGAGCCCAATCAAAAACAACGGCCCGTTTCACAGGCAAACAAAAGTAAGCTGCCCCGCTTCTGGATGGGAGATTGCAGGAGGCACTTGACACTGTGAAACCAGCCCCACTTGGCACTGGTGCCACCTTGGGTCCGGAAACCATGCTGCGTATCATGGATTTTCAGGAGCTAGCCGGCCACTCCCAGCCATAGGCCCCCAAACAAAAACCACAGCCTTTTTCTCTGGCAAACAAAATTCAGCTGCCCCACTTCTGGATGGCAGATTGCAGGAGCCACTTGGGACTATCACACCAGCACAACATGGCACTGGTGCCACCTTGGATCTGGGAACCATCCTTACTATCGTGGATTTTCAGGGGCCAGCCGGTCACTCTCAGCCATAGGCCCCAAACACAAACCACGGCCCTTTTCTCTGGAAAACAAAACTCAACTGCCCCTCTTCTGGATGGCAGATTGCAGGAGCCACTGGGTACTATGAAACCAGCCCTACTTGGCACTGGTGCCACCTTGGGTCTGGGAACCATGCTGCGTATCATGGATTTTCAGGAGCCAGCCGTCCACTGCCAGCCACAGGCCCCCTGACACAAACAACGGCGCTTTTCCCTGGAAAACAAAACTGGCCTGCCAACTTTTTGATGGCAGATTGCAGGAGCCACTTGGTACTATCAAACCAGCCCAACTTGGCACTGGTGCCACCATGGGTCTGGTCACCATCCTGCCTATCGTAGCTTTTCAGGAGCCAGCCGGTCACTCCCTGCCATAGGCCCCCAGACACAAAGCTCAGCCCGTTTCCCTGGCAAACAAAAGTAAGCTGCCCCGCTTCTGGATGGCAGATTGCAGGAGCCACTTGGTACTATCAAACCAGCCCGACTTGGCACTGGTACCACCTTGGGTCTGGGAACCATCCTGCCTATCGTGGATTTTAAGGAGCCAGCCGGCTACTCCCAGCCACAGGCCCCCAACAAAAACCACGGCCCTTTTTTCTGGCAAACAAAACTTAGCTGCCTCACTTATGGATGGCAGATTGCAGGAGCCACTTGTTGTAATCAAACCAGCCCGACTTGGCACTGGTGCCACCTTGGGTCTGGGAACCATCCTGCGTATCGTGGATTCTAAGGAGCCAGCCGGCCACTCCCAGCCACAGGCCCCCAAACAAAATCAACGGCGCTGTTCCCTGGAAAACAAAACACGCCTGCCAACTTTTTGATGGAGTTTGCAGGAGCCACTTGGTACTATCAAACCAGCCCAACTTGGCACTGGTGCCACCATGGGTCTGGTAAACATCCTGCGTATCGTGGATTCTTAGGAGCCAGCAGGCCACTCCTAGCCACAGGCCCCCAAACAAAAACCTAGGCCTATTTCTCTGGCAAACAAAAGTAAGCTGCCCCGCTTCTGGATGGCAGATTGCAGGAGACACTTGGGACTATCAAACCAGCCCAACTTGGCACTGGTGCCACCTTGGATCTGGGAACCATGCTGTGTATCGTGGATTTTCAGGGGCCAGCCGGCCACTCTCAGCCATATGCCCCCAAACAGAAACCTCGGCCCGTTTCTCTGGCAAACAAAAGTAAGCTGCCCCTCTTCTGGATGGCAAATTGCAGGATGAACTTGATACTAAAACCGCAGGCCGACTTGGTAGTGGTGACACCTTGGGGCTGGGAACCATCATGCGTATCGAGCATTTTAAGGAGCCAGCCGGCCACTCCCAGCAATATGCCCCCAAAAAAAATCCACGGAATTTTTCTCTGGCAAACAAAAAAAGTAAGCTGCCCCGCTTCTGGATGGCAGATTGCAGGAGCCACTTGGTACTATCAAACCAGCCCGACTTGGCACTGGTGCCACCTTGGGTCTGGGAACCATGCTGCGTATCGCAGATTCTAAGGCGCCAGTCGGCCACTCCCAGCCACAAGCCCCCAAACACAAACAATGGCGCTTTTCTCTGGCAAACAAAACTCAACTGCCCCTCTTCTGGATGGCAAATTGCAGGACGCACTTGGTACTATCAAACCAGCACGACTTGGCACTGGTGCCACCTTGGGTCTGGGAACCATCCTGCGTATTGTGGATTGTCAGGAGCCAGCTGAACACTCTCGGCCACAGAGCCCAATCAAAAACAACGGCCCGTTTCACAGGCAAACAAAAGTAAGCTGCCCCGCTTCTGGATGGGAGATTGCAGGAGGCACTTGACACTGTGAAACCAGCCCCACTTGGCACTGGTGCCACCTTGGGTCCGGAAACCATGCTGCGTATCATGGATTTTCAGGAGCTAGCCGGCCACTCCCAGCCATAGGCCCCCAAACAAAAACCACAGCCTTTTTCTCTGGCAAACAAAATTCAGCTGCCCCGCTTCTGGATGGCAGATTGCAGGAGCCACTTGGGACTATCACACCAGCACAACATGGCACTGGTGCCACCTTGGATCTGGGAACCATCCTTACTATCGTGGATTTTCAGGGGCCAGCCGGTCACTCTCAGCCATAGGCCCCAAACACAAACCACGGCCCTTTTCTCTGGAAAACAAAACTCAACTGCCCCTCTTCTGGATGGCAGATTGCAGGAGCCACTGGGTACTATGAAACCAGCCCTACTTGGCACTGGTGCCACCTTGGGTCTGGGAACCATGCTGCGTATCATGGATTTTCAGGAGCCAGCCGTCCACTGCCAGCCACAGGCCCCAAAACACAAACAACGGCGCTTTTCCCTGGAAAACAAAACTGGCCTGCCAACTTTTTGATGGCAGATTGCAGGAGCCACTTGGTACTATCAAACCAGCCCAACTTGGCACTGGTGCCACCATGGGTCTGGTCACCATCCTGCCTATCGTAGCTTTTCAGGAGCCAGCCGGTCACTCCCTGCCATAGGCCCCCAGACACAAAGCTCAGCCCGTTTCCCTGGCAAACAAAAGTAAGCTGCCCCGCTTCTGGATGGCAGATTGCAGGAGCCACTTGGTACTATCAAACCAGCCCGACTTGGCACTGGTACCACCTTGGGTCTGGGAACCATCCTGCCTATCGTGGATTTTAAGGAGCCAGCCGGCTACTCCAAGCCACAGGCCCCCAACAAAAACCACGGCCCTTTTTTCTGGCAAACAAAACTTAGCTGCCTCACTTATGGATGGCAGATTGCAGGAGCCACTTGTTGTAATCAAACCAGCCCGACTTGGCACTGGTGCCACCTTGGGTCTGGGAACCATCCTGCGTATCGTGGATTCTAAGGCGCCAGTCGGCCACTCCCAGCCACAAGCCCCCAAACACAAACAACGGCGCTTTTCTCTGGCGAACAAAACTCAACTGCCCCTCTTCTGGATGGCAAATTGCAGGACGCACTTGGTACTATAAAAACAGCCCGACTTGGCACTGGTGCCACATTCGGTCTGGGAACCATCGTGCGTAGCGATCTTTTTAATGAGACAGCCGGCCACTCCCAGCCATATGCCCCCGAACACAACCCACGGCCCTTTCCTCTGGCAAACAAAACTCAGCTGCACCGCTTCTGGATGGCAGATTGCAGGAGCCACTTGGTACTATCAAACCAGCACGACTTGGCACTGGTGCCACCTTGGGTCTGGGAACCATCCTGCGTATTGTGGATTGTCAGGAGCCAGCTGAACACTCTCGGCCACAGACCCCAATCAAAAACAACGGCCCGTTTCACAGGCAAACAAAACTCAGCTGCCCCGCTTCTGGATGGGAGATTGCAGGAGGCACTTGACACTGTGAAACCAGCCCCACTTGGCACTGGTGCTACCTTGGGTCTTGGAACCATCCTTCCTATCGTGGATTTTCAGGAGCCAGCCGGCCACTCCCAGCCATAGGCCCCCAAACAAAATCCACAGCCTTTTTCTCTGGCAAACAAAATTCAGCTGCCCCACTTCTGGATGGCAGAGTGCAGGAGCCACTTGGGACTATCACACCAGCACAACATGGCACTGGTGCCACCTTGGATCTGGGAACCATCATTCCTATCGTGGATTTTCAGGGGCCAGCCGGTCACTCTCAGCCATAGGCCCCAAACACAAACCACGGCCCTTTTCTCTGGAAAACAAAACTCAACTGCCCCTCTTCTGGATGGCAGATTGCAGGAGCCACTGGGTACTATGAAACCAGCCCTACTTGGCACTGGTGCCACCTTGGGTCTGGGAACCATGCTGCGTATCATGGATTTTCAGGAGCCAGCCGTCCACTGCCAGCCACAGGCCCCGAAACACAAACAACAGCCTTTTTCTCTGGCAAACAAAATTCAGCTGCCCCGCTTCTGGATGGCAGATTGCAGGAACCACTTGGTACTAACAAACCAGCCCGACTTGGCACTGGTGCCACCTTGGGTCTGGGAACCATCCTGCGTATCGTGGATTCTAAGGAGCCAGCTGGCCACTCCCAGCCACAGGCCCCAAAACACACACAACGGCGCTTTTCCCTGGAAAACAAAACTCGCCTGCCAACTTTTTGATGGCAGATTGCAGGAGCCACTTGGTACTATCAAACCAGCCCAACTTGGCACTGGTGCCACCATGGGTCTGGTCACCATCCTGCCTATCGTAGCTTTTCAGGAGCCAGCCGGTCACTCCCAGCCATAGGCCCCCAGAAAAAAACCTCGGTCCGTTTCCCTGGAAAACAAAAGTAAGCTGCCCCGCTTCTGGATGGCAGATTGCAGGAGCCACTTGGTGTTATCAAACCAGCCCGACTTGGCACTGGTGCCACCTTGGGTCTGGGAACCATCCTGCGTATCGTGTGTTCTAAGGAGACAGCCGGCCACTCCCAGCCACAGTCCCCCAAACACAAACAACGGCGCTTTTCCCTGGAAAACAAAACTGGCCTGCCAACTTTTTGATGGCAGATTGCAGGAGCCACTTGGTACTATCAAACCAGCCCAACTTGGCACTGGTGCCACCATGGGTCTGGTCACCATCCTGCCTATCGTAGCTTTTCAGGAGCCAGCCGGTCACTCCCAGCCATAGGCCCCCAGAAAAAAACCTCGGTCCGTTTCCCTGGAAAACAAAAGTCAGCTGCCCTGCTTCTGGATGGCAGATTGCAGGAGCCACTTGGTGTTATCAAACCAGCCCGACTTGGCACTGGTGCCACCTTGGGTCTGGGAACCATCCTGCGTATCGTGTGTTCTAAGGAGACAGCCGGCCACTCCCAGCCACAGTCCCCCAAACACAAACAACGGCGCTTTTCCCTGGAAAACAAAACTGGCCTGCCAACTTTTTGATGGCAGATTGCAGGAGCCACTTGGTACTATCAAACCAGCCCAACTTGGCACTGGTGCCACCATGGGTCTGGTCACCATCCTGCCTATCGTAGCTTTTCAGGAGCCAGCCGGTCACTCCCAGCCATAGGTCCCCAGACAAATACCTCGGCCCGTTTCCCTGGCAAACAAAAGTAAGCTGCCCCGCTTCTGGATGGCAGATTGCAGGAGCCACTTGGTACTATCAAACCAGCCCAACTTGACACTGGTGCCACCTTGGCTCTGGGAACCATGCTGCGTAACCCGGATTCTAAGACGACAGGCAGCCACTGCCAGCCACAGGCCTCCAAACAAAATCAACGGCGCTTTTCCCTGGAAAACAAAACTCGCCTGACAACTTTTAGATGGCAGATTGCAGGAGCCAGTTGGTACCATCAAACCAGCTCAACTTGGCACTGGTGCCACCTTGGGTCTGGGAACCATCCTGCCTATTGTTGCTTTTCAGGAGCCAGCCGGTCACTCCTAGCCCTAGGCCCCCAGTAATAAACCTCGGCCCGTTTCCCTGGCACACAAATGTAAGCTACCCCGCTTCAGGATGGCAGATTGCAGGAGCCACTTTTCACCATCAAACCAGCCCGACGTGGCACTGGTGCCACCTTGGGTCTGGGAACCATCCTGCGTATCGTGTGTTCTAAGGAGCCAGCCGGCCACTCCCACCCACAGTCCCCCAAACACAAACAACGGCGCTTTTCCCTGGAAAACAAAACTTGCCTGCCAGCTTTTTGATGGCAGATTGCAGGAGCCACTTGGTACTATCAAACCAGCCCTACTTGGCACTGGTGCCACCATGGGTCTGGTCACCATCCTGCCTATCGTAGCTTTTCAGGAGCCAGCCGGTCACTCCCAGCCATAGGCCCCCAGACACAAAGCTCGACCCGTTTCCCTGGCAAACAAAACTAAGCTGCCCCGCTTCTGGATGGCAGATTGCAGGAGCCACTTGGTACTATCAAACCAGCCCAACTTGGCACTGGTGCCACCTTGGGTCTGGGAACCATCCTGCGTATCGTGGATTCTAAGGAGCCAGCCGGTCACTCCCAGCCACAGGCCCCCAAACACAAGCCACAGCGCTTTTCCCTGGAAAACAAAACTCGCCTGCCAACATTTTGATGGCAGATTGCAGGAGCCACTTGCTACTATCAAATCAGCCCAACTTGGCACTCGTGCCACCATGGGTCTGGTCACCATCCTGCCTATCGTAGTTTTCAGGAGCCAGCCGGTCCCTCCCTGCCATAGGCCCCCAGAGAAAAACCTCGGCCCGTTTCCCTGGCAAACAAAAGTAAGCTGCCCTGCTTCTGGATGGCAGATTGCAGGACGCACTTGGTACTATCAAACCAGCCCAACTTGGCACTGGTGCCACCTCTGGTCTGGGAACCATGCTGCGTATCGTGGATTCTAAGGAGCCAGCCGGTCACTCCCAGCCACAGTCCCCCAGACACAAACAACGGCGCTTTTCCCTGGAAAACAAAACTCGCCTGCCGACATTTTGATGGCAGATTGCAGGAGCCACTTGGTACTATCAAATCAGCCCAACTTGGCACTGGTGCCAGCATGGGTCTGGTCACCATCCTGCCTATCGTAGCTTTTCAGGAGCCAGCCGGTCACTCCCAGCCATAGGCCCCCAGACAAAAACCTCGGCCCGTTTCCCAGGCAAACAAAAGTAAGCTGCCCCGCTTCTGGATGGCAGATTGCAGGAACCACTTGGTAGTATCAAACCAGCCCAACTTGGCACTGGTGGCACCTCTTGTCTGGGAACCATGCTGCGTATCGTGGTTTCTAAGGAGCCAGCCGGCCACTCCCAACCATAGACCCCCAGACACAAACCTCGGCACTTTTCCCTGGAAAACAAAAGTAAGCTACCCCGATTCTGGATGGCAGATTGCAGGAGCCACTTGGTACTATAAAAACAGCCCAACTTGGCACTGGTTCTACCATGGGTCTGGTAAACATCCTGCCTATCGTAGCTTTTCAGGAGCCAGCTGGCCACTCTCAGCCATATGCCCCCAAAAACAAACCACGGCCCTTTTCTCTGGCAAACATAACTCAACTGCCCCTCTTCTGGATGGCAAATTTTAGGACGCACTTTGTACTACGAAAACCGCCCGACGTGGCACTGGTGCCACCTTGTGTCAGGGAAGCATCCTGCATATCGAGCTTTTTAAGGAGCCAGCCGGCCACGCCCAGCCATAAACCCCCAAAAACAAACCACGGATCATTTCTCTTGGAAACAAAAATCCGCTGCCCCGCGTCTGGATGGCAGATTGCAGGAGCCACTTTGCACCATCAAACCAGCCCGACTTGGCACTGGTGCCACCTTGGGTCTGGGAACAATCCTGCATATCGTGGATTCTAAGGAGCCAGCCGGCCATTCCCAGCCACAGGCCCCCAAACACAAACAACGGCGCTTTTCCCTGGAAAACAAAATTCGCCTGCCAACTTTTTGATGGCAGATTGCAGGAGCCACTTGGTACTATCAAATCATCCCAACTTGGCACTGGTGCCACTATGGGTCTGGGAGCCATCCTGCCTATTGTAGCATTTCAGGAGCCAGCCGGTCACTCCCAGCCATAGGCCCCCAGACACAAACCCCGGCCCGTTTCCCTGGCAAACAAAATTAAGCTGCCCCGATTCTGGATGGCAGAGTGCAGGAGCCACTTGGTAGTGTCAAAACAGCCCGACTTGGCACTGGTGCCACCTTGGGTCTGGGAACCATCCTGCGTATCGTGGATTCTAAGCAGCCACCCGGCCACTCTGAGCCACAGGCCCCCAAACACAAACAACGGCGCTTTTCCCTGGAAAACAAAACTCGCCTGCGAACATTTTGATGGCAGATTGCAGGAGCCACTTGGTACTATCAAACAAGCCCAACTTGGCACTGGTGCCACCATGGGTCTGGTCACCATCCTGCCTATCGTAGCTTTTCAGGAGCCAGCCGGTCACTCCCAGCCATAGGCCCCCAGACACAAACCTCGGCCCGTTTCCCTGGAAAACAAAAGTAAGCTGCCCCGATTCTGGATGGCAGATTGCAGGAGCCACTTGGTACTATGAAATCAGCCCAACTTGGCACTGGTGCCACCATGGGTCTGGTAAACATGCTGCCTATCGTAGCTTTTCAGGAGCCAGCCGGTCACTCCCTGCCATAGGCCACCAGACACAAACCTCGGCCCGTTTCCCTGGCAAACAAAAGTAAGCTGCCCGGCTTTTGGATGGCTGATTGCAGGATGCACTTAGTACTATCAAACCAGCCCGACTTGGCCCTCGTGCCACCTTGGCTCTGGGAACCATGCTGCGTAACGTAGATTCTACGAGGACAGGCGGCCACTCCCTGCCACAGGCCTCTAAACAAAAGCAACGGCGCTTTTCCGTGGAAAACAAAACTCGCCTGCCAACTTTTGATGGCAGATTGCAGGAGCCACTTGGTACTATCAAACCAGCCCAACTTGGCGCTGGTGCCACCATGGGTCTGGTCACAATCCTGCCTATCGTAGCTTTTCAGGAGCCAGCCGGTCACTCCCAGTCATAGGCCCCCAGACAAATACCTCGGCCCGTTTCCCTGGCAAACAAAAGTAAGCTGCCCCGCTTCTGGATGGCAGATTGCAGGAGCCACATGGTACTATCAAACCAGGCCAACATGGCACTGGTGCCACCTTGGCTCTGGGAACCATCCTGCCTATCGTGGATTTTCAGGGGCCAGCCGGCCACTCTCAGCCATATGCCCCCAAACACATACCACGGCCCTTTTCTCTGGCAAACAAAACTCAACTGCCCCTACTCTGGATGGCAAATTGCAGGACCCACTTGGTACTACGAAAACAGCCCGACTTGGCACTGATGCCACCTTGGGTCAGGGAACAATCCTGCGTATCGATCTTTTTAAGGAGCCAGCCGGCCACGTCCAGCCATATACCCCCAAAAAACAACCACGGAACTTTTATCCAGCAAACAAAAATCCGCTGCCCCGCGTCTGAATGGCAGATTTCAGGAGCTATTTAGTATTATAAACCAGCCCGACTTGGCACTGGTGCCATCTTGGGTCTGGGAACCATGCTGCGTATCATGGATTTTCAGGAGCCAGCCGGTCACTCCCAGCCATAGGTCCCCAGACAAATAGCTCGGCCCGTTTCCCTGGGAAACAAAAGTAAGCTGCCTCGCTTCTCGATGGCAGATTGCAGGAGCCACTTGGTACTATCAAACCAGCCCAATTTTGCACTGGTGCCACCTTGGCTCTGGGAACCATCCTGCGTATCGTGGATTCTAAGGAGCCAGCCGGCCACTCCCAGCCACAGGCCCGCAAACACAAACAACGGCGCTTTTCCCTGGAAAACAAAACTCGCCTGACAACTTTTTGATGGCAGATTGCAGGAGCCACTTGGTACTATCAAATCAGCCCAACTTGGCACTGGTGCCACCATGGGTCTGGTCACCATCCTGCCTATCGTAGCTTTTCAGGAGCCAGCCGGTCACTCCCAGCCATAGGCCCCCTGACAAATACCTCGGCCCGTTTCCCTGGCAAACAAAAGTAAGCAGCCCCGCTTCTGGATGGCAGATTGCAGGAGCCACATGGTACTATCAAACCAGGCCAACATGGCACTGGTGCCACCTTGGTTCTGGGAACCATCCTGCCTGTCGTGGATTTTCAGGGGCCAGCCGGCCACTCTCAGCCATATGCCCCCAAACACATACCACGGCCCTTTTCTCTGGCAAACAAAACTCAACTGCCCCTCTTCTGGATGGCGAATTGCAGGACGCACTTGGTACTACGAAAAGAGCCCGACTTGGCACTGATGCCACCTTGGGTCAGGGAACAATCCTGCGTATCGAGCTTTTTAAGGAGCCAGCCGGCCACGTCCAGCCATATACCCCCAAAAAAAAACCACGGAACTTTTCTCCAGCAAACAAAAATCCGCTGCCCCGCGTCTGGATGCCAGATTGCAGGAGCTATTTAGTATCATCAAACCAGCCCGACTTGGCACTGGTGCCACCTCTGGTCTGGGAACCATCCTGCGTATCGTGGATTCTAAGGAGACAGCTGGCCACTCCCAGCCCCAGGCCCCCAAACACAAACAACGGAGCTTTTCCCTGGAAAACAAAACTCGCCTGCCAACATTTTGATGGCAGATTGCAGGAGCCACTTGGTACTATCAAACCAGCCCGACTTGGCACTGGTGCCACCATGGGTCTGGTCACCATCCTGCCTATCGTAGCTTTTCAGGAGCCAGCCGGTCACTCCCAGCCGTAGGCCCCCAGACACAAACCTCGGCCCGTTTCCCTGGCAAACAAAAGTAAGTTATCCCGCTTCTGGATGGCAGATTGCAGGAGCCACTTTTCACCATCAAACCAGCCCGACTTGGCACTGGTGCCACCTCTGGTCTGGGAACCATCCTGCGTATCGTGGATTCTAAGGAGACATCTGGCCACTCCCCGCCACAGGCCCCAAAACACACACAACGGCGCTTTTCCCTGGAAAACAAAACTCGCCTGCCAACATTTTGATGGCAGATTGCAGGAGCCACTTGGTACTATCAAACCAGCCCAACTTGGCACTGGTGCCACCATGGGTCTGGTCACCATCTTGCCTATCGTAGCTTTTCAGGAGCCAGCCGGTCACTCCCAGCCATAGGGCCCCAGACAAATACCTCGGCCCGTTTCCCTGGCAAACAAAATTAAGCTGCCCCTCTTCTGGCTGTCTGATTGCAGGACGCACTTGGTACTATCAAACCAGCCCAACTTGGCACTGGTGCCACCTCTGGTCTGGGAACCATGCTGCGTATCGTGGATTCTAAGGAGCCAGCCGGCCACTCCCAGCCACAGGACCCCAGACAAAAACAACGGCGCTTTTCCCTGGAAAACAAAACTCGCCTGCCAACTTTTTGATGGCAGATTGCAGGAGCCACTTGGTACTATCAAACCAGCCCAACTTGGCACTGGTGTCACCATGGGTCTGATCACCATCCTGCCTATCGTAGCTTTTCAGGAGCCAGCCGGTCACTCCCAGCCATAGGCCCCCAGACAAAAACCTCGGCCCGTTTCCCTGGCAAAAAAAGTAAGCTGCCCCGCTTCTGGATGGCAGATTGCAGGAGCCACTTGGTAGTATCAAACCAGCCCGACTTGGCACTGGTGCCACCTTGGGTCTTGGAACCATGCTGCGTATCGTGGATTCTAAGGAGCCAGCCGGCCACTCCCAGCCACAGGCCCCCAAACACAAACAACGGCGCTTTTCCCTGAAAACAAAACTCGCCTGCCAACATTTTGGTGGCTGATTACAGGAGCCACTTGGTACTATCAAACCAGCCCAACTTGGCACTGGTGCCACCATGGCTCTGGTCACCATCCTGCCTATCGTAGCTTTTCAGGAGCCAGCCGGTCACTCCCAGCCATAGGCCCCCAGACAAAAACCTCGGTCGGTTCCCTGGCAAACAAAAGTAAGCTGCCCCGCTTCTGGATGGCAGATTGCAGGGGCCACTTTGCACCATCAAACTAGCCCGACTTGGCACTGGTGCCACATCTGGTCTGGGAACCATCCTGCCTGACGTGGATTCTAATTAGCCAGCCGGCCACTCCCAGCCATAGGCCCCGAGACACAAAGCTCGGCCCGTTTCCCTGGCAAACAAAAGTAAGCTGCCCCGCTTCTGGATGGCAGTTTGCAGGAGCCACTTGGGACTATCAAACCAGCCCGACTTGGTAATGGTACCACCTTGGATCTGGGAACCATCCGGCGTATCGTGGATTTTCAGGGGCCAGCCGGTCATTCCCAGCCATATGCTCCCAAACACAAACCTCGGCCCTTTTCTCTGGCAAACAAAACTCAACTGCCCCTCTTCTGGATGGCAAATTGCAGGACGCACTTGGTACTACAAAAAGAGCCCGACTTGGCAGTGGTGCCACCTTGGCTCTGGGAACCATCCTGCGTATCGAGCATTTTAAGGAGCCAGCCGGCAATTCCCAGCCGTATGCCCCAAAAAGAAACCACGGACCTTTTCTCTGGCAAAAAAAACTCAGCTGTCCCGCTTCTGGATGGCAGATTGCAGGAGTCACTTTGAACCATACAACCAGCCTTACTTGGCACTGGTGCCACCTTGGATCTGGGAACCATCCTGCCTATCGTTGATTTTCAGGGGCCAGCCTACCACTCTCGGCCATAGGCCCCCAAACACAAACCACAGCCCTTTTCTCTAGCAAACAAAATTTAGCTGCCCCGCTTCTGGATGGCAAATTGCAGGAGCCACTGGGTACTACAAAAACAGCCCGACTTGGCACTGGTGCCACCTTGCGTCTGGTTACCATGCGGCGTATCGTGCATTTTAAGGAGCCAGGTGGCCACTCCCAGCCATATGCCCCCAAACACAACCCACGGCCCTTTTCTCTGGCAAACAAAACTCAGCTGCCCCGCTTCTGGATGGCAGATTGCAGGAGGCACTTGGTACTATCAAACCAGCCCGACTTGGCACTGGTGCCACCTTTGGTCTGGGAACCATCCTGCGTATTGTGGATTGTCAGGAGACAGCCGACCACTCTCGGCCACAGACCCCAATCAAAAACAAAGGTCCGTTTCCCTGGCAAAAAAAACTCAGCTGCCCCGCTTCTGGATGGGAGATTGCAGGAGGCACTTGACACTGTCAAACGAGCCCCACTTTGTACTGGTGCCACCTTGGGTCTGGGAACCATGCTGCGTATCGTGGATTTTCAGGAGCCAGCCGGCCACTGCCAGCCACAGGCCCCCAAACAAAAACCACAACCTTTTTCTCTGGCAAACAAAACTTAGCTGCCTCACTTCTGGATGGCAGATTGCAGGAGCCACTTGGTGTAATCAAACCAGCCCGACTTGGCACTGGTGCCACCTTGGGTCTGGGAACCATCCTGCGTATCGTGGATTCTAAGGAGCCAGCCGGCCACTCCCAGCCACAGGCCCCCAAACAAAATCAACGGCGCTGTTCCCTGGAAAACAAAACACGCCTGCCAAATTTTGATGGAGTTTGCAGGAACCACTTGGTATTATCAAACCAGCCCAACTTGGCACTGGTGCCACCTTGGGTCTGGATACCATGCTGCGTATCGTGGATTCTAACGAGCCACCCGGC
Organism: Melospiza melodia melodia; assembly: GCF_035770615.1. NCBI lineage: Eukaryota > Metazoa > Chordata > Aves > Passeriformes > Passerellidae > Melospiza > Melospiza melodia. Next base: position 60,803,688 of record NC_086198.1, read on the forward strand.
CACTCCCAGCCACAGGCCCCCAAACACAAACAACGGCGCTTTTCCCTGGAAAACAAAACTCGCCTGCCAACATTTTCATGGCAGATTGCAGGAGCCACTTGGTACTATCAAACCAGCCCGACTTGGCACTGGTGCCACCATGGGTCTGGTCACCATCCTGCCTATCGTAACTTTTCAGGAGCCAGCCGGTCACTCCCAGCCATAGGCCCTGAGACACAAACCTCGGCCCGTTTCCCTGGCAAACAAAAGTAAGCTGCCCCGCTTCTGGATGGCAGATTGCAGGAGCCACTTGGTACTATCAAACCAGCCCGACTTGGCACTGGTGCCACCTTGGGTCTGGATACCATGCTGCGTATCGTGGATTCTAAGGAGCCAGCCGGCCACTCCCACCCACAGGCCCCCAAACACAAACAACGGCGCTTTTCCCTGGAAAACAAAACTCGCCTGCCAACTTTTTGATGGCAGATTGCAGGAGCAACTTGGTACTATCAAACAAGCCAAACTTGGCACTGCTGTCACCATGGGTCTGGTCACCATCCTGCCTATGGTAGCTTTTCAGGAGCCAGCCGGTCACCCTCAGCCATAGGCCCCGAGACAAAAACCTCGGCCCGTTTCCCTGGCAAAAAAAAGTAAGCTACCCCGCTTCTGGATGGCAGATTGCAGGAGCCACTTGGTACTATCAAACCAGCCCAACTTGGCACTGGTGCCACCTTGGGTCTGGGAACCATCCTGCTTATCGTGGATTCTAAGGAGCCAGCCAGTCACTCCCAGCCACAGGCCCCCAAACACAAACAACGGCGCTTTTCCCTGGAAAACAAAACTCGCCTGCCAACATTTTGATGGCAGATTGCAGGAGCAACTTGGTACTATCAAATCAGCCCAACTTGGCACTGGTGCCACCATGGGTCTGGTCACCATCCTGCCTATCGTAGCTTTTCAGGAGCCAGCCGGTCACTCCCAGCTATAGGCCCCCAGACAAAAACCTCGGCCCCTTTCCCTGGCGTACAAAAGTAAGCTACCCCGCTTCTGGATGGCAGATTGCAGGAGCCACTTGGTACTATCAAACCAGCCCGACTTGGCACTGGTGCCACCTCTGGTCTGGGAACCATCCTGCGTATCGTGGATTCTAAGGAACCAGCCGGTCACTCCCAGCCACAGGCCCCCAAACACAAACAACGGCGCTTTTCCCTGGAAAAAAAAACTCGCCTGCCAACATTTTGATGGCAGATTGCAGGAGCCACTTGCTACTATCAAATCAGCCCAACTTGGCACTGGTGCCACCATGGGTCTGGTCACCATCCTGCCTATCGTAGCTTTTCAGGAGCCAGCCGGTCACTCCCAGCCATAGGCCCCAGACAAAAACCTCGGCCATTTTCCCTGGCAAACAAAAGTATGCTACCCCGCTTCTGCATGGCAGATTGCAGGAGCCACTTTGCAGCATCAAACTAGCCCGACTTGGCACTGGTGCCACGTCAGGTCTGGGAACCATCCTGCGTATCGTGGATTCCAATTAGCAAGCCGGCCACTCGCAGCCACAGGCCCCCAAACACAAACAACGGCGCTTTTCCCTGGAAATCAAAACTCGCCTGCCAAATTTTTGATGGCAGATTGCAGGAGCCACTTGGTACTATCAAACCAGCCCAACTTGGCACTGGTGCCACCATGGGTCTGGTCACCATCCTGCCTATCGTAGCTTTTCAGGAGCCAGCCGGTCACTCGCAGCCATAGGCCCCCAGACACAAAGCTCGGCCCGTTTCCCTGGCAAACAAAAGTAAGCTGCCCCGCTTCTGGATGGCAGATTGCAGGAACCACTTGGTACTATCAAACCAGACAACTTGGCACTGGTGCCACCTTGGGTCTGGGAACCATCCTGCGTATCGTGGATTCTAAGCAGCCAGCCGGCCACTCCCAGCCACAGGCCCCCATATACAACAACGGCGCTTTTCCCTGGAAAACAAAACTCGCCTGCCAACATTTTGATGGCAGATTGCAGGAGCCACTTGGTACTATCAAATCAGCCCAACATGGCACTGGTGCCACCATGGGTCTGGGAACCATCCTGCCTATCGTAGCTGTTCACGCGCCAGCCGGTCACTCCCAGCCATAGGCCCCCAGAGAAAAACCTCGGCCCTTTTCCCTGGAAAACAAAAGTAAGCTGCCCCGCTTCTGGATGGCAGATTGCAGGAGCCACTTTGCACCATCAAACTGGCCCGACTTGTCACTGGTGCCACCTCTGGTCTGGGAACCATGCTGCGTATCGTGGATTCTAAGGAGCCAGCCGGCCACTCCCAGCCACAGGCCCCCAAACACAAACAACGGCGCTTTTCCCTGGAAAACAAAACTCGCCTGCCAACTTTTTGATGGCAGATTGCAGGAGCCACTTGGTACTATCAAACCAGCCCAACTTGGCACTGGTGCCACCATGGGTCTGGTCACCATCCTGCCTATCGTAGCTTTTCAGGAGCCAGCCGGTCACTCCCAGCCATAGGCCCCCAGACACAAAGCTCGGCCCTTTTCCCTGGCAAACAAAAGTAAGTTGCCCCGCATCTGGACGGCAGATTGCAGGAATCACTTGGTACAATCAAACCAGCCCAACTTGGCAGTGGTTCCACCTTGGGTCTGGGAACCATCCTGCGTATCGTGGATTCTAAGGAGCCAGCCGGTCACTCCCAGCCACAGGCCCCCAAACACAAACAACGGCGCTTTTCCCTGGAAAACAAAACTCGCAAGCCAACATTTTGATGGCAGATTGCAGGAGCCACTTGCTACTATCAAATCAGCCCAACTTGGCACTGGTGCCACCATGGGTCTGGTCACCATCCTGCCTATCGTAGCTTTTCAGGAGCCAGCCGGTCCCTCCCTGCCATAGGCCCCCAGAGAAAAACCTCGGCCCGTTTCCCTGGCAAAAAAAAGTAAGCTGCCCTGCTTCTGGATGGCAGATTGCAGGAACCACTTGGTACTATCAAACCAGCAAAACTTGGCACTGGTGCCACCTTGGGTCTGGATACCATGCTGCGTATCGTGGATTCTAAGGAGCCAGCCGGCCACTCCCAGCCACAGGCCCCCAAACACAAACAACGGCGCTTTTCCCTGGAAAACAAAACTCTCCTGCCAACTTTTTGATGGCAGATTGCAGGAGCCACTTGGTTTTATCAAATCAGCCCAACTTGGCACTGGTGCCACCATGGGTCTGGTCACCATCCTGCCTATCGTAGCTTTTCAGGAGCCAGCCGGTCACTCCCAGCCATACGCCCCCAGACAAAAAGCTCGGCCCGTTTCCCTGGCAAACAAAAGTAAGCTACCCCGCTTCTGGATGGCAGATTGCAGGAGCCACTTTGAACCATCAAACTAGCCCGTCTTGGCACTGGTCCCACCTTGGGTCTGGGAACCATCCTGCGTATCGTGGATTCTAATTAGCCAGCCGGCCACTCCCTACCACACGCCCCCAAACACAAACAACGGCGCTTTTCCCTGGAAAACAAAACTCGCCTACCAACTATTTGATGGCAGATTACAGGAGCCACTTGGTACTATCAAACCAGCCCAACTTGGCACTGGTGCCACCATGGGTCTGGTCACCATCCTGCCTATCGTAACTTTTCAGGAGCCAGCCGGTCACTCCCAGCCATAGGTCCCCAGTCACAAACCTCGGCCCGTTTCCCTGGCAAACAAAAGTAAGCTGCCCCGCTTCTGGATGGCAGATTGCAGGAGCCACTTGGTACTATCAAACCAGCCCGACTTGGCACTGGTGCCACCTCTGGTCTGGGAACCATCCTGCGTATCGTGGATTCTAAGGAACCAGCCGGTCACTCCCAGCCACAGGCCCCCAAACACAAACAACGGCGCTTTTCCCTGGAAAAAAAAACTCGCCTGCCAACATTTTGATGGCAGATTGCAGGAGCCACTTGCTACTATCAAATCAGCCCAACTTGGCACTGGTGCCACCATGGGTCTGGTCACCATCCTGCCTATCGTAGCTTTTCAGGAGCCAGCCGGTCACTCCCAGCCATAGGCCCCAGACAAAAACCTCGGCCATTTTCCCTGGCAAACAAAAGTATGCTACCCCGCTTCTGCATGGCAGATTGCAGGAGCCACTTTGCAGCATCAAACTAGCCCGACTTGGCACTGGTGCCACGTCAGGTCTGGGAACCATCCTGCGTATCGTGGATTCCAATTAGCAAGCCGGCCACTCGCAGCCACAGGCCCCCAAACACAAACAACGGCGCTTTTCCCTGGAAATCAAAACTCGCCTGCCAAATTTTTGATGGCAGATTGCAGGAGCCACTTGGTACTATCAAACCAGCCCAACTTGGCACTGGTGCCACCATGGGTCTGGTCACCCTCCTGCCTATCGTAGCTTTTCAGGAGCCAGCCGGTCACTCGCAGCCATAGGCCCCCAGACACAAAGCTCGGCCCGTTTCCCTGGCAAACAAAAGTAAGCTGCCCCGCTTCTGGATGGCAGATTGCAGGAACCACTTGGTACTATCAAACCAGACAACTTGGCACTGGTGCCACCTTGGGTCTGGGAACCATCCTGCGTATCGTGGATTCTAAGCAGCCAGCCGGCCACTCCCAGCCACAGGCCCCCATATACAACAACGGCGCTTTTCCCTGGAAAACAAAACTCGCCTGCCAACATTTTGATGGCAGATTGCAGGAGCCACTTGGTACTATCAAATCAGCCCAACATGGCACTGGTGCCACCATGGGTCTGGGAACCATCCTGCCTATCGTAGCTGTTCACGCGCCAGCCGGTCACTCCCAGCCATAGGCCCCCAGAGAAAAACCTCGGCCCTTTTCCCTGGAAAACAAAAGTAAGCTGCCCCGCTTCTGGATGGCAGATTGCAGGAGCCACTTTGCACCATCAAACTGGCCCGACTTGTCACTGGTGCCACCTCTGGTCTGGGAACCATGCTGCGTATCGTGGATTCTAAGGAGCCAGCCGGCCACTCCCAGCCACAGGCCCCCAAACACAAACAACGGCGCTTTTCCCTGGAAAACAAAACTCGCCTGCCAACTTTTTGATGGCAGATTGCAGGAGCCACTTGGTACTATCAAACCAGCCCGACTTGGCACTGGTGCCACCATGGGTCTGGTCACCATCCTGCCTATCGTAGCTTTTCAGGAGCCAGCCGGTCACTCCCAGCCATAGGCCCCCAGACACAAAGCTCGGCCCTTTTCCCTGGCAAACAAAAGTAAGTTGCCCCGCATCTGGACGGCAGATTGCAGGAATCACTTGGTACTATCAAACCAGCCCAACTTGGCAGTGGTTCCACCTTGGGTCTGGGAACCATCCTGCGTATCGTGGATTCTAAGGAGCCAGCCGGTCACTCCCAGCTACAGGCCCCCAAACACAAACAACGGCGCTTTTCCCTGGAAAACAAAACTCGCCTGCCAACATTTTGATGGCAGATTGCAGGAGCCACTTGCTACTATCAAATCAGCCCAACTTGGCACTGGTGCCACCATGGGTCTGGTCACCATCCTGCCTATCGTAGCTTTTCAGGAGCCAGCCGGTCCCTCCCTGCCATAGGCCCCCAGAGAAAAACCTCGGCCCGTTTCCCTGGCAAACAAAAGTAAGCTGCCCTGCTTCTGGATGGCAGATTGCAGGAACCACTTGGTACTATCAAACCAGCAAACTTGGCACTGGTGCCACCTTGGGTCTGGATACCATGCTGCGTATCGTGGATTCTAAGGAGCCAGCCGGCCACTCCCAGCCACAGGCCCCCAAACACAAACAACGGCGCTTTTCCCTGGAAAACAAAACTCTCCTGCCAACATTTTGATGGCAGATTGCAGGAGCCACTTGGTTTTATCAAATCAGCCCAACTTGGCACTGGTGCCACCATGGGTCTGGTCACCATCCTGCCTATCGTAGCTTTTCAGGAGCCAGCCGGTCACTCCCAGCCATACGCCCCCAGACAAAAAGCTCGGCCCGTTTCCCTGGCAAAAAAAAGTAAGCTACCCCGCTTCTGGATGGCAGATTGCAGGAGCCACTTTGCACCATCAAACTAGCCCGTCTTGGCACTGGTCCCACCTTGGGTCTGGGAACCATCCTGCGTATCGTGGATTCTAATTAGCCAGCCGGCCACTCCCTACCACAGGCCCCCAAACACAAACAACGGCGCTTTTCCCTGGAAAACAAAACTCGCCTACCAACTATTTGATGGCAGATTACAGGAGCCACTTGGTACTATCAAACCAGCCCAACTTGGCACTGGTGCCACCATGGGTCTGGTCACCATCCTGCCTATCGTAACTTTTCAGGAGCCAGCCGGTCACTCCCAGCCATAGGTCCCCAGTCACAAACCTCGGCCCGTTTCCCTGGCAAACAAAAGTAAGCTGCCCCGCTTCTGGATGGCAGATTGCAGGAGCCACTTGGTACTATCAAACCAGCCCGACTTGGCACTGGTGCCACCTCTGGTCTGGGAACCATGCTGGGTATCGTGGATTTTAAGGAGCCAGTCGGCCACTCCCAGCCATACGCCTCCAAACACAAACAACGGTCCGTTTCCCTGGCAAAAAAAAGTAAGCTGCCCCACTTCTGGATGTCAGATTGCAGGAACCACTTGTTGCCAAGTTGGGGTGGTTTGATAGTACCAAGTGGCTCCTGCAATCTGCCATCAAAAAGTTTGCAAGCGAGTTTTGTTTTCCAGGGAAAAGCGCCGTTGTTTGTGTTTGGGGGCCTGTGGCTGGGAGTGGCCAGCTGTCTCCTTAGAATCCACGATACGCAGGATTGGTCCCAGACCAGAGGTGGCACCAGTGCCAAGCCGGGCTGGTTTGATGGTGCAAAGTGACTCCTGCAATCTGCCATCCAGAAGCGGGGCAGCTTACTTTTGTTTGCCAGGGAAACGGGCAGAGCTTTGTGTCTGGGGGCCTATGGCTGCGAGTGACCGGCTGGCTCCTGAAAAGCTACGATAGGCAGGATGGTGACCAGACCCATGGTGGCACCAGTGCCAAGTTGGGCTGGTTTGATAGTACCAAGTGGCTCCTGCAATCTGCCATCAAAAAGTTGGCAGGTGAGTTTTGTTTTCCAGGGAAAAGCACCGTTGTTTGTGTTTGGGGGCCTGTGGCTGGGAGTGGCCAGCTGGCTCCTTAGAATCCACGATACGCAGGATGGTTCCCAGACCAGAGGTGGCACCAGTGCCAAGTCGGGCTGGTTTGATGGTACAAAGTGGCTCCTGCAATCTGCCATCCAGAAGCGGGGTAGCTTACTTTTGTTTGCCAGGGAAACGGGCCGAGGTTTTTCTCTGGGGGCCTATGGCTGGGAGTGACCGGCTGGCGCCTGAAAAGCTACGATACGCAGGATGGTGACCAGACCCATGGTGGCACCAGTGCCAAGTTGGGCTGGTTTGATAGTACCAAGTGGCTCCTGCAATCTGCCATCAAAAAGTTGGCAGGCCAGTTTTGTTTTCCAGGGAAAAGCGCCGTTGTTTGTGTTTGGAGGCCTGTGGCTGGGAGTGGCCGGCTGTCTCCTTTGAACCCAGGATACGCAGGATGGTTCCCAGAGCCAAGGTGGCGTCAGTGCCAAGGTGGGCTGGTTTGATAGTACCAAGTGGCTCCTGCAATCTGCCATCCAGAAGCGGGACAGCCTAATTTTGTTTCCCAGGGAAACGGGCCGAGGTATTTGTCTGGGGGCCTATGCCTGGGAGTGACTGGCTGGCTACTGAAAAGCTACGATAGGCAGGATGTTTACCAGACTCATGGTGGTACCAGAGCCAAGTCGGGCTGGTTTGATAATACTAAATAGCTCCTGCAATCTGCCATCCAGACGCGGGGCAGCGGATTTTTGTTTGCTGGACAAAAGTTCCGTGGTTTTTTTTTGGGGTTATATGGCTGGACGTGGCCGGCTGGCTCCATAAAAAGCTCGATATGCAGGATTGTTCCCTGACCCAAGGTGGCATCAGTGCCAAGTCGGGCTGTTTTCGTAGTACCAAGTGCGTCCTGCAATTTGCCATCCAGAATAGGGGCAGTTGAGTTTTGTTTGCCAGAGCAAAGGGCCGTGGTATGTGTTTGGGGGCATATGGCTGAGAGTGGCCGGCTGGCCCCTGAAAATCCACGATAGGCAGGATGGTTCCCAGAGCCAAGGTGGCACCAGTGCCATGTTGGCCTGGTTTGATAGTACCATGTGGCTCCTGCAATCTGCCATCCAGAAGCGGGGCAGCTTACTTTTGTTTGCCAGGGAAACGGGCCGAGATATTTGTCTGGGGGCCTATGGCTGGGAGTGACCGGCTGGCTCCTGAAAAGCTACGATAGGCAGGATGGTGACCAGACCCAAAGTGGAACCAGTACCAAGTTGGGCTGGTTTGATAGTACCAAGTGGCTCCTGCAATCTGCCATCAAAAATTTGGCAGGCGAGTTTTGTTTTCCAGGGAAAAGCGCCGTTGTTTTTGTTTAGAGGCCTGTGGCTGGGAGTGGCCGCCTGTCCTCGTAGAATCTACGTTACGCAGCATGGTTCCCAGAGCCAAGGTGGCACCAGGGCCAAGTCGGGCAGGTTTGATAGTACCAAATGCATCCTGCAATCTGCCATCCAAAAGCGGGGCAATTCACTTTTGTTTGCCAGGGAAACGGGCCGAGGTTTGTGTCTGGGGGCCTATGGCAGGGAGTGACCGTCTGGCTCCTGAAAAGCTACGATAGGCAGGATGTTTACCAGACCCATGGTGGCACCAGTGCCAAGTTGGGCTGATTTGATAGTACCAAGTGGCTCCTGCAATCTGCCATCCAGAATCGGGGCAGCTTACTTTTGTTTTCCAGGGAAACGGGCCGAGGTTTGTGTCTGGGGGCCTATGGCTGGGAGTGACCGGCTGGCTCCTGAAATGCTACAATAGGCAGGATGGTTCCCAGACCCATAGTGGCACCAGTGCCAAGTTGGGATGATTTGATAGTACCAAGTGGCTCCTGCAATCTGCCATCAAAAAGCTGGCAGGCGAGTTTTGTTTTCCAGGGAAAAGCGCCGTTGTTTGTGTTTGGGGGCCTGTGGCTGGGAGTGGCCGGCTGGCTCCTTAGAATCCACGATATGCAGGATTGTTCCCAGACCCAAGGTGGCACCAGTGCCAAGTCGGGCTGGTTTGATGGTGCAAAGTGGCTCCTGCAATCTGCCATCCAGACGCGGGGCAGCGGATTTTTGTTTCCATGAGAAATGGTCCGTGGTTTGTTTTTGGGGGTATATGGCTGGGCCTGGCCGGCTGGCTCCTTAAAAAGCTCGATATGCAGGATGGTTCCCTGACACAAGGTGGCACCAGTGCCACGTCGGGCGGTTTTCGTAGTACAAAGTGCGTCCTAAAATTTGCCATCCAGAAGAGGGGCAGTTGAGTTTTGTTTGCCAGAGAAAAGCTCCGTGGTTTGTTTTTGGGGGCATATGGCTGATAGTGGCCGGCTGGCCCCTGAAAATCCACGATAGGCAGGATGGTTCCCAGACCAGAGGTGTCACCAGTGCCAAGTCGGGCTGGTTTGATAGTACTAAATAGCTCCTGCAATCTGCCATGCAGAAGCGGGGCAGCTTACTTTTGGTTGCCAGGGAAACGGGCCGAGGTTTGTGTCTGGGGGCCTATGGCTGCGAGTGACCGGCTGGCTCCTGAAAAGCTACGATAGGCAGGATGGTGACCAGACCCATGGTGGCACCAGTGCCAAGTTGGGCTGGTTTGATAGTACCAAGTGGCTCCGGCAATCTGCCATCAAAAAGTTGGCAGGCGAGTTTTGTTTTCCAGGGAAAAGCGCCGTTGTTTGTGTTTGGGGGCCTGTGGCTGGGAGTGGCCAGCTGGCTCCTTAGAACCCACGATACGCAGGATGGTTCCCAGACCAGAGGTGGCACCAGTGCCAAGTTGGGCTGGTTTGATGGTGCAAAGTGCCTCCTGCAATCTGCCATCCAGAAGCGGGGTAGCTTACTTTTGTTTGCCAGGGAAACGGGCCGAAATATTTGTCTAGGGGCCTCCGGCTGGGGGTGGCTGGCTGGCACCTGAAAAGCTACGATAGGCAGGATGGTGACCAGACCCATGGTGGCACCAGTGCCAAGTTGGGCTGATTTGATAAAACCAAGTGGCTCCTGCAATCTGCCATCAAATGTTTGGAAGGCGAGTTTTGTTTTCCAGGGAAAAGCACCGTTGTGTGTGTTTTGGGGCCTGTGGCTGGGAGTGGCCAGCTGGCTCCTTAGAATCCACGATACGCAGGATGGTTCCCAGACCGAAGGTGGCACCAGTGCCAAGTCAGGCTGGTTTGTTAGTACCAAGTGGTTCCTGCAATCTGCCATCCAGAAGCGGGGCAGCTGAATTTTGTTTGCCAGAGAAAAAGGCTGTTGTTTGTGTTTCGGGGCCTGTGGCTGGCAGTGGCCGGCTGGCTCCTTAAAATCCATGATACGCAGCATGGTTCCCAGACCCAAGGTGGCACCAGTGCCAAGTAGGGCTGGTTTCATAGTACCCAGTGGCTCCTGCAATCTCCCATCAGGAAGAGGGGCAGTTGAGTTTTGTTTTCCAGAGAAAAGGGCCGTGGTTTGTGTTTGGGGCCTATGGCTGAGAGTGACCGGCTGGCCCCTGAAAATCCACGATAGGAATGATGGTTCCCAGATCCAAGGTGGCAGCAGTGCCATGTTGTGCTGGTGTGATAGTCCCAAGTGGCTCCTGCAATCTGCCATCCAGAAGCGGGGCAGCTGAATTTTGTTTGCCAGAGAAAAAGGCTGTGGTTTGTGTTTGGGGGCCTGTGGCTGGGAGTGGCCGGCTGGCTCCTGAAAATCCATGATACGCAGCATGGTTCCCAGACCCATGTGGCACCAGTGCCAAGTGGGGCTGGTTTCACAGTGTCAAGTGCCTCCTGCAATCTCCCATCCAGAAGCGGGGCAGCTGAGTTTTGTTTGCCTGTGAAACGGGCCGTTGTTTTTGATTGGGGTCTGTGGCCTAGAGTGTTCGGCTGGCTCCTGACAACCCACAATACGCAGGATGGTTCCCAGACCCAAGGTGGCACCAGTGCCAAGTCGGGCTGGTTTGATAGTACCAAGTGGCTCCTGCAATCTGCCATCCAGAAGCGGTGCAGTTGAGTTTTGTTTGCCAGAGAAAAGGGCCGTGGGTTGTGTTTGGGGGCATATGGCTGGGAGTGGCCGGCTGTCTCATTAAAAAGATCGATACGCAGGATGGTTCCCAGAACCAAGGTGGCACCAGTGCCAAGTAGGGCTGTTTTTATAGTACCAAGTGCGTCCTGCAATTTGCCATCCAGAAGAGGGGCAGTTGAGTTTTGTTTGCCAGAGAATAGCGCCGTTGTTTGTGTTTGGGGGCTTGTGGCTGGGAGTGGCCGACTGGCGCCTTAGAATCTGCGATACGCAGCATGGTTCCCAGACCCAAGGTGGCACCAGTGCCAAGTTGGGCTGGTTTGATAGTACCAAGTGGCTCCTGCAATCTGCCATCCAGAAGCGGGGCAGCTTACTTTTGTTTGCCAGGGAAACGGGCCGAGGTTTGTGACTTGGGACCTATGGCTGGGAGTGACCGGCTGGCTCCTGGAAAGCTACAATAGGCAGGATGGTGACCAGACCCATGGTGGCACCAGTGCCAAGTTGGGCTGGTTTGATAGTACCAAGTGGCTCCTGCAATCTGCCATCAAAAAGTTGGCAGGCGAGTTTTGTTTTCCAGGGAAAAGCGCCGTTGTTTGTATTTGGGGGCCTATGGCTGGGAGTGGCCGGCTGGCTCCTTTGAACCCACGATACGCAGGATGGTTCCCAGACCAGAGGTGGCACCAGTGCCAAGTTGGGCTGGTTTGATACTACCAAGTGGCTCCTGCAATCTGCCATCCAGAAGCGGGGCAGCTTAATTTTGTTTGCCAGGGAAACGGGCCGTGGGTTTTGTATGGGGGCCTATAGCTGAGAGTGGCCGGCTGGCTCCTGAAAATCCACGCTAGGCAGCATGGTTCCCAGATGCAAGGTGGCACCAGTGCCAAGTCAGGCTGGTTTGATGGTGCAAAGTGGCTCCTGCAATCTGCCATCCAGAAGCGGGGCAGCTGATTTTTGTTTGCCAGAGAAAAATTCCGTGGATTGTTTTTGGGGGCATATTGCTGGGAGTGGCCGGCTGGCTCCTTAAAATGCTCGATACGCATGATGGTTCCCAGGTCCAAGGTGTCACCACTACCAAGTCGGCCTGCGGTTTTAGTATCAAGTTCATCCTGCAATTTGCCATCCAGAAGAGGGGCAGTTGAGTTTTGTTTGCCAGAGAAACGGGCCGAGGTTTCTGTTTGGGGACATATGGCTGAGAGTGGCCGGGTGGCCCCTGAATATCCACGATACACAGCATGGTTCCCAGATCCAAGGTGGCACCAGTGCCAAGTTGGGCTGGTTTGATAGTACCAAGTGTCTCCTGCAATCTGCCATCCAGAAGCGGGGCAGCTTACTTTTGTTTGCCAGAGAAATAGGCCTAGGTTTTTGTTTGGGGGCCTGTGGCTAGGAGTGGCCGGCTGGCTCCTAAGAATCCACGATACGCAGGATGTTTCCCAGACCCAAGGTGGCACCAGTGCCAAGTCGGGCTGGTTTGATAGTACCAAGTGGCTCCTGCAAACTCCATCAAAATGTTGGCAGACGTGTTTTGTTTTCCAGGGAACAGCGCCGTTGATTTTGTTTGGGGACCTGTGGCTGGGAGTGGCCGGCTGGCTCCTTAGAATCCACGATACGCAGGATGGTTCCCAGACCCAAGGTGGCACCAGTGCCAAGTCGGGCTGGTTTGATTACACCAAGTGGCTCCTGCAATCTGCCATCCAGAAGTGAGGCAGCTAAGTTTTGTTTGCGAGAAAAAAGGGCCGTGGTTTTTGTTGGGGGCCTGTGGCTGGGAGTAGCCGGCTGGCTCCTTAAAATCCACGATAGGCTGGATGGTTCCCAGACCCAAGGTGGCACCAGTGCCAAGTTGGGCTGGTTTGATAGTACCAAGTGGCTCCTGCAATCTGCCATCCAGAAGCGGTGCAGTTGAGTTTTGTTTGCCAGAGAAAAGGGCCGTGGGTTGTGTTTGGGGGCATATGGCTGGGAGTGGCCGGCTGTCTCATTAAAAAGATCGATACGCAGGATGGTTCCCAGAACCAAGGTGGCACCAGTGCCAAGTAGGGCTGTTTTTATAGTACCAAGTGCGTCCTGCAATTTGCCATCCAGAAGAGGGGCAGTGGAGTTTTGTTTGCCAGAGAATAGCGCCGTTGTTTGTGTTTGGGGGCTTGTGGCTGGGAGTGGCCGACTGGCGCCTTAGAATCTGTGTTACGCAGCATGGTTCCCAGACCAGAGGTGGCACCAGTGCCAAGTTGGGCTGGTTTGATAGTACCAAGTGGCTCCTGCAATCTGCCATCCAGAAGCGGGGCAGCTTACTTTTGTTTGCCAGGTAAACGGGCCGAGGTTTGTGACTGGGGACCTATGGCTGGGAGTGACCGGCTGGCTCCTGGAAAGCTACAATAGGCAGGATGGTGACCAGACCCATGGTGGCACCAGTGCCAAGTTGGGCTGGTTTGATAGTACCAAGTGGCTCCTGCAATCTGCCATCAAAAAGTTGGCAGGCGAGTTTTGTTTTCCAGGGAAAAGCGCCGTTGTTTGTATTTGGGGGCCTGTGGCTGGGAGTGGCCAGCTGGCTCCTTTGAACCCACGATACGCAGGATGGTTCCCAGACCCAAGGTGGCACCAGTGCCAAGTCGGGCTGGTTTGATACTACCAAGTGCGTCCTGCAATCTGCCATCCAGAAGCGGGGCAGCTTAATTTTGTTTGCCAGGGAAACGGGCCGTGGGTTTTGTATGGGGGCCTATAGCTGAGAGTGGCCGGCTGGCTCCTGAAAATCCACGCTAGGCAGCATGGTTCCCAGATGCAAGGTGGCACCAGTGCCAAGTCGGGCTGGTTTGATGGTGCAAAGTGGCTCCTGCAATCTGCCATCCAGAGGCGGGGCAGCTGATTTTTGTTTGCCAGAGAAAAATTCCGTGGATTGTTTTTGGGGGCATATTGCTGGGAGTGGCCGGCTGGCTCCTTAAAATGCTCGATACGCATGATGGTTCCCAGGTCCAAGGTGTCACCACTACCAAGTCGGCCTGCGGTTTTAGTATCAAGTTCATCCTGCAATTTGCCATCCAGAAGAGGGGCAGTTGAGTTTTGTTTGCCAGAGAAACGGGCCGAGGTTTCTGTTTGGGGACATATGGCTGAGAGTGGCCGGGTGGCCCCTGAATATCCACGATACACAGCATGGTTCCCAGATCCAAGGTGGCACCAGTGCCAAGTTGGGCTGGTTTGATAGTACCAAGTGTCTCCTGCAATCTGCCATCCAGAAGCGGGGCAGCTTACTTTTGTTTGCCAGAGAAATAGGCCTAGGTTTTTGTTTGGGGGCCTGTGGCTAGGAGTGGCCGGCTGGCTCCTAAGAATCCACGATACGCAGGATGTTTCCCAGACCCAAGGTGGCACCAGTGCCAAGTCGGGCTGGTTTGATAGTACCAAGTGGCTCCTGCAAACTCCATCAAAAAGTTGGCAGGCGTGTTTTGTTTTCCAGGGAACAGCGCCGTTGATTTTGTTTGGGGGCCTGTGGCTGGGAGTGGCCGGCTGGCTCCTTAGAATCCACGATACGCAGGATGGTTCCCAGACCCAAGGTGGCACCAGTGCCAAGTCGGGCTGGTTTGATTACACCAAGTGGCTCCTGCAATCTGCCATCCAGAAGTGAGGCAGCCAAGTTTTGTTTGCGAGAAAAAAGGGCCGTGGTTTTTGTTGGGGGCCTGTGGCTGGGAGTGGCCGGCTGGCTCCTTAGAATCCACCATACGCAGGATGGTTCCCAGACCCAAGGTGGCACCAGTGCCAAGTCGGGCTGGTTTGATAGTCCCAAGTGACTCCTGCAAACTGCCATCCAGAAGCGGGGCAGCTGACTTTTGTTTGCCAGGGAAATGGGCCGTTGTTTGTGTTTGGGGGCCTGTGGCTGGGAGTGTTCGGCTGGTTCCTGAATATGTACGATACGCAGGATTGTTCCCAGACCCAAGGTGGCACCAGTGCCAAGTCGGGCTGGTTTGATGGTGCAAAGTGGCTCCTGCAATCTGCCATCCAGACGCGGGGCAGCGGATTTTTGTTTCCATGAGAAATGGTCCGTGGTTTGTTTTTGGGGGTATATGGCTGGGCCTGGCCGGCTGGCTCCTTAAAAAGCTCGATATGCAGGATGGTTCCCTGACACAAGGTGGCACCAGTGCCACGTCGGGCGGTTTTCGTAGTACAAAGTGCGTCCTAAAATTTGCCATCCAGAAGAGGGGCAGTTGAGTTTTGTTTGCCAGAGAAAAGGTCCGTGGTTTGTTTTTGGGGGCATATGGCTGAGAGTGGCTGGCTGGCCCCTGAAAATCCACGATACACAGGATGGTTCCCAGATCCAAGGTGGCACCTGTGCCAAGTCGGGCTGATTTGATAGTACTAAGTAGCTCCTGCAATCTGCCATCCAGAAGCGGGGCAGCTTACTTTTGTTTGCCAGGGAAACGGGCCGAGGTTTGTGTTTGGGGGCCTATGGCTGAGAGTGACCGGCTGGCTCCTGAAAAGCTACAATACGCAGGATGGTGACCAGACCCATGGTGGCACCAGTGCCAAGTTGGGCTGGTTTGATAGTACCAAGTGGTTCCTGCAATCTGCCATCCAGAAGCAGGGCAGCTGAGTTTTGTTTGCCAGAGAAAAGGGCCTTGGTTTGTGTTTGGGGGCATATGGCTGGGTGTGGCCAGCTGGCTCCTTAAAATGCACGATATGCAACATGGCTCCCAGACCCAAGGTGGCACCAGTGCCAAGTTGGGCTGGTTTGATAGTACCAAGTGGCTCCTGCAATCTTCCATGATCACGTGGAGAAATACTTTCTGGTTTCAGCCTCATGCTCTTTCTTCTCTCCCTCAACTTCTCTATCACCTCTCATCTGGTTCACATGCGCTGTCTTCAAGGTCCACAGGCTACTTTTCACAGAATCTTCTGGCCTGATGAAGTAAGAATGATGAATAGAACAGAGCTGGGATCTATTTTCCAGTTTGGATAAAATGCATTCTGCACACAAATCCAAGGAGAACGGGCTGCCCCGATGCCCAGAAAATCTTTCACTCCTGCTAGTGTTCTACGTCAACCGCAACTTAGTCTGAAAGAAAAGCTTTTTCTCTGAGAGCATCTGAGAGGATTGCATGAAGCACTGATATCTGACATATGCAATTTTGAATAGGAGAGGAAAAAGAAAATGGCAAGGAGTTTTTAATTTTAGTGGTTTCAATTTTAATTTCCGTGCACTTTTTCAAAACTTGTCAGCTCAAATGCCCATCAACATCTTTTAGTCATCTGTAAGTCAGTATTCATATAAAATGTGCTTCAAATCCAAAGAATTTCAAATTTGCACTCCAAGCTTCTATGCCTAGATTTATGATTTCCTACACATATTAGATGAAAGGAAGGCCTTTTTTACTGTGGGAGTGCTGGAACACTGGAACAGGTTGCCCAGAGAAGTTGTGGGTGTCCCATCCCTGAAAGTATTCAAGGTCACCTTGGACGGGGCTTGGAGCAGCAACAAAGGAGAAGCTTGATGGTAGAGAAACAAAGTTGGACTATAGAAGAAACTCGGATTGAAGTATAGGATCAAGTTTTCTCTCAGCTCTTGGGGTAAATTCAAAGTTGTACAAAATGACATTTATCTGTGCTATTCACTACTGTAACAGAAAGTTTCATGAAAACTGTACAGAAGATAGTAAATTTTAAAAGAGATAAGAATTACAGCATAAAATCCATGGGATAGGTTACAACATGAGACACTCTCTAAGAGAAAATCTCTGTGTTTCAGCACTTCATCGGGGTAAGATTTCATGAAGTGCCAAAGAAGGCGGCAAAATATCATTCGGGACATTATTTACTGGAATTCAGCCTGGCCATTAGTAGGAACTGCCTTTGAACATATCATGTAGATATACCACACACACTTTCCCTTCACTGAAAAATTACTGTTTACAACAAATAAGCAATTGACGATCAAAATTGATTGAAAGCATCTTAAACATGTCAAGTATTTCATTGTAGATGATCTGTGATCCAAATGCTTCTTCCACCTTCGAGAGGGACAGAAGAATTCTTCCATATCATGATGGTTTAAAATTGTATCAACCAATGTTTTCTGCTGAAAAGATATCATCTATTTTTTTCTATTTTTGGAAGAAAATATTCCTAGACATACAACAGGTGAGAACTAAGTAATTTTAAAGAAACAAATGAAATGAAAATATTCTGTAAATAGAATGAAATGAAAAGCTGTGTTTTAAATAGGAGCTAAATATTAAACAGAATTTTTGTACCAGGCATTTGAATTACTGCACCAGCTCTTTTGCCCATCAAGAGAGGCATTTAGCATTTCAGTCTTTTCCAAGGTGTTCATGATCTGCTATGCTGATCTCTGTGTGTGCCTAGGTGTGTGTGGAGGGGGGGGCATATGAAGGGGAGTGTGTATGTTTGCTTTACAATTGTTGTGGCAGATTCATGCCTCAGCTCCACATTTTGTTTTAAAAAGGTCACACCGAGTGGATATGAAGTTTACTATCAACAAGAGATCGATTCCCAAATCATCCATTTGACTCTCCCTTATAAATCATGTGCTTTGTTGCATATTTTATCAAATATACTTTCAAGCCAGATGGAGGAAGGAGGATGTGGGAATCCCTCCACCATCTTGCAACTTTTATGTAAGTAGGTTTTCAAGAAAATCATCATTTCTCTTTTAAATATGTCTGGAACAGGCATGATGGTAGTGTCAACCTGTTGGAGTTTTTGTTGCTGGAAGAAGTTGTACAAAAGGATTGGTTTTTACATTGACCAGTTACTGAATCAAGCGCAGGAATACATTGGAAATTTAGCTGGGGGTTCCTTTTCCCAGCAGACTACTTCTAGAACGAGCTTGTACACTGAAGCTGACTCTTTTGCTCTCTTTTTGTTTCTTTCCTATTTTCTTGGCTTCTTTGCCACTATCTAGACAATTTTGGAACTTTGTTCCCAACTAAAATGGTTTCAATAGTCTGATTGTGATCATACATTTTTACAAGGAATTTTTAAAATCTTTCCTCGAGTCCAGAAAGTCAAGGACTTAGATCTTTTTCTTCCCTTATCAATATTGCCATGAAATTGATAAATAAAGACCAACTCTTTATTTTTGTTTTTAACCCACGTAGATAATTCCCATCCATTAATCCATTTTGTGGACCAATAGCTGCCATTCTGATGGAAGCTGTCACTTCTTAACAATAGGCATTCTGTGACTATGTTGACTGCACTTTGGGTGAAGATCCTAACTGGTCTTAGATATACATAGGGAGAAATTTGCTCAGCCAGTGTCAGTCTTAAGCATGCGTATCAGAAGATCTTTCTAGAGCTGGGAATTTTCCCATGAAAGGGATTCAGTTAGGGAAGAGACACTTGTGCCAGAGTTTTACATTCTTCTTGAACACTGCTTAAGGAACTTAGATGCCATGTCCATTTGGATCTCTGTCTGCACAGAACTTTGTCATGCCAGCGCTTTGAAATGCATCTTGAAGAGAATTCACTAGCACAGAATGAAAGAGAGTGGAAGGGGTTGGTGGGGCTAACCAGGCCCAACCCCCCTGCCTAAACCAGGATACCTAGAGCCTCTTGCCCAGGATTCTATCTGGGTGTACTTTTAATGTCTTCAAAGATCCAGGCTCCACAATCTTTCTGGGCAGTCTGTGCCGTGGTTCAGTCACCCTGACAGTAAAGAAACATTTACTGATGTTCAAAGGCAATCTCCTGTATTTCAGTGTGTGCCCACTGCCTCTTGTCTTTTCCCTCAGCATCACTGAAAAGACACTGATTCCCTCCCCTTTGCACTATTGCTTCCATATGTATGTGTGATGCCATGTAGAGGTATGTCAAAAACCTCCCTGAAGCCCAGGCAGATAATATTCCCTTCATCTACCAGTCAAGTTGATTCATCAGAGGAGTTTAAAGTGATGTTCAGCATGAAATTCCCCTGAAAAATCATGCTAACTACATTATTTGGTCATCTGTCATGTGCCTGGCAAGGATTTCCAGGAAGAGCTGCTTCATCAACTTCCTGGGGATAAAAAAGAGGCTGGCTGGTTTGTACTATGGCGAGTCCTCTTAATTGCCTTTTTTGAAGATGGGTGTCATTTGCTAACATCCACTCTTTAGCTCCTCTTCTCATCTACACCTCGGCAAAAAGCTTTTCCACTATGTCTGGCTAGGAAAAACTGTGCCAGCACAGAAAACATCTCCCATCGTGTTCTAGAAGTTGCACGGATGTCTGCCAAGTGTTTGGCAGGAAGAAAAGAAAAGTTGTCCAAAACAGCTTCCAATCGAATGTTCCTGTGATTGAAAAAGTCAGGAGAGTGCAAAGGTACTGTTTTCTATCAGTTGGCAAGGTGCGCACACAATCCCAGTGTTGTACAGCTTGCTTCTTCACCTTCCCGAAGCTGCCGCTCTCGCCGGCTGCCGGAGCCCAAGAAGCGGCTTCTTCGCGCAAAGACGATTGTGCCGCTCACAGTGCTCTCCTTAGCGCGGCTTCTGCCGAAAGACGCCCGGCAGCGGCTCTTACCTCCGGAGAGCATCCTACCTTCGTCTTTAGCTCCTCTTCTCATCTACACCTCGGCAAAACGCTTTTCCACTATGTCTGGCTAGGAAAAACTGTGCCAGCACAGAAAACATCTCCCATCGTGTTCTAGAAGTTGCACGGATGTCTGCCAAGTGTTTGGCAGGAAGAAAAGAAAAGTTGTCCAAAACAGCTTCCAATCGAATGTTCCTGTGATTGGAAAAGTCAGGAGAGTGCAAAGGTACTGTTTTCTATCAGTTGGCAAGGTGCGCACACAATCCCAGTGTTGTACAGCTTGCTTCTTCACCTTCCCGAAGCTGCCGCTCTCGCCGGCTGCCGGAGCCCAAGAAGCGGCTTCTTCGCGCAAAGACGATTGTGCCGCTCACAGGGCTCTCCTTAGCGCGGCTTCTGTCGAAAGACGCCCGGCAGCGGCTCTTACCTCCGGAGAGCATCCTACCTTCGTCTTTCGCGTCTTTTGTAGTCTACATCTTAGCAAAACGCTTTTCCACTATGTCTGGCTAGGAAAAACTGTGCCAGCACAGAAAACATCTCCCATCGTGTTCTAGAAGTTGCACGGATGTCTGCCAAGTGTTTGGCAGGAAGAAAAGAAAAGTTGTCCAAAACAGCTTTCAATCGAATGTTCCTGTGATTGGAAAAGTCAGGAGAGTGCAAAGGTACTGTTTTCTATCAGTTGGCAAGGTGCGCACACAATCCCAGTGTTGTACAGCTTGCTTCTTCACCTTCCCGAAGCTGCCGCTCTCGCCGGCTGCCGGAGCCCAAGAAGCGGCTTCTTCGCGCAAAGACGATTGTGCCGCTCACAGTGCTCTCCTTAGCGCGGCTTCTGCCGAAAGACGCCCGGCAGCGGCTCTTACCTCCGGAGAGCATCCTACCTTCGTCTTTCGCGTCTTTTGTAGTCTACATCTTAGCAAAACGCTTTTCCACTATGTCTGGCTAGGAAAAACTGTGCCAGCACAGAAAACATCTCCCATCGTGTTCTAGAAGTTGCACGGATGTCTGCCAAGTGTTTGGCAGGAAGAAAAGAAAAGTTGTCCAAAACAGCTTCCAATCGAATGTTCCTGTGATTGGAAAAGTCAGGAGAGTGCAAAGGTACTGTTTTCTATCAGTTGGCAAGGTGCGCACACAATCCCAGTGTTGTACAGCTTGCTTCTTCACCTTCCCGAAGCTGCCGCTCTCGCCGGCTGCCGGAGCCCAAGAAGCGGCTTCTTCGCGCAAAGACGATTGTGCCGCTCACAGTGCTCTCCTTAGCGCGGCTTCTGCCGAAAGACGCCCGGCAGCGGCTCTTACCTCCGGAGAGCATCCTACCTTCGTCTTTCGCGTCTTTTGTAGTCTACATCTTAGCAAAACGCTTTTCCACTATGTCTGGCTAGGAAAAACTGTGCCAGCACAGAAAACATCTCCCATCGTGTTCTAGAAGTTGCACGGATGTCTGCCAAGTGTTTGGCAGGAAGAAAAGAAAAGTTGTCCAAAACAGCTTCCAATCGAATGTTCCTGTGATTGGAAAAGTCAGGAGAGTGCAAAGGTACTGTTTTCTATCAGTTGGCAAGGTGCGCACACAATCCCAGTGTTGTACAGCTTGCTTCTTCACCTTCCCGAAGCTGCCGCTCTCGCCGGCTCCCGGAACCGAAGAATCGGCTTCTTCGCGCAAAGACGATTGTGCCGTTCACAGTGCTCTCCTTAGCGCGGCTTCTGCCGAAAGACGCCCGGCAGCGGCTCTTACCTCCGGAGAGCATCCTACCTTCGTCTTTCGCGTCTTTTGTAGTCTACATCTTAGCAAAACGCTTTTCCACTATGTCTGGCTAGGAAAAACTGTGCCAGCACAGAAAACATCTCCCATCGTGTTCTAGAAGTTGCACGGATGTCTGCCAAGTGTTTGGCAGGAAGAAAAGAAAAGTTGTCCAAAACAGCTTCCAATCGAATGTTCCTGTGATTGGAAAAGTCAGGAGAGTGCAAAGGTACTGTTTTCTATCAGTTGGCAAGGTGCGCACACAATCCCAGTGTTGTACAGCTTGCTTCTTCACCTTCCCGAAGCTGCCGCTCTCGCCGGCTCCCGGAACCGAAGAATCGGCTTCTTCGCGCAAAGACGATTGTGCCGTTCACAGTGCTCTCCTTAGCGCGGCTTCTGCCGAAAGACGCCCGGCAGCGGCTCTTACCTCCGGAGAGCATCCTACCTTCGTCTTTCGCGTCTTTTGTAGTCTACATCTTAGCAAAACGCTTTTCCACTATGTCTGGCTAGGAAAAACTGTGCCAGCACAGAAAACATCTCCCATCGTGTTCTAGAAGTTGCACGGATGTCTGCCAAGTGTTTGGCAGGAAGAAAAGAAAAGTTGTCCAAAACAGCTTCCAATCGAATGTTCCTGTGATTGGAAAAGTCAGGAGAGTGCAAAGGTACTGTTTTCTATCAGTTGGCAAGGTGCGCACACAATCCCAGTGTTGTACAGCTTGCTTCTTCACCTTCCCGAAGCTGCCGCTCTCGCCGGCTCCCGGAACCGAAGAAGCGGCTTCTTCGCGCAAAGACGATTGTGCCGCTCACAGGGCTCTCCTTAGCGCGGCTTCTGCCGAAAGACGCCCGGCAGCGGCTCTTACCTCCGGAGAGCATCCTACCTTCGTCTTTCGCGTCTTTTGTAGTCTACATCTTAGCAAAACGCTTTTCCACTATGTCTGGCTAGGAAAAACTGTGCCAGCACAGAAAACATCTCCCATCGTGTTCTAGAAGTTGCACGGATGTCTGCCAAGTGTTTGGCAGGAAGAAAAGAAAAGTT
The DNA here is from genome assembly GCF_035770615.1 of Melospiza melodia melodia. Classification (NCBI taxonomy): domain Eukaryota; kingdom Metazoa; phylum Chordata; class Aves; order Passeriformes; family Passerellidae; genus Melospiza; species Melospiza melodia. Next base: position 60,825,988 of record NC_086198.1, read on the forward strand.
GTCCAAAACAGCTTCCAATCGAATGTTCCTGTGATTGAAAAAGTCAGGAGAGTGCAAAGGTACTGTTTTCTATCAGTTGGCAAGGTGCGCACACAATCCCAGTGTTGTACAGCTTGCTTCTTCACCTTCCCGAAGCTGCCGCTCTCGCCGGCTGCCGGAGCCCAAGAAGCGGCTTCTTCGCGCAAAGACGATTGTGCCGCTCACAGTGCTCTCCTTAGCGCGGCTTCTGCCGAAAGACGCCCGGCAGCGGCTCTTACCTCCGGAGAGCATCCTACCTTCGTCTTTAGCTCCTCTTCTCATCTACACCTCGGCAAAACGCTTTTCCACTATGTCTGGCTAGGAAAAACTGTGCCAGCACAGAAAACATCTCCCATCGTGTTCTAGAAGTTGCACGGATGTCTGCCAAGTGTTTGGCAGGAAGAAAAGAAAAGTTGTCCAAAACAGCTTCCAATCGAATGTTCCTGTGATTGGAAAAGTCAGGAGAGTGCAAAGGTACTGTTTTCTATCAGTTGGCAAGGTGCGCACACAATCCCAGTGTTGTACAGCTTGCTTCTTCACCTTCCCGAAGCTGCCGCTCTCGCCGGCTGCCGGAGCCCAAGAAGCGGCTTCTTCGCGCAAAGACGATTGTGCCGCTCACAGGGCTCTCCTTAGCGCGGCTTCTGTCGAAAGACGCCCGGCAGCGGCTCTTACCTCCGGAGAGCATCCTACCTTCGTCTTTCGCGTCTTTTGTAGTCTACATCTTAGCAAAACGCTTTTCCACTATGTCTGGCTAGGAAAAACTGTGCCAGCACAGAAAACATCTCCCATCGTGTTCTAGAAGTTGCACGGATGTCTGCCAAGTGTTTGGCAGGAAGAAAAGAAAAGTTGTCCAAAACAGCTTTCAATCGAATGTTCCTGTGATTGGAAAAGTCAGGAGAGTGCAAAGGTACTGTTTTCTATCAGTTGGCAAGGTGCGCACACAATCCCAGTGTTGTACAGCTTGCTTCTTCACCTTCCCGAAGCTGCCGCTCTCGCCGGCTGCCGGAGCCCAAGAAGCGGCTTCTTCGCGCAAAGACGATTGTGCCGCTCACAGTGCTCTCCTTAGCGCGGCTTCTGCCGAAAGACGCCCGGCAGCGGCTCTTACCTCCGGAGAGCATCCTACCTTCGTCTTTCGCGTCTTTTGTAGTCTACATCTTAGCAAAACGCTTTTCCACTATGTCTGGCTAGGAAAAACTGTGCCAGCACAGAAAACATCTCCCATCGTGTTCTAGAAGTTGCACGGATGTCTGCCAAGTGTTTGGCAGGAAGAAAAGAAAAGTTGTCCAAAACAGCTTCCAATCGAATGTTCCTGTGATTGGAAAAGTCAGGAGAGTGCAAAGGTACTGTTTTCTATCAGTTGGCAAGGTGCGCACACAATCCCAGTGTTGTACAGCTTGCTTCTTCACCTTCCCGAAGCTGCCGCTCTCGCCGGCTGCCGGAGCCCAAGAAGCGGCTTCTTCGCGCAAAGACGATTGTGCCGCTCACAGTGCTCTCCTTAGCGCGGCTTCTGCCGAAAGACGCCCGGCAGCGGCTCTTACCTCCGGAGAGCATCCTACCTTCGTCTTTCGCGTCTTTTGTAGTCTACATCTTAGCAAAACGCTTTTCCACTATGTCTGGCTAGGAAAAACTGTGCCAGCACAGAAAACATCTCCCATCGTGTTCTAGAAGTTGCACGGATGTCTGCCAAGTGTTTGGCAGGAAGAAAAGAAAAGTTGTCCAAAACAGCTTCCAATCGAATGTTCCTGTGATTGGAAAAGTCAGGAGAGTGCAAAGGTACTGTTTTCTATCAGTTGGCAAGGTGCGCACACAATCCCAGTGTTGTACAGCTTGCTTCTTCACCTTCCCGAAGCTGCCGCTCTCGCCGGCTCCCGGAACCGAAGAATCGGCTTCTTCGCGCAAAGACGATTGTGCCGTTCACAGTGCTCTCCTTAGCGCGGCTTCTGCCGAAAGACGCCCGGCAGCGGCTCTTACCTCCGGAGAGCATCCTACCTTCGTCTTTCGCGTCTTTTGTAGTCTACATCTTAGCAAAACGCTTTTCCACTATGTCTGGCTAGGAAAAACTGTGCCAGCACAGAAAACATCTCCCATCGTGTTCTAGAAGTTGCACGGATGTCTGCCAAGTGTTTGGCAGGAAGAAAAGAAAAGTTGTCCAAAACAGCTTCCAATCGAATGTTCCTGTGATTGGAAAAGTCAGGAGAGTGCAAAGGTACTGTTTTCTATCAGTTGGCAAGGTGCGCACACAATCCCAGTGTTGTACAGCTTGCTTCTTCACCTTCCCGAAGCTGCCGCTCTCGCCGGCTCCCGGAACCGAAGAATCGGCTTCTTCGCGCAAAGACGATTGTGCCGTTCACAGTGCTCTCCTTAGCGCGGCTTCTGCCGAAAGACGCCCGGCAGCGGCTCTTACCTCCGGAGAGCATCCTACCTTCGTCTTTCGCGTCTTTTGTAGTCTACATCTTAGCAAAACGCTTTTCCACTATGTCTGGCTAGGAAAAACTGTGCCAGCACAGAAAACATCTCCCATCGTGTTCTAGAAGTTGCACGGATGTCTGCCAAGTGTTTGGCAGGAAGAAAAGAAAAGTTGTCCAAAACAGCTTCCAATCGAATGTTCCTGTGATTGGAAAAGTCAGGAGAGTGCAAAGGTACTGTTTTCTATCAGTTGGCAAGGTGCGCACACAATCCCAGTGTTGTACAGCTTGCTTCTTCACCTTCCCGAAGCTGCCGCTCTCGCCGGCTCCCGGAACCGAAGAAGCGGCTTCTTCGCGCAAAGACGATTGTGCCGCTCACAGGGCTCTCCTTAGCGCGGCTTCTGCCGAAAGACGCCCGGCAGCGGCTCTTACCTCCGGAGAGCATCCTACCTTCGTCTTTCGCGTCTTTTGTAGTCTACATCTTAGCAAAACGCTTTTCCACTATGTCTGGCTAGGAAAAACTGTGCCAGCACAGAAAACATCTCCCATCGTGTTCTAGAAGTTGCACGGATGTCTGCCAAGTGTTTGGCAGGAAGAAAAGAAAAGTTGTCCAAAACAGCTTCCAATCGAATGTTCCTGTGATTGGAAAAGTCAGGAGAGTGCAAAGGTACTGTTTTCTATCAGTTGGCAAGGTGCGCACACAATCCCAGTGTTGTACAGCTTGCTTCTTCACCTTCCCGAAGCTGCCGCTCTCGCCGGCTGCCGGAGCCCAAGAAGCGGCTTCTTCGCGCAAAGACGATTGTGCCGCTCACAGTGCTCTCCTTAGCGCGGCTTCTGCCGAAAGACGCCCGGCAGCGGCTCTTACCTCCGGAGAGCATCCTACCTTCGTCTTTCGCGTCTTTTGTAGTCTACATCTTAGCAAAACGCTTTTCCACTATGTCTGGCTAGGAAAAACTGTGCCAGCACAGAAAACATCTCCCATCGTGTTCTAGAAGTTGCACGGATGTCTGCCAAGTGTTTGGCAGGAAGAAAAGAAAAGTTGTCCAAAACAGCTTCCAATCGAATGTTCCTGTGATTGGAAAAGTCAGGAGAGTGCAAAGGTACTGTTTTCTATCAGTTGGCAAGGTGCGCACACAATCCCAGTGTTGTACAGCTTGCTTCTTCACCTTCCCGAAGCTGCCACTCTCAGGAGGTAAGAGCCGCTGCCGGGCGTCTTTCGGCAGAAGCCGCGCTAAGGAGAGCACTGTGAGCGGCACAATCGTCTTTGCGCGAAGAAGCCGCTTCTTGGGCTCCGACAGCCGGCGAGAGCGGCAGCTTCGGGAAGGTGAAGAAGCAAGCTGTACAACACTGGGATTGTGTGCGCACCTTGCCAACTGATAGAAAACAGTACCTTTGCACTCTCCTGACTTTTCCAATCACAGGAACATTCGATTGGAAGCTGTTTTGGACAACTTTTCTTTTCTTCCTGCCAAACACTTGGCAGACATCCGTGCAACTTCTAGAACACGATGGGAGATGTTTTCTGTGCTGGCACAGTTTTTCCTAGCCAGACATAGTGGAAAAGCGTTTTGCTAAGATGTAGACTACAAAAGACGCGAAAGACGAAGGTAGGATGCTCTCCGGAGGTAAGAGCCGCTGCCGGGCGTCTTTCGGCAGAAGCCGCGCTAAGGAGAGCACTGTGAGCGGCACAATCGTCTTTGCGCGAAGAAGCCGCTTCTTGGGCTCCGGCAGCCGGCGAGAGCGGCAGCTTCGGGAAGGTGAAGAAGCAAGCTGTACAACACTGGGATTGTGTGCGCACCTTGCCAACTGATAGAAAACAGTACCTTTGCACTCTCCTGACTTTTCCAATCACAGGAACATTCGATTGGAAGCTGTTTTGGACAACTTTTCTTTTCTTCCTGCCAAACACTTGGCAGACATCCGTGCAACTTCTAGAACACGATGGGAGATGTTTTCTGTGCTGGCACAGTTTTTCCTAGCCAGACATAGTGGAAAAGCGTTTTGCTAAGATGTAGACTACAAAAGACGCGAAAGACGAAGGTAGGATGCTCTCCGGAGGTAAGAGCCGCTGCCGGGCGTCTTTCGGCAGAAGCCGCGCTAAGGAGAGCACTGTGAGCGGCACAATCGTCTTTGCGCGAAGAAGCCGCTTCTTGGGCTCCGGCAGCCGGCGAGAGCGGCAGCTTCGGGAAGGTGAAGAAGCAAGCTGTACAACACTGGGATTGTGTGCGCACCTTGCCAACTGATAGAAAACAGTACCTTTGCACTCTCCTGACTTTTCCAATCACAGGAACATTCGATTGGAAGCTGTTTTGGACAACTTTTCTTTTCTTCCTGCCAAACACTTGGCAGACATCCGTGCAACTTCTAGAACACGATGGGAGATGTTTTCTGTGCTGGCACAGTTTTTCCTAGCCAGACATAGTGGAAAAGCGTTTTGCTAAGATGTAGACTACAAAAGACGCGAAAGACGAAGGTAGGATGCTCTCCGGAGGTAAGAGCCGCTGCCGGGCGTCTTTCGGCAGAAGCCGCGCTAAGGAGAGCCCTGTGAGCGGCACAATCGTCTTTGCGCGAAGAAGCCGCTTCTTGGGCTCCGGCAGCCGGCGAGAGCGGCAGCTTCGGGAAGGTGAAGAAGCAAGCTGTACAACACTGGGATTGTGTGCGCACCTTGCCAACTGATAGAAAACAGTACCTTTGCACTCTCCTGACTTTTCCAATCACAGGAACATTCGATTGGAAGCTGTTTTGGACAACTTTTCTTTTCTTCCTGCCAAACACTTGGCAGACATCCGTGCAACTTCTAGAACACGATGGGAGATGTTTTCTGTGCTGGCACAGTTTTTCCTAGCCAGACATAGTGGAAAAGCGTTTTGCCGAGGTGTAGATGAGAAGAGGAGCTAAAGACGAAGGTAGGATGCTCTCCGGAGGTAAGAGCCGCTGCCGGGCGTCTTTCGGCAGAAGCCGCGCTAAGGAGAGCCCTGTGAGCGGCACAATCGTCTTTGCGCGAAGAAGCCGCTTCTTGGGCTCCGGCAGCCGGCGAGAGCGGCAGCTTCGGGAAGGTGAAGAAGCAAGCTGTACAACACTGGGATTGTGTGCGCACCTTGCCAACTGATAGAAAACAGTACCTTTGCACTCTCCTGACTTTTCCAATCACAGGAACATTCGATTGGAAGCTGTTTTGGACAACTTTTCTTTTCTTCCTGCCAAACACTTGGCAGACATCCGTGCAACTTCTAGAACACGATGGGAGATGTTTTCTGTGCTGGCACAGTTTTTCCTAGCCAGACATAGTGGAAAAGCGTTTTGCCGAGGTGTAGATGAGAAGAGGAGCTAAAGACGAAGGTAGGATGCTCTCCGGAGGTAAGAGCCGCTGCCGGGCGTCTTTCGGCAGAAGCCGCGCTAAGGAGAGCACTGTGAGCGGCACAATCGTCTTTGCGCGAAGAAGCCGCTTCTTGGGCTCCGGCAGCCGGCGAGAGCGGCAGCTTCGGGAAGGTGAAGAAGCAAGCTGTACAACACTGGGATTGTGTGCGCACCTTGCCAACTGATAGAAAACAGTACCTTTGCACTCTCCTGACTTTTCCAATCACAGGAACATTCGATTGGAAGCTGTTTTGGACAACTTTTCTTTTCTTCCTGCCAAACACTTGGCAGACATCCGTGCAACTTCTAGAACACGATGGGAGATGTTTTCTGTGCTGGCACAGTTTTTCCTAGCCAGACATAGTGGAAAAGCTTTTTACCGAGGTGTAGATGAGAAGAGGAGCTAAAGAGTGGATGTTAGCAAATGACACCCATCTTCAAAAAAGGCAATTAAGAGGACTCGCCATAGTACAAACCAGCCAGCCTCTTTTTTATCCCCAGGAAGTTGATGAAGCAGCTCTTCCTGGAAATCCTTGCCAGGCACATGACAGATGACCAAATAATGTAGTTAGCATGATTTTTCAGGGGAATTTCATGCTGAACATCACTTTAAACTCCTCTGATGAATCAACTTGACTGGTAGATGAAGGGAATATTATCTGCCTGGGCTTCAGGGAGGTGTTTGACATACCTCTACATGGCATCACACATACATATGGAAGCAATAGTGCAAAGGGGAGGGAATCAGTGTCTTTTCAGTGATGCTGAGGGAAAAGACAAGAGGCAGTGGGCACACACTGAAATACAGGAGATTGCCTTTGAACATCAGTAAATGTTTCTTTACTGTCAGGGTGACTGAACCACGGCACAGACTGCCCAGAAAGATTGTGGAGCCTGGATCTTTGAAGACATTAAAAGTACACCCAGATAGAATCCTGGGCAAGAGGCTCTAGGTATCCTGGTTTAGGCAGGGGGGTTGGGCCTGGTTAGCCCCACCAACCCCTTCCACTCTCTTTCATTCTGTGCTAGTGAATTCTCTTCAAGATGCATTTCAAAGCGCTGGCATGACAAAGTTCTGTGCAGACAGAGATCCAAATGGACATGGCATCTAAGTTCCTTAAGCAGTGTTCAAGAAGAATGTAAAACTCTGGCACAAGTGTCTCTTCCCTAACTGAATCCCTTTCATGGGAAAATTCCCAGCTCTAGAAAGATCTTCTGATACGCATGCTTAAGACTGACACTGGCTGAGCAAATTTCTCCCTATGTATATCTAAGACCAGTTAGGATCTTCACCCAAAGTGCAGTCAACATAGTCACAGAATGCCTATTGTTAAGAAGTGACAGCTTCCATCAGAATGGCAGCTATTGGTCCACAAAATGGATTAATGGATGGGAATTATCTACGTGGGTTAAAAACAAAAATAAAGAGTTGGTCTTTATTTATCAATTTCATGGCAATATTGATAAGGGAAGAAAAAGATCTAAGTCCTTGACTTTCTGGACTCGAGGAAAGATTTTAAAAATTCCTTGTAAAAATGTATGATCACAATCAGACTATTGAAACCATTTTAGTTGGGAACAAAGTTCCAAAATTGTCTAGATAGTGGCAAAGAAGCCAAGAAAATAGGAAAGAAACAAAAAGAGAGCAAAAGAGTCAGCTTCAGTGTACAAGCTCGTTCTAGAAGTAGTCTGCTGGGAAAAGGAACCCCCAGCTAAATTTCCAATGTATTCCTGCGCTTGATTCAGTAACTGGTCAATGTAAAAACCAATCCTTTTGTACAACTTCTTCCAGCAACAAAAACTCCAACAGGTTGACACTACCATCATGCCTGTTCCAGACATATTTAAAAGAGAAATGATGATTTTCTTGAAAACCTACTTACATAAAAGTTGCAAGATGGTGGAGGGATTCCCACATCCTCCTTCCTCCATCTGGCTTGAAAGTATATTTGATAAAATATGCAACAAAGCACATGATTTATAAGGGAGAGTCAAATGGATGATTTGGGAATCGATCTCTTGTTGATAGTAAACTTCATATCCACTCGGTGTGACCTTTTTAAAACAAAATGTGGAGCTGAGGCATGAATCTGCCACAACAATTGTAAAGCAAACATACACACTCCCCTTCATATGCCCCCCCCTCCACACACACCTAGGCACACACAGAGATCAGCATAGCAGATCATGAACACCTTGGAAAAGACTGAAATGCTAAATGCCTCTCTTGATGGGCAAAAGAGCTGGTGCAGTAATTCAAATGCCTGGTACAAAAATTGTGTTTAATATTTAGCTCCTATTTAAAACACAGCTTTTCATTTCATTCTATTTACAGAATATTTTCATTTCATTTGTTTCTTTAAAATTACTTAGTTCTCACCTGTTGTATGTCTAGGAATATTTTCTTCCAAAAATAGAAAAAAATAGATGATATCTTTTCAGCAGAAAACATTGGTTGATACAATTTTAAACCACCATGATATGGAAGAATTCTTCTGTCCCTCTCGAAGGTGGAAGAAGCATTTGGATCACAGATCATCTACAATGAAATACTTGACATGTTTAAGATGCTTTCAATCAATTTTGATCGTCAATTGCTTATTTGTTGTAAACAGTAATTTTTCAGTGAAGGGAAAGTGTGTGTGGTATATCTACATGATATGTTCAAAGGCAGTTCCTACTAATGGCCAGGCTGAATTCCAGTAAATAATGTCCCGAATGATATTTTGCCGCCTTCTTTGGCACTTCATGAAATCTTACCCCGATGAAGTGCTGAAACAAAGAGATTTTCTCTTAGAGAGTGTCTCATGTTGTAACCTATCCCATGGATTTTATGCTGTAATTCTTATCTCTTTTAAAATTTACTATCTTCTGTACAGTTTTCATGAAACTTTCTGTTACAGTAGTGAATAGCACAGATAAATGTCATTTTGTACAACTTTGAATTTACCCCAAGAGCTGAGAGAAAACTTGATCCTATACTTCAATCCGAGTTTCTTCTATAGTCCAACTTTGTTTCTCTACCATCAAGCTTCTCCTTTGTTGCTGCTCCAAGCCCCGTCCAAGGTGACCTTGAATACTTTCAGGGATGGGACACCCACAACTTCTCTGGGCAACCTGTTCCAGTGTTCCAGCACTCCCACAGTAAAAAAGGCCTTCCTTTCATCTAATATGTGTAGGAAATCATAAATCTAGGCATAGAAGCTTGGAGTGCAAATTTGAAATTCTTTGGATTTGAAGCACATTTTATATGAATACTGACTTACAGATGACTAAAAGATGTTGATGGGCATTTGAGCTGACAAGTTTTGAAAAAGTGCACGGAAATTAAAATTGAAACCACTAAAATTAAAAACTCCTTGCCATTTTCTTTTTCCTCTCCTATTCAAAATTGCATATGTCAGATATCAGTGCTTCATGCAAACCTCTCAGATGCTCTCAGAGAAAAAGCTTTTCTTTCAGACTAAGTTGCGGTTGACGTAGAACACTAGCAGGAGTGAAAGATTTTCTGGGCATCGGGGCAGCCCGTTCTCCTTGGATTTGTGTGCAGAATGCATTTTATCCAAACTGGAAAATAGATCCCAGCTCTGTTCTATTCATCATTCTTACTTCATCAGGCCAGAAGATTCTGTGAAAAGTAGCCTGTGGACCTTGAAGACAGCGCATGTGAACCAGATGAGAGGTGATAGAGAAGTTGAGGGAGAGAAGAAAGAGCATGAGGCTGAAACCAGAAAGTATTTCTCCACGTGATCATGGAAGATTGCAGGAGCCACTTGGTACTATCAAACCAGCCCAACTTGGCACTGGTGCCACCTTGGGTCTGGGAGCCATGTTGCATATCGTGCATTTTAAGGAGCCAGCTGGCCACACCCAGCCATATGCCCCCAAACACAAACCAAGGCCCTTTTCTCTGGCAAACAAAACTCAGCTGCCCTGCTTCTGGATGGCAGATTGCAGGAACCACTTGGTACTATCAAACCAGCCCAACTTGGCACTGGTGCCACCATGGGTCTGGTCACCATCCTGCCTATTGTAGCTTTTCAGGAGCCAGCCGGTCACTCTCAGCCATAGGCCCCCAAACACAAACCTCGGCCCGTTTCCCTGGCAAACAAAAGTAAGCTGCCCCGCTTCTGGATGGCAGATTGCAGGAGCTACTTAGTACTATCAAATCAGCCCGACTTGGCACAGGTGCCACCTTGGATCTGGGAACCATCCTGTGTATCGTGGATTTTCAGGGGCCAGCCAGCCACTCTCAGCCATATGCCCCCAAAAACAAACCACGGACCTTTTCTCTGGCAAACAAAACTCAACTGCCCCTCTTCTGGATGGCAAATTTTAGGACGCACTTTGTACTGCGAAAACCGCCCGACGTGGCACTGGTGCCACCTTGTGTCAGGGAACCATCCTGCATATCGAGCTTTTTAAGGAGCCAGCCGGCCAGGCCCAGCCATATACCCCCAAAAACAAACCACGGACCATTTATCATGGAAACAAAAATCCGCTGCCCCGCGTCTGGATGGCAGATTGCAGGAGCCACTTTGCACCATCAAACCAGCCCGACTTGGCACTGGTGCCACCTTGGGTCTGGGAACAATCCTGCGTATCGTACATATTCAGGAACCAGCCGAACACTCCCAGCCACAGGCCCCCAAACACAAACAACGGCCCATTTCCCTGGCAAACAAAAGTCAGCTGCCCCGCTTCTGGATGGCAGTTTGCAGGAGTCACTTGGGACTATCAAACCAGCCCGACTTGGCACTGGTGCCACCTTGGGTCTGGGAACCATCCTGCGTATGGTGGATTCTAAGGAGCCAGCCGGCCACTCCCAGCCACAGGCCCCCAACAAAAACCACGGCCCTTTTTTCTGGCAAACAAAACTTAGCTGCCTCACTTCTGGATGGCAGATTGCAGGAGCCACTTGGTGTAATCAAACCAGCCCGACTTGGCACTGGTGCCACCTTGGGTCTGGGAACCATCCTGCGTATCGTGGATTCTAAGGAGCCAGCCGGCCACTCCCAGCCACAGGCCCCCAAACAAAATCAACGGCGCTGTTCCCTGGAAAACAAAACACGCCTGCCAACATTTTGATTGAGTTTGCAGGAGCCACTTGGTAGTATCAAACCAGCCCGACTTGGCACTGGTGCCACCTTGGGTCTGGGAAACATCCTGCGTATCGTGGATTCTTAGGAGCCAGCCGGCCACTCCTAGCCACAGGCCCCCAAACAAAAACCTAGGCCTATTTCTCTGGCAAACAAAAGTAAGCTGCCCCGCTTCTGGATGGCAGATTGCAGGAGCCACTTGGTACTATCAAACCAGCCCAACTTGGCACTGGTGCCACCTTGGATCTGGGAACCATGCTGTGTATCGTGGATATTCAGGGGCCAGCCGGCCACTCTCAGCCATATGTCCCCAAACAGAAACCTCGGCCCGTTTCTCTGGCAAACAAAACTCAACTGCCCCTCTTCTGGATGGCAAATTGCAGGATGAACTTGATACTAAAACCGCAGGCCGACTTGGTAGTGGTGACACCTTGGACCTGGGAACCATCATGCGTATCGAGCATTTTAAGGAGCCAGCCGGCCACTCCCAGCAATATGCCCCCAAAAACAATCCACGGAATTTTTCTCTGGCAAACAAAAATCAGCTGCCCCGCTTCTGGATGGCAGATTGCAGGAGCCACTTTGCACCATCAAACTAGCCCGACTTGGCACTGGTGCCACCTTGCATCTGGGAACCATGCTGCCTAGCGTGGATTTTCAGGAGCCAGCCGGCCACTCTCAGCCATAGGCCCCCAAACAAAACCCACGGCCCGTTTCCCTGGCAAACAAAATTAAGCTGCCCCGCTTCTGGATGGCAGATTGCAGGACGCACTTGGTAGTATCAAACCAGCCCGACTTGGCACTGGTGCCACCTTGGGTCTGGGAACCATCCTGCGTATCGTGGGTTCAAAGGAGCCAGCCGGCCACTCCCAGCCACAGGCCCCCAAATACAAACAACGGCGCTTTTCCCTGGAAAACAAAACTCGCCTGCCAACTTTTTGATGGCAGATTGCAGGAGCCACTTGGTACTATCAAACCAGCCCAACTTGGCACTGGTGCCACCATGGGTCTGGTCACCATCCTGCCTATTTTAGCTTTCCAGGAGCCAGCCGGTCACTCCCAGCCATAGGTCCCCAGTCACAAACCTCGGCCCGTTTACCTGGCAAACAAAAGTAAGCTGCCCCGCTTCTGGATGGCAGATTGCAGGAGCCACTTGGTACTATCAAACCAGCCCAACTTGGCACTGGTGCCACCTCTGGTCTGGGAACCATGCTGCGTAACACAGATTCTAAGGCGCCAGTCGGCCACTCTCAGCCACAAACCCCCAAACACAAACAACGGCGCTATTCTCTGGCAAACAAAACTCCACTGCCCCTCTTCTGGATGGCAAATTGCAGGACGCACTTGGTACTATAAAAACAGCCCGACTTGGCACTGGTGCCACCTTGGTTCTGGGAACCATCCTGCGTATCGATCTTTTTAATGAGACAGCCGGCCACTCCCAGCCATATGCCCCCAAACACAACCCACGGCCCTTTTCTCTGGCAAACAAAACTCAACTGCACCGCTTCTGGATGGCAGATTGCAGGAGCCACTTGGTACTATCAAACCAGCCCGACTTGGCACTGGTGCCACCTTGGGTCTGGGAACCATCCAGCCTATCGTGGATTTTAAGGAGCCAGCCGGCTACTCCCAGCCACAGGCCCCCAACAAAAACCACGGCCCTTTTTTCTGGCAAACAAAACTTAGCTGCCTCACTTCTGGATGGCAGATTGCAGGAGCCACTTGGTGTAATCAAACCAGCCCGACTTGGCACTGGTGCCACCTTGGGTCTGGGAACCATCCTGCGTATCGTGGATTCTAAGGAGCCAGCCGGCCACTCCCAGCCACAGGTCCCCAAACAAAATCAACGGCGCTGTTCCCTGGAAAACAAAACACGTCTGCCAACATTTTGATGGAGTTTGCAGGAGCCACTTGGTACTATCAAACCAGCCCGACTTGGCACTGGTGCCACCTTGGGTCTGGGAAACATCCTGCGTATCGTGGATTCTTAGGAGCCAGCCGGCCACTCCTAGCCACAGGCCCCCAGACAAAAACCTAGGCCTATTTCTCTGGCAAACAAAAGTAAGCTGCCCCGCTTCTGGATGGCAGATTGCAGGAGACACTTGGTACTATCAAACCAGCCCAACTTGGCACTGGTGCCACCTTGGATCTGGGAACCATGCTGTGTATCGTGGATATTCAGGGGCCAGCCGGCCACTCTCAGCCATATGTCCCCAAACAGAAACCTCGGCCCGTTTCTCTGGCAAACAAAACTCAACTGCCCCTCTTCTGGATGGCAAATTGCCGGATGAACTTGATACTAAAACCGCAGGCCGACTTGGTAGTGGTGACACCTTGGGCCTGGGAACCATCATGCGTATCGAGCATTTTAAGGAGCCAGCCGGCCACTCCCAGCAATATGCCCCCAAAAACAATCCACGGAATTTTTCTCTGGCAAACAAAAATCAGCTGCCCCGCTTCTGGATGGCAGATTGCAGGAGCCACTTTGCACCATCAAACCAGCCCGACTTGGCACTGGTGCCACCTTGCATCTGGGAACCATGCTGCCTAGCGTGGATTTTCAGGAGCCAGCCGGCCACTCTCAGCTATAGGCCCCCATACAAAACCCACGGCCCGTTTCCCTGGCAAACAAAATTAAGCTGCCCCGCTTCTGGATGGCAGATTGCAGGACGCACTTGGTAGTATCAAACCAGCCCGACTTGGCACTGGTGCCACCTTGGGTCTGGGAACCATCCTGCATATCGTGGGTTCAAAGGAGCCAGCCGGCCACTCCCAGCCACAGGCCCCCAAATACAAACAACGGCGCTTTTCCCTGGAAAACAAAACTCGCCTGCCAACTTTTTGATGGCAGATTGCAGGAGCCACTTGGTACTATCAAACCAGCCCAACTTGGCACTGGTGCCACCATGGGTCTGGTCACCATCCTGCCTATTGTAGCTTTCCAGGAGCCAGCCGGTCACTCCCAGCCATAGGTCCCAAGTCACAAACCTCGGCCCGTTTCACTGGCAAACAAAAGTAAGCTGCCCCGCTTCTGGATGGCAGATTGCAGGAGCCACTTGGTACTATCAAACCAGCCCAACTTGGCACTGGTGCCACCTCTGGTCTGGGAACCATGCTGCGTAACACAGATTCTAAGGCGCCAGTCGGCCACTCCCAGCCACAAGCCCCCAAACACAAACAACGGCGCTATACTCTGGCAAACAAAACTCAACTGCCCCTCTTCTGGATGGCAAATTGCAGGACGCACTTGGTACTATAAAAACAGCCCTACTTGGCACTGGTGCCACCTTGGGTCTGGGAACCATCCTGCGTATCGATCTTTTTAATGAGACAGCCGGCCACTCCCAGCCAAATGCCCCCAAACACAACCCACGGCCCTTTTCTCTGGCAAACAAAACTCAACTGCACCGCTTCTGGATGGCAGATTGCAGGAGCCACTTGGTACTATCAAACCAGCCCGACTTGGCACTGGTGCCACCTTGGGTCTGGGAACCATCCTGCGTATTGTGGGTTGTCAGGAGCCAGCCGAACACTCTAGGCCACAGACCCCAATCAAAAACAACGGCCCGTTTCACAGGCAAACAAAACTCAGCTGCCCCGCTTCTGGATGGGAGATTGCAGGAGGCACTTGACACTGTGAAACCAGCCCCACTTGGCACTGGTGCCACCTTGGGTCTGGGAACCATGCTGCGTATCATGGATTTTCAGGAGCCAGCCGGCCACTGCCAGCCACAGGCCCCCAAACACAAACCACAGCCTTTTTCTCTGGCAAACAAAATTCAGCTGCCCCGCTTCTGGATGGCAGATTGCAGGAGCCACTTGGGACTATCACACCAGCACAACATGGCACTGCTGCCACCTTGGATCTGGGAACCATCCTTCCTATCGTGGATTTTCAGGGGCCAGCCGGCCACTCTCAGCCATAGGCCCCAAACACAAACCACGGCCCTTTTCTCTGGAAAACAAAACTCAACTGCCCCTCTTCCTGATGGGAGATTGCAGGAGCCACTGGGTACTATGAAACCAGCCCTACTTGGCACTGGTGCCACCTTGGGTCTGGGAACCATGCTGCGTATCATGGATTTTCAGGAGCCAGCCGGCCACTGCCAGCCACAGGCCCCGAAACACAAACAACAGCCTTTTTCTCTGGCAAACAAAATTCAGCTGCCCCGCTTCTGGATGGCAGATTGCAGGAACCACTTGGTACTAACAAACCAGCCTGACTTGGCACTGGTGCCACCTTGGGTCTGGGAACCATCCTGCGTATCGTGGATTCTAAGGAGCCAGCTGGCCACTCCCAGCCACAGGCCCCAAAACACACACAACGGTGCTTTTCCCTGGAAAACAAAACTCGCCTTCCAAACATTTGATGGCAGATTGCAGGAGCCACTTGGTTTTATCAAATCAGCCCAACTTGGCACTGGTGCCACCATGGGTCTGGTCACCATCCTGCCTATCGTAGCTTTTCAGGTGCCAGCCAGCCACCCCCAGCCAGAGGCCCCTAGACAAATATTTCGGCCCGTTTCCCTGGCAAACAAAAGTAAGCTACCCCGCTTCTGGATTGCAGATTGCAGGAGCCACTTTGCACCATCAAACCAGCCCAACTTGGCACTGGTGCCACCTCTGGTCTGGGAACCATCATGCGTATCGTGGGTTCTAAGGAGCCAGCTGGCCACTCCCAGCCACAGGCCCCCAAACAGAAACAACGGCGCTTTTCCCTGGAAAACAAAACTCGCCTGCCAACTTTTTGATGGCAGATTGCAGGAGCCACTTGCTACTATCAAACCAGCCCAACTTGGCACTGGTGCCACCATGGGTCTGGTCACCATCCTGCCTATCGTAGCTTTTCAGGAGCCAGCCGGTCACTCGCAGCCATAGACCCCCAGACACAAACCTCGGCCCGTTTCCCTGGCAAACAAAAGTAAGCTGCCCCGCTTCTGCATGGCAGATTGCAGGAGCTATTTAGTACTATCAAACCAGCCCGACTTGGCACTGGTGACACCTCTGGTCTGGGAACCATCCTGCCTATCGTGGATTTTCAGGGGCCAGCCGGCCACTATCAGCCATATGCCCCCAAAAACAAACCACGGCCCTTTCTCTGGCAAACAAAACTCAACTGCCCCTCTTCTGGATGGCAAATTTTAGGACGCACTTTGTACTACGAAAACCGCCCGACGTGGCACTGGTGCCACCTTGTGTCAGGGAACCATCCTGCATATCGAGCTTTTTAAGGAGCCAGCCGGCCACGCCCAGCCATATACCCCCAAAAACAAACCACGGACCATTTCTCATGGAAACAAAAATCCGCTGCCCCGCGTCTGGATGGCAGATTGCAGGAGCCACTTTGCACCATCAAACCAGCCCGACTTGGCACTGGTGCCACCTTGGGTCTGGGAACAATCCTGCATATCGTGGATTCTAAGGAGCCAGCCGGCCACTCCAAGCCACAGGCCCCCAAACACAAACAACGGCGCTTTTCCCTGGAAAACAAAACTCGCCTGCCAGCTTTTTGATGGCAGATTGCAGGAGCCACTTGGTACTATCAAATCATCCCAACTTGGCACTGGTGCCACTATGGGTCTGGGAACCATCCTGCCTATTGTAGCATTTCAGGAGCCAGCCGGTCACTCCCAGCCATAGGCCCCCAGACACAAACCTCGGACCGTTTCCCTGGCAAACAAAATTAAGCTGCCCCGATTCTGGATGGCAGATTGCAGGAGCCACTTGTTAGTGTCAAACCAGCCCGACTTGGCACTGGTGCCACCTTGGGTCTGGGAACCATCCGGCGAATCGTGGATTCTAAGCAGCCACCCGGCCACTCTGAGCCACAGGCGCCCAAACACAAACAACGGCGCTTTTCCCTGGAAAACAAAAATCGCCTGCCAACATTTTGATGGCAGATTGCAGGAGCCACTTGGTGCTATCAAACCAGCCCAACTTGGCACTGGTGCCACCATGGGTCTGGTCACCATCCTGCCTATCGTAGCTTTTCAGGAGCCAGCCGGTCACTCCCAGCCATAGACCCCCAGACACAAACCTCGGCCCGTTTCCCTGGAAAACAAAAGTAAGCTGCCCCGATTCTGGATGGCAGATTGCAGGAGCCACTTAGTACTATCAAATCAGCCCAACTTGGCACTGGTGCCACCATGGGTCTGGTAAACATCCTGCCTATCGTAGCTTTTCAGGAGCCAGACGGTCACTCCCTGCCATTGGCCCCCAGACACAAACCTCGGCCCGTTTCCCTGGCAAACAAAAGTAAATTGCCCCGCTTTTGGATGGCAGATTGCAGGATGCATTTGGTACTATCAAACCTGCCCGACTTGGCCCTGGTGCCACCTTGGCTCTGGGAACCATGCTGCGTAACGTAGATTCTACGAGGACAGGCGGCCACTCCCAGCCACAGGCCTCTAAACAAAAACAACGGCGCTTTTCCCTGGAAAACAAAACTCGCCTGACAACTTTTTGATGGCAGATTGCAGGAGCCACTTGGTACTATCAAACCAGCCCAACTTGGTACTGGTTCCACTTTGGGTCTGGTCACCATCCTGCCTATCGTAGCTTTTCAGGAGCCAGCCGGTCACTCCCAGCCATAGGCCCCCAGACAAATATCTCGGCCCGTTTCCCTGGCAAACAAAAGTAAGCTGCCCCGCTTCTGGATGGCAGATTGCAGGAGCCACATGGTACTATCAAACCAGGCCAACGTGGCACTGGTGCCACCTTGGCTCTGGGAACCATCCTGCCTATCGTGGATTTTCAGGCGCCAGCCGGCCACTCTCAGCCATATGCCCCCAAACACATACCACGGCCCTTTGCTCTGGCAAACAAAACTCAACTGCCCCTATTCTGGATGGCAAATTGCAGGACGCACTTGGTACTACGAAAACAGCCCGACTTGGCACTGATGCCACCTTGGGTCAGGGAACAATCCTGCGTATCGATCTTTTTAAGGAGCCAGTCGGCCACGTCCAGCCATATACCCCCCAAAAAAAACCACGGAACTTTTCTCCAGCAAACAAATATCCGCTGCCCCGCGTCTGAATGGCAGATTTCAGGAGCTATTTAGTATTATCAAACCAGCCCGACTTGGCACTGGTGCCACCATGAGTCTGGTAACCATCCTGCCTATCGTAGCTTTTCAGGAGCCAGCCGGTCACTCCCAGCCATAGGCCCCCAGAAAAATACCTCGGCCCGTTTCCCTGGGAAACAAAAGTAAGCTGTCCCGCTTCTGGATGGCAGATTGCAGGAGCCACTTGGTACTATCAAACCAGCCCAACTTGACACTGGTGCCACCTTGGCTCTGGGAACCATCCTGCGTATCCTGGGTTCAAAGGAGGCAGCCGGCCACTCCCAGCCACAGGCCTCTAAACAAGAACAATGGCGCTTTTCCCTGGAAAACAAAACTCGCCTGACAAGTTTTTGATGGCAGATTGCAGGAGCCACTTGGTACTATCAAACCAGCCCAACTTGGCACTGGTGCCACCATGGGTCTGGTCACCATCCTGCCTATCGTAGCTTTTCAGGAGCCAGCCGGTCACTCCCAGCCATAGGCCCCCATACAAATATCTCGGCCCGTTTCCCTGGCAAACAAAAGTAAGCAGCCCCGCTTCTGGATGGCAGATTGCAGGAGCCACATGGTACTATCAAACCAGGCCAACATGGCACTGGTGCCACCTTGGTTCTGGGAACCATCCTGCCTATCGTGGATTTTCAGGGGCCAGCCGGCCACTCTCAACCATATGCCCCCAAACATATACCACGGCCCTTTTCTCTGGCAAACAAAACTCAACTGCCCCTCTTCTGGATGGCAAATTGCAGGACGCACTTGTTACTACGAAAACAGCCCGACTTGGCACTGATGCCACCTTGGGTCAGGGAACAATCCTGCGTATTGAGCTTTTTAAGGAGCCAGCCGGCCACGTCCAGCCATATACCCCCAAGAAAAAACCACGGAACTTTTCTCCAGCAAACAAAAATCCGCTGCCACCCGTCTGGATGGCAGATTGCAGGAGCTATTTAGTATTATCAAACCAGCCCGACTTGGCACTGGTGCCACCATGAGTCTGGTAACCATCCTGCCTATCGTAGATTTTCAGTAGCCAGCCAGTCACTCCCAGCCATAGGCCCCCAGACAAATACCTCGGCCCGTTTCCCTGGGAAACAAAATTAAGCTGTCCCGCTTCTGGATGGCAGATTGCAGGAGCGACTTGGTACTATCAAACCAGCCCAACTTGGCACTGACGCCACCTTGGCTCTGGGAAACATCCTGCGTATCCTGGGTTCAAAGTAGGCAGCCGGCCACTCCCAGCCACAGGCCTCCAAACACAAACAACGGCGCTTTTCCCTGGAAAACAAAAGTGGCCTGCCAATTTTTGATGGCAGATTGCAGGAGCCACTTGGTACTATCAAACCAGCCCAACTTGGCGCTGGTGCCACCATGGGTCTGGTCACCATCCTGCCTATCGTAGCCTTTCAGGCGCCAGCCGGTCACTCCCAGCCATAGGCGCCCAGTCACAAAGCTCGGCCCGTTTCCCTGGCAAACAAAAGTAAGCTACCCCGCTTCTGGATGGCAGATTGCAGGAGCCACTTTGCACCATCAAACCAGCCCGACTTGGCACTGGTGCCACCTCTGGTCTGGGAAACATCCTGCGTATCGTGGATTCTAAGGAGCCAGCTGGCCACTCCCAGCCACAGGCCCCCAGACACAAACAACGGCGCTTTTCCCTGGAAAACAAAACTCACCTGCCAACATTTTGATGGCAGATTGCAGGAGCCACTTGGTACTATCAAACAAGCCCAACTTGGCACTGGTGCCACCATGGGTCTGGTCAACATCCTGCCTATCGTAGCTTTTCAGGAGCCAGCCGGTCACTCCCAGCCATAGGCCCCCAGACACAAAGCTCTGCCCGTTTCCCTGGCAAACAAAAGTAAGCTGCCCCGCTTCTGGATGGCAGATTGCAGGAGTCACTTTGCACCATCAAACCAGCCCGACTTGGCACTGGTGCCACCTCTGGTCTGGGACCCATCCTGCGTATCGTGGATTCTAAGGAGACAGCTGGCCACTCCCAGCCACAGGCCTCCATACACAAAAAACGGCGCTTTTCCCTGGAAAACAAAACTCGCTTGCCAACTTTTTGATGGCAGATTGCAGGAGCCACTTGGTACTATCAAACCACCCCAACTTGGCAACAAGTGGTTCCTGCAATCTGACATCCAGAAGCGGGGCAGCTTACTTTTGTTTGCCAGGGAAACGGACCGTTGTTTGTGTTTGGAGGCGTATGGCTGGGAGTTGCCGACTGGCTCCTTAAAATCCACGATACGCAGCATGGTTCCCAGGCCAGAGGTGGCACCAGTGCCAAGTCGGGCTGGTTTGATAGTACCAAGTGGCTCCTGCAATCTGCCATCCAGAAGCGGGGTAGCTTACTTTTGTTTGCCAGGGAAACGGGCCGAGGTTTGTGACTGGGGACCTATGGCTGGGAGTGACCGGCTGGCTCCTGAAAAGTTACGATAGGCAGGATGGTGACCAGACCCATGGTGGCACCAGTGCCAAGTTGGGCTGGTTTGATAGTACCAAGTGGCTCCTGCAATCTGCCATCAAAAATTTGGCAGGCGAGTTTTGATTTCCAGGGAAAAGCGCCGTTGTTTGTGTTTGGGGGCCTGTGGCTGGGAGTGGCCGGCTTGCTAATTGGAATCCACGATACGCAGGATGGTTCCCAGACCTGACGTGGCACCAGTGCCAAGTCGGGCTAGTTTGATGCTGAAAGTGGCTCCTGCAATCTGCCATGCAGAAGCGGGGTAGCTTACTTTTGTTTGCCAGGGAAAATGGCCGAGGTTTTTGTCTGGGGCCTATGGCTGGGAGTGACCGGCTGGCTCCTGAAAAGCTACGATAGGCAGGATGGTGACCAGACCCATGGTGGCACCAGTGCCAAGTTGGGCTGGTTTGATAGTACCAAGTGGCTCCTGCAATCTGCCATCAAAATGTTGGCAGGCGAGTTTTGTTTTCCAGGGAAAAGCGCCGTTGATTTTGTTTGGGGGCCTGTGGCTGGGAGTGACCGGCTGGTTCCTTAGAATCCACGATACGCAGGATGGTTCCCAGACCAGAGGTGGCACCAGTGCCAAGTCGGGCTGGTTTGATAGTACCAAGTGGCTCCTGCAATCTGCCATCCAGAAGCGGGGTAGCTTACTTTTGTATGCCAGGGAAAGGGGCCGAGGTTTATGTCTGGGGGCCTATAGCTGGGAGTGACCGGCTGGCCCCTGAAAAGCTACGATAGGCAGGATGGTGACCAGACCCATTGTGGCACCAGTGCCAAGTTGGGCTGATTTGATAGTACCAAGTGGCTCCTGCAATCTGCCATCAAAATGTTGGCAGGCGAGTTTTGTTTTCCAGGGAAAAGCGCCGTTGATTTTGTTTGGGGGCCTGTGGCTGGGAGTGACCGGCTGGCTCCTTAGAATCCACGATACGCAGCATGGTTCCCAGACCAGAGGTGGCACCAGTGACAAGTCGGGCCAGTTTGATGGTGCAAAGTGGCTCCTGCAATCTGCCATCCAGAAGCGGGGCAGCTTACTTTTGTTTTCCAGGGAAAAAGGCCGAGGTTTTTCTCTGGGGGCCTATGGCTGGGAGTGACCGGCTGGCGCGTGAACAGCTACGATAGGCAGGATGGTTCCCAGACCCATGGTGGCACCAGTGCCATGTTGGGCTGATTTGATAGTACCAAGTGGCTCCTGCAATCTGAAATCAAAATGTTGGCAGGCGAGTTTTGTTTTCCATGGAAAAGCGCCGTTGTTGTATTTGGGGGCCTGTGGCTGGGAGTGGCCGGCTGGCTGCTTAGAATCCACGATACGCAGGATGGTTCCCAGACCCAAGGTGGCACCAGTGCCAAGTTGTCTGGTTTGATAGTACCAAGTGGTTCCTGCAATCTGCCATCCAGAAGCGGGGCAGCTTACTTTTGTTTGCCAGGGAAACGGGCCGAGCTTTGTGTCTGGGGGCCTATGGCTGCGAGTGACCGGCTGGCTCCTGAAAAGCTACCATAGGCAGGATGGTGACCAGACCCATGGTGGCACCAGTGCCAAGTTGGGCTGGTTTGATAGTACCAAGTGGCTCCTGCAATCTGCCATCAAAAATTTGGCAGGCGAGTTTTGATTTCCAGGGAAAAGCGCCGTTGTTTGTGTTTGGGGGCCTGTGGCTGGGAGTGGCCGGCTTGCTAATTGGAATCCACGATACGCAGGATGGTTCCCAGACCTGACGTGGCACCAGTGCCAAGTCGGGCTAGTTTGATGCTGCAAAGTGGCTCCTGCAATCTGCCATGCAGAAGCGGGGTAGCTTACTTTTGTTTGCCAGGGAAAATGGCCGAGGTTTTTGTCTGGGGCCTATGGCAGGGAGGGACCGGCTGGCTCCTGAAAAGCTACGATAGGCAGGATGGTGACCAGACCCATGGTGGCACCAGTGCCAAGTTGGGCTGATTTGATAGTACCAAGTGGCTCCTGCAATCTGCCATCAAAATGTTGGCAGGCGAGTTTTGTTTTCCAGGGAAAAGCGCCGTTGATTTTGTTTGGGGGCCTGTGGCTGGGAGTGACCGGCTGGCTCCTTAGAATCCACGATACGCAGGATGGTTCCCAGACCCAAGGTGGCACCAGTGCCAAGTTGGGCTGGTTTGATAGTACCAAGTGCGTCCTGCAATCTGCCATCCAGAAGTGGGGTAGCTTACTTTTTTTTGCCAGGGAAACGGGCCGAGGTTTTTGTCTCGGGGCCTATGGCTGAGGGTGACCGGCTGGCTCCTGAAAAGCTACCATAGGCAGGATTTTGACCAGACCCATGGTGACACCAGTGCCAAGTTGGGCTGGTTTGATAGTACCAAGTGGCTCCTGCAATCTGCCATCAAAAAGTTGGCAGGCGAGTTTTGTTTTCCAGGGAAAAGCGCCGTTGTTTGTGTTTGGGGGCCTGTGGCTGGGAGTGGCCGGCTGGCTGCTTAGAATCCACGATACGCAGGATGGTTCCCAGACCAGAGGTGGCACCAGTGCCAAGTCGGGCTGGTTTGATACTACCAAGTGCGTCCTGCAATCTGCCATCCAGAAGCGGGGCAGCTTACTTTTGTTTGCCAGGGAAACGGGCCGTTGTTTGTGTTTGGGGGCCTGTGGCTGGGAGTTGCCGACTGGCTCCTTAAAATCCACGATACGCGGGATGGTTCCCAGACCAGAGGTGGCACCAGTGCCTAGTCGGGCTGGTTTGATAGTACCAAGTGGCTCCTGCAATCTGCCATCCAGAAGCGGGGCAGCTTACTATTGTTTTCCAGGGAAAAGCGCCGTTGTTGGTGTTTGGGGGCCTGTGGCTGGGAGTGGCCGGCTGGCTCCTTAGAATCCACGATACGCAGCATGGTATCCAGACCCAAGGTGGCACCAGTGCCAAGTTGGGCTGGTTTGATAATACCAAGTGGTTCCTGCAAACTCCATCAAAAAGTTGGCAGGCGTGTTTTGTTTTCCAGGGAACAGCGCCGTTGATTTTGTTTGGGGGCCTGTGGCTGGGAGTGGCCGGCTGGCTCCTTAGAATCCACGATACGCAGGATTGTTCCCAGACCCAAGGTGGCACCAGTGCCAAGTCGGGCTGGTTTGATTACACCAAGTGGCTCCTGCAATCTGCCATCCAGAAGTGAGGCAGCTAAGTTTTGTTTGCCAGAAAAAAGGGCCGTGGTTTTTGTTGGGGGCCTGTGGCTGGGAGTAGCCGGCTGGCTCCTTAAAATCCACGATAGGCAGGATGGTTCCCAGACCCAAGGTGGCACCAGTGCCAAGTCGGGCTGGTTTGATAGTACCAAGTGGCTCCTGCAATCTGCCATCCAGAAGCGGGGCAGCTGAGTTTTGTTTGCCAGAGAAAAAGGCTGTGGTTTTTGTTTGGGGGCCTGTGGCTGGCAGTGGCCGGCTGGCTCCTGAAAATCCACGATACGCAGCATGGTTCCCAGACCCAAGGTGGCACCAGTACAAAGTGGGGCTCGTTTGACAGTGTCAAGTGCCTCCTGCAATCTCCCATCCAGAAGCGGGGCAGCTGAGTTTTTTTTGCCAGGGAAACGGACCTTTGTTTTTGATTGGGGTCTGTGGCCGAGAGTGGTCGGCTGTCTCCTGACAATCCACAATACGCAGGATGGTTCCCAGACCAAAGGTGGCACCAGTGCTAAGTCGGGCTGGTTTGATAGTACCAAGTGCCTCCTGCAATCTGCCATCCAGAAGCGGGGCAGCTGAGTTTTGTTTGCCAGAGAAAAGGGCCGTGGGTTGTGTTTGGGGGCATATGGCTGGGAGTGGCCACCTGGCTCCTTAAAATGCACGATACGCCGCATGGTAACCAGACGCAAGGTGGCACCAGTGCCAAGTCGGGCTGTTTTTGTAGTACCCAGTGGCTCCTGCAATTTGCCATCCAGAAGCGGGGCAGCTAAATTTTGTTTGCTAGAGAAAAGGGCTGTGGTTTGTGTTTGGGGGCCTATGGCCGAGAGTGGTAGGCTGGCCCCTGAAAATCAACGATAGGCAGGATGGTTCCCAGATCCAAGGTGGCACCAGTGCCAAGTAAGGCTGGTTGTATGGTTCAAAGTGACTCCTGCAATCTGCCATCCAGAAGCGGGACAGCTGAGTTTTTTTTGCCAGAGAAAAGGTCCGTGGTTTCTTTTTGGGGCATACGGCTGGGAATTGCCGGCTGGCTCCTTAAAATGCTCGATACGCAGGATGGTTCCCAGAGCCAAGGTGGCACCACTGCCAAGTCGGGCTCTTTTTGTAGTACCAAGTGCGTCCTGCAATTTGCCATCCAGAAGAGGGGCAGTTGAGTTTTGTTTGCCAGAGAAAAGGGCCGAGGTTTGTGTTTGGGAGCATATGGCTGGGAATGACCGGCTGGCCCCTGAAAATCCACGATACGCCGGATGGTTCCCAGATCCAAGGTGGTACCATTACCAAGTCGGGCTGGTTTGATAGTCCCAAGTGGCTCCTGCAATCTGCCATCCAGAAGCGGGGCAGCTGAGTTTTGTTTGCCAGGGAAATGGGCCGTTGTTTGTGTTTGGGGGCCTGTGGCTGGGAGTGTTTGGCTGGTTCCTGAATATGTACGATACGCAGGATTGTTCCCAGATCCAAGGTGGCAGCAGTGCCATGTTGTGCTGGTGTGATAGTCCCAAGTGGCTCCTGCAATCTGCCATCCAGAAGTGGGGCAGCTGAGTTTTGTTTGCCAGAGAAAAGGTCCGTGGTTTGTGTTTGGGGGCATATGGCTGAGAGTGGCCGGCTGGCCCCTGAAAATCCACGATACACAGGATGGTTCCCAGATCCAAGGTGGCACCTGTGCCAAGTCGGGCTGATTTGATAGTACTAAGTAGCTCCTGCAATCTGCCATCCAGAAGCGGGGCAGCTTACTTTTGTTTGCCAGGGAAACGGGCCGAGGTTTCTGTTTGGGGGCCTATGGCTGGGAGTGACCGGCTGGCTCCTGAAAAGCTACTATAGGCAGCATGGTTCCCAGAGCCAAGGTGGCACCAGTGCCAAGTTGGGCTGGTTTGATAGTACCAAGTGGCTCCTGCAATCTGCCATCCAGAAGCAGGGCAGCTGAGTTTTGTTTGCCAGAGAAAAGGGCTTGGTTTGTGTTTGGGGGCATATGGCTGGGTGTGGCCAGCTGGCTCCTTAAAATGCACGATATGCAACATGGTTCCCAGACCAGAGGTGGCACCAGTGCCAAGTTGGGCTGGTTTGATAGTACCAAGTGGCTCCTGCAATCTTCCATGATCACGTGGAGAAATACTTTCTGGTTTCAGCCATATGCTCTTTCTTCTCTCCCTCAACTTCTCTATCACCTCTCATCTGGTTCACATGCGCTGTCTTCAAGGTCCACAGGCTACTTTTCACAGAATCTTCTGGCCTGATGAAGTAAGAATGATGAATAGAACAGAGCTGGGATCTATTTTCCAGTTTGGATAAAATGCATTCTGCACACAAATCCAAGGAGAACGGGCTGCCTCAATGCCCAGAAAATCTTTCACTCCTGCTAGTGTTCTACGTCAACCGCAACTTAGTCTGAAAGAAAAGCTTTTTCTCTGAGAGCATCTGAGAGGTTTGCATGAAGCACTGATATCTGACATATGCAATTTTGAATAGGAGAGGAAAAAGAAAATGGCAAGGAGTTTTTAATTTTAGTGGTTTCAATTTTAATTTCCGTGCACTTTTTCAAAACTTGTCAGCTCAAATGCCCATCAACATCTTTTAGTCATCTGTAAGTCAGTATTCATATAAAATGTGCTTCAAATCCAAAGAATTTCAAATTTGCACTCCAAGCTTCTATGCCTAGATTTATGATTTCCTACACATATTAGATGAAAGGAAGGCCTTTTTTACTGTGGGAGTGCTGGAACACTGGAACAGGTTGCCCAGAGAAGTTGTGGGTGTCCCATCCCTGAAAGTATTCAAGGTCACCTTGGACGGGGCTTGGAGCAGCAACAAAGGAGAAGCTTGATGGTAGAGAAACAAAGTTGGACTATAGAAGAAACTCGGATTGAAGTATAGGATCAAGTTTTCTCTCAGCTCTTGGGGTAAATTCAAAGTTGTACAAAATGACATTTATCTGTGCTATTCACTACTGTAACAGAAAGTTTCATGAAAACTGTACAGAAGATAGTAAATTTTAAAAGAGATAAGAATTACAGCATAAAATCCATGGGATAGGTTACAACATGAGACACTCTCTAAGAGAAAATCTCTGTGTTTCAGCACTTCATCGGGGTAAGATTTCATGAAGTGCCAAAGAAGGCGGCAAAATATCATTCGGGACATTATTTACTGGAATTCAGCCTGGCCATTAGTAGGAACTGCCTTTGAACATATCATGTAGATATACCACACACGCTTTCCCTTCACTGAAAAATTACTGTTTACAACAAATAAGCAATTGACGATCAAAATTGATTGAAAGCATCTTAAACATGTCAAGTATTTCATTGTAGATGATCTGTGATCCAAATGCTTCTTCCACCTTCGAGAGGGACAGAAGAATTCTTCCATATCATGATGGTTTAAAATTGTATCAACCAATGTTTTCTGCTGAAAAGATATCATCTATTTTTTTCTATTTTTGGAAGAAAATATTCCTAGACATACAACAGGTGAGAACTAAGTAATTTTAAAGAAACAAATGAAATGAAAATATTCTGTAAATAGAATGAAATGAAAAGCTGTGTTTTAAATAGGAGCTAAATATTAAACAGAATTTTTGTACCAGGCATTTGAATTACTGCACCAGCTCTTTTGCCCATCAAGAGAGGCATTTAGCATTTCAGTCTTTTCCAAGGTGTTCATGATCTGCTATGCTGATCTCTGTGTGTGCCTAGGTGTGTGTGGAGGGGGGGGCATATGAAGGGGAGTGTGTATGTTTGCTTTACAATTGTTGTGGCAGATTCATGCCTCAGCTCCACATTTTGTTTTAAAAAGGTCACACCGAGTGGATATGAAGTTTACTATCAACAAGAGATCGATTCCCAAATCATCCATTTGACTCTCCCTTATAAATCATGTGCTTTGTTGCATATTTTATCAAATATACTTTCAAGCCAGATGGAGGAAGGAGGATGTGGGAATCCCTCCACCATCTTGCAACTTTTATGTAAGTAGGTTTTCAAGAAAATCATCATTTCTCTTTTAAATATGTCTGGAACAGGCATGATGGTAGTGTCAACCTGTTGGAGTTTTTGTTGCTGGAAGAAGTTGTACAAAAGGATTGGTTTTTACATTGACCAGTTACTGAATCAAGCGCAGGAATACATTGGAAATTTAGCTGGGGGTTCCTTTTCCCAGCAGACTACTTCTAGAACGAGCTTGTACACTGAAGCTGACTCTTTTGCTCTCTTTTTGTTTCTTTCCTATTTTCTTGGCTTCTTTGCCACTATCTAGACAATTTTGGAACTTTGTTCCCAACTAAAATGGTTTCAATAGTCTGATTGTGATCATACATTTTTACAAGGAATTTTTAAAATCTTTCCTCGAGTCCAGAAAGTCAAGGACTTAGATCTTTTTCTTCCCTTATCAATATTGCCATGAAATTGATAAATAAAGACCAACTCTTTATTTTTGTTTTTAACCCACGTAGATAATTCCCATCCATTAATCCATTTTGTGGACCAATAGCTGCCATTCTGATGGAAGCTGTCACTTCTTAACAATAGGCATTCTGTGACTATGTTGACTGCACTTTGGGTGAAGATCCTAACTGGTCTTAGATATACATAGGGAGAAATTTGCTCAGCCAGTGTCAGTCTTAAGCATGCGTATCAGAAGATCTTTCTAGAGCTGGGAATTTTCCCATGAAAGGGATTCAGTTAGGGAAGAGACACTTGTGCCAGAGTTTTACATTCTTCTTGAACACTGCTTAAGGAACTTAGATGCCATGTCCATTTGGATCTCTGTCTGCACAGAACTTTGTCATGCCAGTGCTTTGAAATGCATCTTGAAGAGAATTCACTAGCACAGAATGAAAGAGAGTGGAAGGGGTTGGTGGGGCTAACCAGGCCCAACCCCCCTGCCTAAACGAGGATACCTAGAGCCTCTTGCCCAGGATTCTATCTGGGTGTACTTTTAATGTCTTCAAAGATCCAGGCTCCACAATCTTTCTGGGCAGTCTGTGCCGTGGTTCAGTCACCCTGACAGTAAAGAAACATTTACTGATGTTCAAAGGCAATCTCCTGTATTTCAGTGTGTGCCCACTGCCTCTTGTCTTTTCCCTCAGCATCACTGAAAAGACACTGATTCCCTCCCCTTTGCACTATTGCTTCCATATGTATGTGTGATGCCATGTAGAGGTATGTCAAAAACCTCCCTGAAGCCCAGGCAGATAATATTCCCTTCATCTACCAGTCAAGTTGATTCATCAGAGGAGTTTAAAGTGATGTTCAGCATGAAATTCCCCTGAAAAATCATGCTAACTACATTATTTGGTCATCTGTCATGTGCCTGGCAAGGATTTCCAGGAAGAGCTGCTTCATCAACTTCCTGGGGATAAAAAAGAGGCTGGCTGGTTTGTACTATGGCGAGTCCTCTTAATTGCCTTTTTTGAAGATGGGTGTCATTTGCTAACATCCACTCTTTAGCCTCTCTTGTCGTCTACATCTTAGCAAAACGCTTTTCCACTATGTCTGGCTAGGAAAAACTGTGCCAGCACAGAAAACATCTCCCATCGTGTTCTAGAAGTTGCACGGATGTCTGCCAAGTGTTTGGCAGGAAGAAAAGAAAAGTTGTCCAAAACAGCTTCCAATCGAATGTTCATGTGATTGGAAAAGTCAGGAGAGTGCAAAGGTACTGTTTTCTATCAGTTGGCAAGGTGCGCACACAATCCCAGTGTTGTACAGCTTGCTTCTTCACCTTCCCGAAGCTGCCGCTCTCGCCGGCTGCCGGAGCCCAAGAAGCGGCTTCTTCGCGCAAAGACGATTGTGCCGCTCACAGTGCTCTCCTTAGCGCGGCTTCTGCCGAAAAACGCCCGGCAGCGGCTCTTACCTCCGGAGAGCATCCTACCTTCGTCTTTAGCTCCTCTTCTCATCTACACCTCGGCAAAAAGCTTTTCCACTATGTCTGGCTAGGAAAAACTGTGCCAGCACAGAAAACATCTCCCATCGTGTTCTAGAAGTTGCACGGATGTCTGCCAAGTGTTTGGCAGGAAGAAAAGAAAAGTTGTCCAAAACAGCTTCCAATCGAATGTTCCTGTGATTGGAAAAGTCAGGAGAGTGCAAAGGTACTGTTTTCTATCAGTTGGCAAGGTGCGCACACAATCCCAGTGTTGTACAGCTTGCTTCTTCACCTTCCCGAAGCTGCCGCTCTCGCCGGCTGCCGGAGCCCAAGAAGCGGCTTCTTCGCGCAAAGACGATTGTGCCGCTCACAGTGCTCTCCTTAGCGCGGCTTCTGCCGAAAGACGCCCGGCAGCGGCTCTTACCTCCGGAGAGCATCCTACCTTCGTCTTTAGCTCCTCTTCTCATCTACACCTCGGCAAAACGCTTTTCCACTATGTCTGGCTAGGAAAAACTGTGCCAGCACAGAAAACATCTCCCATCGTGTTCTAGAAGTTACACGGATGTCTGCCAAGTGTTTGGCAGGAAGAAAAGAAAAGTTGTCCAAAACAGCTTCCAATCGAATGTTCCTGTGATTGGAAAAGTCAGGAGAGTGCAAAGGTACTGTTTTCTATCAGTTGGCAAGGTGCGCACACAATCCCAGTGTTGTACAGCTTGCTTCTTCACCTTCCCGAAGCTGCCGCTCTCGCCGGCTGCCGGAGCCCAAGAAGCGGCTTCTTCGCGCAAAGACGATTGTGCCGCTCACAGGGCTCTCCTTAGCGCGGCTTCTGCCGAAAGACGCCCGGCAGCGGCTCTTACCTCCGGAGAGCATCCTACCTTCGTCTTTAGCTCCTCTTCTCATCTAAACCTCGGCAAAACGCTTTTCCACTATGTCTGGCTAGGAAAAACTGTGCCAGCACAGAAAACATCTCCCATCGTGTTCTAGAAGTTGCACGGATGTCTGCCAAGTGTTTGGCAGGAAGAAAAGAAAAGTTGTCCAAAACAGCTTCCAATCGAATGTTCCTGTGATTGGAAAAGTCAGGAGAGTGCAAAGGTACTGTTTTCTATCAGTTGGCAAGGTGCGCACACAATCCCAGTGTTGTACAGCTTGCTTCTTCACCTTCCCGAAGCTGCCGCTCTCGCCGGCTGCCGGAGCCCAAGAAGCGGCTTCTTCGCGCAAAGACGATTGTGCCGCTCACAGTGCTCTCCTTAGCGCGGCTTCTGCCGAAAGACGCCCGGCAGCGGCTCTTACCTCCGGAGAGCATCCTACCTTCGTCTTTCGCGTCTTATGTAGTCTACACCTTTGCAAAACGCTTTTCCACTATGTCTGGCTAGGAAAAACCGTGCCAGCACAGAAAACATCTCCCATCGTGTTCTAGAAGTTGAACGGATGTCTGCCAAGTGTTTGGCAGGAAGAAAAGAAAAGTTGTCCAAAACAGCTTCCATTCGAATGTTCATGTGATTGGAAAATCAGGAGTGCAAAGGTACTGTTTTCTATCAGTTGGCAAGGTGCGCACACAATCCCAGTGTTGTACAGCTTGCTTCTTCACCTTCCCGAAGCTGCCACTCTCAGGAGGTAAGAGCCGCTGCCGGGCGTCTTTCGGCAGAAGCCGCGCTAAGGAGAGCACTGTGAGCGGCACAATCGTCTTTGCGCGAAGAAGCCGCTTCTTGGGCTCCGGCAGCCGGCGAGAGCGGCAGCTTCGGGAAGGTGAAGAAGCAAGCTGTACAACACTGGGATTGTGTGCGCACCTTGCCAACTGATAGAAAACAGTACCTTTGCACTCTCCTGACTTTTCCAATCACAGGAACATTCGATTGGAAGCTGTTTTGGACAACTTTTCTTCCTGCCAAACACTTGGCAGACATCCGTGCAACTTCTAGAACACGATGGGAGATGTTTTCTGTGCTGGCACAGTTTTTCCTAGCCAGACATAGTGGAAAAGCGTTTTGCTAAGATGTAGACTACAAAAGACGCGAAAGACGAAGGTAGGATGCTCTCCGGAGGTAAGAGCCGCTGCCGGGCGTCTTTCGGCAGAAGCCGCGCTAAGGAGAGCCCTGTGAGCGGCACAATCGTCTTTGCGCGAAGAAGCCGCTTCTTGGGCTCCGGCAGCCGGCGAGAGCGGCAGCTTCGGGAAGGTGAAGAAGCAAGCTGTACAACACTGGGATTGTGTGCGCACCTTGCCAACTGATAGAAAACAGTACCTTTGCACTCTCCTGACTTTTCCAATCACAGGAACATTCGATTGGAAGCTGTTTTGGACAACTTTTCTTTTCTTCCTGCCAAACACTTGGCAGACATCCGTGCAACTTCTAGAACACGATGGGAGATGTTTTCTGTGCTGGCACAGTTTTTCCTAGCCAGACATAGTGGAAAAGCGTTTTGCCGAGGTGTAGATGAGAAGAGGAGCTAAAGACGAAGGTAGGATGCTCTCCGGAGGTAAGAGCCGCTGCCGGGCGTCTTTCGGCAGAAGCCGCGCTAAGGAGAGCCCTGTGAGCGGCACAATCGTCTTTGCGCGAAGAAGCCGCTTCTTGGGCTCCGGCAGCCGGCGAGAGCGGCAGCTTCGGGAAGGTGAAGAAGCAAGCTGTACAACACTGGGATTGTGTGCGCACCTTGCCAACTGATAGAAAACAGTACCTTTGCACTCTCCTGACTTTTCCAATCACAGGAACATTCGATTGGAAGCTGTTTTGGACAACTTTTCTTTTCTTCCTGCCAAACACTTGGCAGACATCCGTGCAACTTCTAGAACACAATGGGAGATGTTTTCTGTGCTGGCACAGTTTTTCCTAGCCAGACATAGTGGAAAAGCGTTTTGCTAAGATGTAGACTACAAAAGACGCGAAAGACGAAGGTAGGATGCTCTCCGGAGGTAAGAGCCGCTGCCGGGCGTCTTTCGGCAGAAGCCGCGCTAAGGAGAGCACTGTGAGCGGCACAATCGTCTTTGCGCGAAGAAGCCGCTTCTTGGGCTCCGGCAGCCGGCGAGAGCGGCAGCTTCGGGAAGGTGAAGAAGCAAGCTGTACAACACTGGGATTGTGTGCGCACCTTGCCAACTGATAGAAAACAGTACCTTTGCACTCTCCTGACTTTTCCAATCACAGGAACATTCGATTGGAAGCTGTTTTGGACAACTTTTCTTTTCTTCCTGCCAAACACTTGGCAGACATCCGTGCAACTTCTAGAACACGATGGGAGATGTTTTCTGTGCTGGCACAGTTTTTCCTAGCCAGACATAGTGGAAAAGCGTTTTGCCGAGGTGTAGATGAGAAGAGGAGCTAAAGACGAAGGTAGGATGCTCTCCGGAGGTAAGAGCCGCTGCCGGGCGTCTTTCGGCAGAAGCCGCGCTAAGGAGAGCCCTGTGAGCGGCACAATCGTCTTTGCGCGAAGAAGCCGCTTCTTGGGCTCCGGCAGCCGGCGAGAGCGGCAGCTTCGGGAAGGTGAAGAAGCAAGCTGTACAACACTGGGATTGTGTGCGCACCTTGCCAACTGATAGAAAACAGTACCTTTGCACTCTCCTGACTTTTCCAATCACAGGAACATTCGATTGGAAGCTGTTTTGGACAACTTTTCTTTTCTTCCTGCCAAACACTTGGCAGACATCCGTGCAACTTCTAGAACACGATGGGAGATGTTTTCTGTGCTGGCACAGTTTTTCCTAGCCAGACATAGTGGAAAAGCGTTTTGCTAAGATGTAGACGACAAGAGAGGCTAAAGAGTGGATGTTAGCAAATGACACCCATCTTCAAAAAAGGCAATTAAGAGGACTCGCCATAGTACAAACCAGCCAGCCTCTTTTTTATCCCCAGGAAGTTGATGAAGCAGCTCTTCCTGGAAATCCTTGCCAGGCACATGACAGATGACCAAATAATGTAGTTAGCATGATTTTTCAGGGGAATTTCATGCTGAACATCACTTTAAACTCCTCTGATGAATCAACTTGACTGGTAGATGAAGGGAATATTATCTGCCTGGGCTTCAGGGAGGTTTTTGACATACCTCTACATGGCATCACACATACATATGGAAGCAATAGTGCAAAGGGGAGGGAATCAGTGTCTTTTCAGTGATGCTGAGGGAAAAGACAAGAGGCAGTGGGCACACACTGAAATACAGGAGATTGCCTTTGAACATCAGTAAATGTTTCTTTACTGTCAGGGTGACTGAACCACGGCACAGACTGCCCAGAAAGATTGTGGAGCCTGGATCTTTGAAGACATTAAAAGTACACCCAGATAGAATCCTGGGCAAGAGGCTCTAGGTATCCTGGTTTAGGCAGGGGGGTTGGGCCTGGTTAGCCCCACCAACCCCTTCCACTCTCTTTCATTCTGT
The DNA here is from genome assembly GCF_035770615.1 of Melospiza melodia melodia. Taxonomy (NCBI): domain Eukaryota; kingdom Metazoa; phylum Chordata; class Aves; order Passeriformes; family Passerellidae; genus Melospiza; species Melospiza melodia. Next base: position 60,859,727 of record NC_086198.1, read on the forward strand.
GCTAGTGAATTCTCTTCAAGATGCATTTCAAAGCGCTGGCATGACAAAGTTCTGTGCAGACAGAGATCCAAATGGACATGGCATCTAAGTTCCTTAAGCAGTGTTCAAGAAGAATGTAAAACTCTGGCACAAGTGTCTCTTCCCTAACTGAATCCCTTTCATGGGAAAATTCCCAGCTCTAGAAAGATCTTCTGATACGCATGCTTAAGACTGACACTGGCTGAGCAAATTTCTCCCTATGTATATCTAAGACCAGTTAGGATCTTCACCCAAAGTGCAGTCAACATAGTCACAGAATGCCTATTGTTAAGAAGTGACAGCTTCCATCAGAATGGCAGCTATTGGTCCACAAAATGGATTAATGGATGGGAATTATCTACGTGGGTTAAAAACAAAAATAAAGAGTTGGTCTTTATTTATCAATTTCATGGCAATATTGATAAGGGAAGAAAAAGATCTAAGTCCTTGACTTTCTGGACTCGAGGAAAGATTTTAAAAATTCCTTGTAAAAATGTATGATCACAATCAGACTATTGAAACCATTTTAGTTGGGAACAAAGTTCCAAAATTGTCTAGATAGTGGCAAAGAAGCCAAGAAAATAGGAAAGAAACAAAAAGAGAGCAAAAGAGTCAGCTTCAGTGTACAAGCTCGTTCTAGAAGTAGTCTGCTGGGAAAAGGAACCCCCAGCTAAATTTCCAATGTATTCCTGCGCTTGATTCAGTAACTGGTCAATGTAAAAACCAATCCTTTTGTACAACTTCTTCCAGCAACAAAAACTCCAACAGGTTGACACTACCATCATGCCTGTTCCAGACATATTTAAAAGAGAAATGATGATTTTCTTGAAAACCTACTTACATAAAAGTTGCAAGATGGTGGAGGGATTCCCACATCCTCCTTCCTCCATCTGGCTTGAAAGTATATTTGATAAAATATGCAACAAAGCACATGATTTATAAGGGAGAGTCAAATGGATGATTTGGGAATCGATCTCTTGTTGATAGTAAACTTCATATCCACTCGGTGTGACCTTTTTAAAACAAAATGTGGAGCTGAGGCATGAATCTGCCACAACAATTGTAAAGCAAACATACACACTCCCCTTCATATGCCCCCCCCTCCACACACACCTAGGCACACACAGAGATCAGCATAGCAGATCATGAACACCTTGGAAAAGACTGAAATGCTAAATGCCTCTCTTGATGGGCAAAAGAGCTGGTGCAGTAATTCAAATGCCTGGTACAAAAATTCTGTTTAATATTTAGCTCCTATTTAAAACACAGCTTTTCATTTCATTCTATTTACAGAATATTTTCATTTCATTTGTTTCTTTAAAATTACTTAGTTCTCACCTGTTGTATGTCTAGGAATATTTTCTTCCAAAAATAGAAAAAAATAGATGATATCTTTTCAGCAGAAAACATTGGTTGATACAATTTTAAACCATCATGATATGGAAGAATTCTTCTGTCCCTCTCGAAGGTGGAAGAAGCATTTGGATCACAGATCATCTACAATGAAATACTTGACATGTTTAAGATGCTTTCAATCAATTTTGATCGTCAATTGCTTATTTGTTGTAAACAGTAATTTTTCAGTGAAGGGAAAGCGTGTGTGGTATATCTACATGATATGTTCAAAGGCAGTTCCTACTAATGGCCAGGCTGAATTCCAGTAAATAATGTCCCGAATGATATTTTGCCGCCTTCTTTGGCACTTCATGAAATCTTACCCCGATGAAGTGCTGAAACACAGAGATTTTCTCTTAGAGAGTGTCTCATGTTGTAACCTATCCCATGGATTTTATGCTGTAATTCTTATCTCTTTTAAAATTTACTATCTTCTGTACAGTTTTCATGAAACTTTCTGTTACAGTAGTGAATAGCACAGATAAATGTCATTTTGTACAACTTTGAATTTACCCCAAGAGCTGAGAGAAAACTTGATCCTATACTTCAATCCGAGTTTCTTCTATAGTCCAACTTTGTTTCTCTACCATCAAGCTTCTCCTTTGTTGCTGCTCCAAGCCCCGTCCAAGGTGACCTTGAATACTTTCAGGGATGGGACACCCACAACTTCTCTGGGCAACCTGTTCCAGTGTTCCAGCACTCCCACAGTAAAAAAGGCCTTCCTTTCATCTAATATGTGTAGGAAATCATAAATCTAGGCATAGAAGCTTGGAGTGCAAATTTGAAATTCTTTGGATTTGAAGCACATTTTATATGAATACTGACTTACAGATGACTAAAAGATGTTGATGGGCATTTGAGCTGACAAGTTTTGAAAAAGTGCACGGAAATTAAAATTGAAACCACTAAAATTAAAAACTCCTTGCCATTTTCTTTTTCCTCTCCTATTCAAAATTGCATATGTCAGATATCAGTGCTTCATGCAAACCTCTCAGATGCTCTCAGAGAAAAAGCTTTTCTTTCAGACTAAGTTGCGGTTGACGTAGAACACTAGCAGGAGTGAAAGATTTTCTGGGCATTGAGGCAGCACGTTCTCCTTGGATTTGTGTGCAGAATGCATTTTATCCAAACTGGAAAATAGATCCCAGCTCTGTTCTATTCATCATTCTTACTTCATCAGGCCAGAAGATTCTGTGAAAAGTAGCCTGTGGACCTTGAAGACAGCGCATGTGAACCAGATGAGAGGTGATAGAGAAGTTGAGGGAGAGAAGAAAGAGCATATGGCTGAAACCAGAAAGTATTTCTCCACGTGATCATGGAAGATTGCAGGAGCCACTTGGTACTATCAAACCAGCCCGACTTGGCACTGGTGCCACTATGGGTCTGGGAGCCATGTTGCATATCGTGCATTTTAAGGAGCCAGCTGGCCACACCCAGCCATATGCCCCCAAACACAAACCAAGCCCTTTTCTCTGGCAAACAAAACTCAGCTGCCCTGCTTCTGGATGGCAGATTGCAGGAGCCACTTGGTACTATCAAACCAGCCCAACTTGGCACTGGTGCCACCTTGGCTCTGGGAACCATCCTGCCTATTGTAGCTTTTCAGGAGCCAGCCGGTCACTCCCAGCCATAGGCCCCCAAACAGAAACCTCGGCCCGTTTCCCTGGCAAACAAAAGTAAGCTGCCCCGCTTCTGGATGGCAGATTGCAGGAGCTACTTAGTACTATCAAATCAGCCCGACTTGGCACAGGTGCCACCTTGGATCTGGGAACCATCCTGTGTATCGTGGATTTTCAGGGGCCAGCCGGCCACTCTCAGCCATATGCCCCCAAACACAAACCACGGACCTTTTCTCTGGCAAACAAAAATCAGCTGCCCCACTTCTGGATGGCAGATTGCAGGAGCCACTTGGTACTATCACACCAGCACAACATGGCACTGCTGCCACCTTGGATCTGGGAACAATCCTGCGTATCGTACATATTCAGGAACCAGCCGAACACTCCCAGCCACAGGCCCCCAAACACAAACAACGGCCCATTTCCCTGGCAAACAAAACTCAGCTGCCCCGCTTCTGGATGGCAGTTTGCAGGAGCCACTTGGGACTATCAAACCAGCCCGACTTGGTAATGGTACCACCTTGGATCTGGGAACCATCCGGCGTATCGTGGATTTTCAGGGGCCAGCCGGTCATTCCCAGCCATATGCTCCCAAACACAAACCTCGGCCCTTTTCTCTGGCAAACAAAACTCAACTGCCCCTCTTCTGGATGGCAAATTGCAGGACGCACTTGGTACTACAAAAAGAGCCCGACTTGGCAGTGGTGCCACCTTGGCTCTGGGAACCATCCTGCGTATCGAGCATTTTAAGGAGCCAGCCGGCAATTCCCAGCCGTATGCCCCAAAAAGAAACCACGGACCTTTTCTCTGGCAAAAAAAACTCAGCTGTCCCGCTTCTGGATGGCAGATTGCAGGAGTCACTTTGAACCATACAACCAGCCTTACTTGGCACTGGTGCCACCTTGGATCTGGGAACCATCCTGCCTATCGTTGATTTTCAGGGGCCAGCCTACCACTCTCGGCCATAGGCCCCCAAACACAAACCACAGCCCTTTTCTCTAGCAAACAAAATTTAGCTGCCCCGCTTCTGGATGGCAAATTGCAGGAGCCACTGGGTACTACAAAAACAGCCCGACTTGGCACTGGTGCCACCTTGCGTCTGGTTACCATGCGGCGTATCCTGCATTTTAAGGAGCCAGGTGGCCACTCCCAGCCATATGCCCCCAAACACAACCCACGGCCCTTTTCTCTGGCAAACAAAACTCAGCTGCCCCGCTTCTGGATGGCAGATTACAGGAGGCACTTGGTACTATCAAACCAGCCCGACTTGGCACTGGTGCCACCTTGGGTCTGGGAACCATCCTGCGTATTGTGGATTGTCAGGAGACAGCCGACCACTCTCGGCCACAGACCCCAATCAAAAACAAAGGTCCGTTTCCCTGGCAAAAAAAACTCAGCTGCCCCGCTTCTGGATGGGAGATTGCAGGAGGCACTTGACACTGTCAAACGAGCCCCACTTTGTACTGGTGCCACCTTGGGTCTGGGAACCATGCTGCGTATCGTGGATTTTCAGGAGCCAGCCGGCCACTGCCAGCCACAGGCCCCCAAACAAAAACCACAGCCTTTTTCTCTGGCAAACAAAACTCAGCTGCCCCGCTTCTGGATGGCAGATTGCAGGTGCCACTTGGTACTATCAAACCAGCCCGACTGGCACTGGTGCCACCTTGGGTCTGGGAACCATCCTGCCTATCGTGGATTTTAAGGAGCCAGCCGGCTACTCCCAGCCACAGGCCCCCAACAAAAACCACGGCCCTTTTTTCTCGCAAACAAAACTTAGCTGCCTCACTTCTGGATGGCAGATTGCAGGAGCCACTTGGTGTAATCAAACCAGCCCGACTTGGCACTGGTGCCACCTTGGGTCTGGGAACCATCCTGCGTATCGTGGATTCTAAGGAGCCAGCCGGCCACTCCCAGCCACAGGCCCCCAAACAAAATCAACGGCGCTGTTCCCTGGAAAACAAAACACGCCTGCCAACTTTTTGATGGAGTTTGCAGGAACCACTTGGTATTATCAAACCAGCCCAACTTGGCACTGGTGCCACCTTGGGTCTGGATACCATGCTGCGTATCGTGGATTCTAAGGCGCCAGCCGGCCACTCCCAGCCACAGGCCCCCAAACACAAACAACGGCGCTTTTCCCTGGAAAACAAAACTCGCCTGCCAACTTTTTGATGGCAGATTGCAGGAGCCACTTGGTACTATCAAACCAGCCCAACTTGGCACTGGTGTCACCATGGGTCTGGTCACCATCCTGCCTATGGTAGCTTTTCAGGAGCCAGCCGGTCACCCTCAGCCATAGGCCCCGAGACAAAAACCTCGGCCCGTTTCCCTGGCAAAAAAAAGTAAGCTACCCCGCTTCTGGATGGCAGATTGCAGGACGCACTTGGTACTATGAAACCAGCCCAACTTGGCACTGGTGCCACCTTGGGTCTGGGAACCATCCTGCGTATCGTGGATTCTAAGGAGCCAGCCGGTCACTCCCAGCCACAGGCCCCCAAACAAAATCAACGGCGCTTTTCCCTGGAAAACAAAACTCGCCTGCCAACATTTTGATGGCAGATTGCAGGAGCCACTTGGTACTATCAAATCAGCCCAACTTGGCACTGGTGCCACCATGGGTCTGGTCACCATCCTGTCTATCATAGCTTTTCAGGAGCCAGCCGGTCACTCCCAGCTATAGGCCCCCAGACAAAAACCTCGCCCCGTTTCCCTGGCATACAAAAGTAAGCTACCCCGCTTCTGGATGGCAGATTGCAGGAGCCACTTGGTACTATCAAACCAGCCCGACTTGGCACTGGTGCCACCTCTGGTCTGGGAACCATCCTGCGTATCGTGGATTCTAAGGAGCCAGCCGGTCACTCCCAGCCATAGGCACCCAAACACAAACAACGGCGCTTTTCCCTGGAAAACAAAACTCGCCTGCCAACTTTTTGATGGCAGATTGCAGGAGCCACTTGGTACTATCAAATCAGCCCAACTTGGCACTGGTGCCACCATGGGTCTGGTCACCATCCTGCCTATCGTAGCTTTTCAGGAGCCAGCCGGTCACTCCCAGCCATAGGCCCCCAGACAAAAACCTCGGCCATTTTCCCTGGCAAACAAAAGTAAGCTACCCCGCTTCTGCATGGCAGATTGCAGGAGCCACTTTGCAGCATCAAACTAGCCCGACTTGGCACTGGTGCCACCTTGGGTCTGGGAAACAACCTGCGTATCGTGGATTCCAATTAGCAAGCCGGCCACTCCCAGCCACAGGCCCCCAAACACAAACAGCGGCGCTTTTCCCTGGAAATCAAAACTCGCCTGCCAAATTTTTGATGGCAGATTGCAGGAGCCACTTGGTACTATCAAACCAGCCCAACTTGGCACTGGTGCCACCATGGGTCTGGTCACCATCCTGCCTATCGTAGCTTTTCAGGAGCCAGCCAAACACTCCCAGCCATAGGCCCCCAGACAAAAACCTCGGCCCGTTTCCCTGGCAAACAAAAGTAAGCTGCCCCGCTTCTGGATGGCAGATTGCAGGAACCACTTGGTACTATCAAACCAGCCCAACTTGGCACTGGTGCCACCTTGGGTCTGGGAACCATCCTGCGTATCGTGGATTCTAAGGAGCCAGCCGGCCACTCCCAGCCACAGGCCCCCAAATACAACAACAGCGCTTTTCCCTGGAAAACAAAACTCGCCTGCCAACATTTTGATGGCAGATTGCAGGAGGCACTTGGTACTATCAAATCAGCCCAACATGGCACTGGTGCCACCATGGGTCTGGGAACCATCCTGCCTATCGTAGCTGTTCAGGCGCCAGCCGGTCACTCCCAGCCATAGGCCCCCAGAGAAAAACCTCGGCCCTTTTCCCTGGAAAACAAAAGTAAGCTGCCCCGCTTCTGGATGGCAGATTGCAGGAGCCACTTTGCACCATCAAACTGGCCCGACTTGTCACTGGTGCCACCTCAGGTCTGGGAACCATGCTGCGTATCGTGGATTCCAATTAGCAAGCCGGCCACTCCCAGCCACAGGCCCCCAAACACAAACAACGGCGCTTTTCCCTGGAAAACAAAACTCGCCTGCCAACTTTTTGATGGCAGATTGCAGGAGCCACTTGGTACTATCAAACCAGCCAACTTGGCACTGGTGCCACCATGGGTCTGGTCACCATCCTGCCTATCGTAGCTTTTCAGGAGCCAGCCGGTCACTCCCAGCCATAGGCCCCCAGACACAAAGCTCGGCCCGTTTCCCTGGCAAACAAAAAGCAGCTGCCCCGCATCTGGACGGCAGATTGCAGGAATCACTTGGTACTATCAAACCAGCCCAACTTGGCAGTGGTTCCACCTTGGGTCTGGGAACCATGCTGCGTATCGTGGATTCAAAGGAGCCAGCCGGTCACTCCCAGCCACAGGCCCCCAAACACAATCAACGGCGCTTTTCCCTGGAAAACAAAACTCGTCTGCCAACATTTTGATGGCAGATTGCAGGAGCCACTTGCTACTATCAAATCAGCCGAACTTGGCACTGGTGCCACCATGGGTCTGGTCACCATCCTTCCTATCGTAGCTTTTCAGGAGCCAGCCGGTCCCTCCCTGCCATAGGCCCCCAGAGAAAAACCTCGGCCCGTTTCCCTGGCAAACAAAAGTAAGCTGCCCCGCTTCTGGATGGCAGATTGCAGGAGCCACTTTGCACCATCAAACTAGCCCGACTTGGCACTGGTGCCACCTCAGGTCTGGGAACCATGCTGCGTATCGTGGAGTCTAAGGAACCAGACGGCCACTCCAGCCACAGGACCCAAAAACAAACAACGGCGCTTTTCCCTGGAAAACAAAACTCGCCTGCCAACATTTTGATGGCAGATTGCAGGAGCCACTTGGTACTATCAAACCAGCCCAACTTGGCACTGGTGCCACCATGGGTCTGGTCACCATCCTGCCTATCGTAGCTTTTCAGGAGCCAGCCGGTCACTCCCAGCCATAGGCCCCCAGACACAAAGCTCGGACCGTTTCCCTGGCAAACAAAAGTAAGCTACCCCGCTTCTGGATGGCAGATTGCAGGAGCCACTTTGCAGCATCAAACTAGCCCGACTTGGCACTGGTGCCACCTCAGGTCTGGGAACCATCCTGCGTATCGTGGATTCTAAGGAGCCAGCCGGCCACTCCCACCCACAGGCCCCCAAACACAAACAATGGCGCTTTTCCCTGGAAAACAAAACTCGCCTGCCAACTTTTTCATGGCAGATTGCAGGAGCCACTTGGTACTATCGAACCAGCCCAACTTGGCACTGGTGCCACCATGGGTCTGGGAACCATCCTGCGTATCGTGGATTCTAAGGAGCCAGCCGGCCACTCCCAGCCACAGGCCCCCAACACAAACAACGGCGCTTTTCCCTAGATAACAAACTCGCCTGCCAACTTTTTGATGGCAGATTGCAGGAGCCACTTGGTACTATCAAACCAGCCCAACTTGGCACTGGTGCCACCATGGGTCTGGTCACCATCCTGCCTATCGTAGCTTTTCAGGAGCCAGCCGGTCACTCCCAGCCATAGGCCCCCAGACACAAACCTCGGCCCGTTTCCCTGGCAAACAAAAGTAAGCTGTCCCGCTTCTGGATGGCAGATTGCAGGACGCACTTGGTAGTATCAAACCAGCCCGACTTGGCACTGGTGCCACCTCTGGTCTGGGAACCATCCTGCGTATCGTGGATTCTAATTAGCCAGCCGGCCACTCCCAGCCACAGGCCCCCAAACACAAACAACGGCGCTTTTCCCTGGAAAACAAAACTCGCCTGCCAACATTTTGATGGCAGATTGCAGGAGCCACTTGGTACTATCAAATAAGCCCAACTTGGCACTGGTGCCACCATGGGTCTGGTCACCATCCTGCCTATCGTAGCTTTTCAGGAGCCAGCAGGTCACCCCCAGCCATAGGCCCCGAGAAAAAAACCTCGGCCCGTTTCCCTGGCAAAAAAAAGTAAGCTACCCCGCTTCTGGATGGCAGATTGCAGGACGCACTTGGTAGTATCAAACCAGCCCAACTTGGCACTGGTGCCACCTTGGGTCTGGGAACCATCCTGCGTATCGTGGATTCTGAGGAGCCCGCCGGCCACTCCCTGCCACAGGCACCCAAACACAAACAACGGCGCTTTTCCCTGGAAAACAAAACTCGCCTGCCAACTTTTTGATGGCGGATTGCAGGAGCCACTTGGTACTATCAAACCAACCCAACTTGGCACTGGTGCCACCATGGATATGGTCACCATCCTGCCTATCGTAGCTTTTCAGGACCTAGCAGGTCACTCCCAGCCATAGGCGCCCAGACAAAAACCTCGGCCCGTTACCCTGGCAAACAAAAGTAAGCTGCCCCGCTTCTGGATGGCAGATTGCAGGAACCACTTGGTAATATAAAACCAGCCCGACTTGGCACTGGTGCCACGTCAGGTCTGCGAACCATCCTGCGTATCGTGGATTCTAAGGAGCCAGCCGGCCACTCCCACCCACAGGCCCCCAAACACAAACAACGGCGCTATTCCCTGGAAAACAAAACTCGCCTGCCAACTTTTTGAGGGCAGATTGCAGGAGCCACTTGGTACTATCAAACCAGCCCAACTTGGCACTGGTGCCACCATGGGTCTGCTCACCATCCTGCCTATCGTAGCTTTTCAGGAGCCAGCCGGTCACTCCCAGCCATAGGCCCCCAGACACAAACCTCGGCCCGTTTCCCTGGCAAACAAAAGTAAGCTGCCACGCTTCTGGATGGCAGATTGCAGGACGCCCTTGGTACTATCAAACCAGCCCGACTTGTCACTGGTGCCACCTCTGGTCTGGGAACCATGCCGCGTATCGTGGATTCTAAGGAGCCAGCCGGCCACTCCCAGCCACAGGCGCCCAAACACAAACAACGGCGCTTTTCCCTGGAAAACAAAACTCGCCTGCCAACATTTTGATGGCGGATTGCAGGAGCCACTTGGTACTATCAAAGCAGCCCAACTTGTCACTGGTGCCACAATGGATGTGGTCACCATCCTGCCTATCGTAGGTTTTCAGCACCTCGCCGGTCACTCCCAGCCATAGGCGCCCAGACACAAAGCTCGGCCCGTTTCCCTGGCACACAAAAGTAAGCTGCCCCGCTTCTGGATGGCAGATTGCAGGAACCACTTGGTACTATAAAACCAGCCCAACTTGGCACTGGTGCCACCTCTGGTCTGGGAACCATCCTGCGTATCGTGGATTCTAAGGAGCTAGCCGGTCACTCCAGCCGCAGGCCCCCAGACACAAACAACGGCGCTTTTCCCTGGAAAACAAAACTCGCCTGCCAACTTTTTGATGGCAGATTGCAGGAGCCACTTGGTACTATCAAACCAGCCCAACTTGGCACTGGTGCCACCATGGGTCTGGTCACCATCCTGCCTATCGTAGCTTTTCAAGAGCCAGCCGGTCACTCCCAGCCATAGGCCCCCAGTCACAAACCTCGGCCCGTTTCCCTGGCAAACAAAAGTAAGCTACCCCGCTTCTGGATGGCAGATTGCAGGAGCCACTTGGTACTATCAAACCAGCCCAACTTGGAACTGGTGCCACCTTGGGTCTGGGAACCATGCTGCGTATCGCAGATTCTAAGGCGCCAGTCGGCCACTCCCAGCCACAAGCCCCCAAACACAAACAACGGCGCTTTTCTCTGGCAAACAAAACTCAACTGCCCCTCTTCTGGATGGCAAATTGCAGGACGCACTTGGTACTATAAAAACAGCCCGACTTGGCACTGGTGCCACCTTGGGTCTGGGAACCATCGTGCGTATCGATCTTTTTAATGAGACAGCCGGCCACTCCCAGCCATATGCCCCCGAACACAACCCACGGCCCTGTCCTCTGGCAATCAAAACTCAGCTGCACCGCTTCTGGATGGCAGATTGCAGGAGCCACTTGGTACTATCAAACCAGCAGGACTTGGCAGTGGTGCCACCTTGGGTCTGGGAACCATCCTGCGTATTGTGGATTGTCAGGAGCTAGCTGAACACTCTCGGCCACAGACCCCAATCAAAAACAACGGCCCGTTTCACAGGCAAACAAAACTCAGCTGCCCCGCTTCTGGATGGGAGATTGCAGGAGGCACTTGACACTGTGAAACCAGCCCCACTTGGCACTGGTGCCACCTTGGGTCTGGGAACCATGCTGCGTATCATGGATTTTCAGGAGCCAGCCGGCCACTCCCAGCCATAGGCCCCCAAACAAAAACCACAGCCTTTTTCTCTGGCAAACAAAATTCAGCTGCCCCACTTCTGGATGGCAGATTGCAGGAGCCACTTGGGACTATCACACCAGCACAACATGGCACTGGTGCCACCTTGGATCTGGGAACCATCCGGCGTATAGTGGATTTTCAGGGGTCAGCCGGTCACTCTCAGCCATAGGCCCCAAACACAAACCACGGCCCTTTTCTCTGGAAAACAAAATTCAACTGCCCCTCTTCTGGATGGCAGATTGCAGGAGACACTGGGTACTATGAAACCAGCCCTACTTGGCACTGGTGCCACCTTGGGTCTGGGAACCATGCTGCGTATCATGGATTTTCAGGAGCCAGCCGTCCACTGCCAGCCACAGGCCCCGAAACACAAACAACAGCCTTTTTCTCTGGCAAACAAAATTCAGCTGCCCCGCTTCTGGATGGCAGATTGCAGGAACCACTTGGTACTAACAAACCAGCCCGACTTGGCACTGGTGCCACCTTGGGTCTGGGAACCATCCTGCGTATCGTGGATTCTAAGGACCCAGCTGGCCACTCCCAGCCACAGGCCCCAAAACACACACAACGGCGCTTTTCCCTGGAAAACAAAACTCGCCTGCCAACTTTTTGATGGCAGATTGCAGGAGCCACTTGGTACTATCAAACCAGCCCAACTTGGCACTGGTGCCACCATGGGTCTGGTCACCATCCTGCCTATCGTAGCTTTTCAGGAGCCAGCCGGTCCCTCCCAGCCATAGGCCCCCAGACACAAACCTCGGCCTGTTTCCCTGGCACACAAAAGTAAGCTACCGCACTTCTGGATGGCAGATTGCAGGAGCCACGTTGCACCATCAAACCAGCCCGACTTGGCACTGGTGCCACCTCTGGTCTGGGAACCATGCCGCGTATCGTGGATTCTAAGGAGCCAGCCGGCCACTCCCAGCCACAGGCCTCCAAACACAAACAACGGCGCTTTTCCCTGGAAAACAAAACTCGCCTGCCAACATTTTGATGGCAGAGTGCAGGAGCCACTTGGTACTATCAAACCAGCCCAACTTGGCACTGGTGCCACCATGGGTCTGGTCACCATCCTGCCTATCGTAGCTTTTCAGGAGCCAGCCCTTCACTCCCAGCCATAGGCCCCCAGAAAAAAACCTCGGTCCGTTTCCCTGGAAAACAAAAGTAAGCTGCCCTGCTTCTGGATGGCAGATTGCAGGAGCCACTTGGTGTTATCAAACCAGCCCGACTTGGCACTGGTGCCACCTTGGGTCTGGGAACCATCCTGCGTATCGTGTGTTCTAAGGAGCCAGCCGGCCACTCCCAGCCACAGTCCCACAAACACAAACAACGGCGCTTTTCCCTGGAAAACAAAACTGGCCTGCCAACTTTTTGATGGCAGATTGCAGGAGCCTCTTGGTACTATCAAACCAGCCCAACTTGGCACTGGTGCCACCATGGGTCTGGTCACCATCCTGCCTATCGTAGCTTTTCAGGAGCCAGCTGGTCACTCCCAGCCTTAGGTCCCCAGACAAATACCTCGGCCCGTTTCCCTGGCAAACAAAAGTAAGCTGCCCCGCTTCTGGATGGCAGATTGCAGGAGCCACTTGGTACTATCAAACCAGCCCAACGTGACACTGGTGCCACCTTGGCTCTGGGAACCATGCTGCGTAACCCGGATTCTAAGACGACAGGCAGCCACTGCCAGCCACCGGCCTCCAAACAAAATCAACGGCGCTTTTCCCTGGAAAACAAAACTCGCCTGACATCTTTTAGATGGCAGATTGCAGGAGCCAGTTGGTACCATCAAACCAGCCCAACTTGGCACTGGTGCCACCTTGGGTCTGGGAACCATCCTGCCTATTGTTGCTTTTCAGGAGCCAGCCGGTCACTCCTAGCCCTAGGCCCCCAGTCATAAACCTCGGCCCGTTTCCCTGGTACACAAATGTAAGCTACCCCGCTTCAGGATGGCAGATTGCAGGAGCCACTTTTCACCATCAAACCAGCCCGACGTGGCACTGGTGCCACCTTGGGTCTGGGAACCATCCTGCGTATCGTGTGTTCTAAGGAGCCAGCCGGCCACATCCACCCACAGACCCCCAAACACAAACAACGGCACTTTTCCCTGGAAAACAAAACTCGCCTGACAACTTTTTGATGGCAGATTGCAGGAGCCACTTGGTACTATCAAACCAGCCCAACTTGGCACTGGTGCCACCATGGGTCTGGTCACCATCCTGCCTATCGTAGCTTTTCAGGAGCCAGGCGGTCACTCCCAGCCATAGGCCCCCAGACACAAACCTCGGCCCGTTTCCCTGGCAAACAAAAGTAAGCTGCCCCGCTTCTGCATGGCAGATTGCAGGACGCACTTGGTAGTATCAAACCAGCCCGACTTGGCACTGGTGCCACCTCTGGTCTGGGAACCATCCTGCGTATCGTGGATTCTAATTAGCCAGCCGGTCACTCCAGCCACAGGCCCCCAGACACAAACAACGGCGCTTTTCCCTGGAAAACAAAACTCGCCTGCCAACTTTTTGATGGCAGATTGCAGGAGCCACTTGGTACTATCAAACCAGCCCAACTTGGCACTGGTGCCACCATGGGTCTGGTCACCATCCTGCCTATCGTAGCTTTTCAGGAGCCAGCCGGTCACTCCCAGCCATAGGCCCCCAGTCACAAACCTCGGCCCGTTTCCCTGGCAAACAAAAGTAAGCTACCCCGCTTCTGGATGGCAGATTGCAGGAGCCACTTGGTACTATCAAACCAGCCCAACTTGGAACTGGTGCCACCTTGGGTCTGGGAACCATGCTGCGTATCGCAGATTCTAAGGCGCCAGTCGGCCACTCCCAGCCACAAGCCCCCAAACACAAACAACGGCGCTTTTCTCTGGCAAACAAAACTCAACTGCCCCTCTTCTGGATGGCAAATTGCAGGACGCACTTGGTACTATAAAAACAGCCCGACTTGGCACTGGTGCCACCTTGGGTCTGGGAACCATCGTGCGTATCGATCTTTTTAATGAGACAGCCGGCCACTCCCAGCCATATGCCCCCGAACACAACCCACGGCCCTGTCCTCTGGCAATCAAAACTCAGCTGCACCGCTTCTGGATGGCAGATTGCAGGAGCCACTTGGTACTATCAAACCAGCACGACTTGGCACTGGTGCCACCTTGGGTCTGGGAACCATCCTGCGTATTGTGGATTGTCAGGAGCCAGCTGAACACTCTCGGCCACAGACCCCAATCAAAAACAACGGCCCGTTTCACAGGCAAACAAAACTCAGCTGCCCCGCTTCTGGATGGGAGATTGCAGGAGGCACTTGACACTGTGAAACCAGCCCCACTTGGCACTGGTGCCACCTTGGGTCTGGGAACCATGCTGCGTATCATGGATTTTCAGGAGCCAGCCGGCCACTCCCAGCCATAGGCCCCCAAACAAAAACCACAGCCTTTTTCTCTGGCAAACAAAATTCAGCTGCCCCACTTCTGGATGGCAGATTGCAGGAGCCACTTGGGACTATCACACCAGCACAACATGGCACTGGTGCCACCTTGGATCTGGGAACCATCCGGCGTATAGTGGATTTTCAGGGGTCAGCCGGTCACTCTCAGCCATAGGCCCCAAACACAAACCACGGCCCTTTTCTCTGGAAAACAAAACGCAACTGCCCCTCTTCTGGATGGCAGATTGCAGGAGACACTGGGTACTATGAAACCAGCCCTACTTGGCACTGGTGCCACCTTGGGTCTGGGAACCATGCTGCGTATCATGGATTTTCAGGAGCCAGCCGTCCACTGCCAGCCACAGGCCCCGAAACACAAACAACAGCCTTTTTCTCTGGCAAACAAAATTCAGCTGCCCCGCTTCTGGATGGCAGATTGCAGGAACCACTTGGTACTAACAAACCAGCCCGACTTGGCACTGGTGCCACCTTGGGTCTGGGAACCATCCTGCGTATCGTGGATTCTAAGGAGCCAGCTGGCCACTCCCAGCCACAGGCCCCAAAACACACACAACGGCGCTTTTCCCTGGAAAACAAAACTCGCCTGCCAACTTTTTGATGGCAGATTGCAGGAGCCACTTGGTACTATCAAACCAGCCCAACTTGGCACTGGTGCCACCATGGGTCTGGTCACCATCCTGCCTATCGTAGCTTTTCAGGAGACAGCCGGTCACTCCCAGCCATAGGCCCCCAGACACAAACCTCGGCCTGTTTCCCTGGCACACAAAAGTAAGCTACCGCACTTCTGGATGGCAGATTGCAGGAGCCACTTTGCACCATCAAACCAGCCCGACTTGGCACTGGTGCCACCTCTGGTCTGGGAACCATGCTGCGTATCGTGGATTCTAAGGAGCCAGCCGGCCACTCCCAGCCACAGGCCTCCAAACACAAACAACGGCGCTTTTCCCTGGAAAACAAAACTCGCCTGCCAACATTTTGATGGCAGATTGCAGGAGCCACTTGGTACTATCAAACCAGCCCAACTTGGCACTGGTGCCACCTCTGGTCTGGGAACCATCCTGCCTATCGTGGATTTTCAGGGGCCAGACGGCCACTATCAGCCATATGCCCCCAAAAACAAACCACGGCCCTTTTCTCTGGTAAACAAAACTCAACTGACCCTCTTCTGGATGGCAAATTTTAGGACGCACTTTGTACTACGAAAACCGCCCGACTTGGCACTGGTGCCACCTTGGGTCAGGGAACCATCCTGCCTATCGTAGCTTTTTAAGGAGCCAGCAGGCCACGCCCAGCCATATAGCCCCAAAAACAAACCACAGACCATTTCTCTTGGAAACAAAAATCCGCTGCCCCGCGTCAGGATGGCAGATTGCAGGAGCCACTTTGCACCATCAAACCACCCCGACTTGGCACTGGTGCCATCTTGGATCTGGGAACCATCCTGCCTATCGTAGCTTTTCAGGAGCCAGCCGGTCACTCCCAGCAATAGGCCCCCAGACACAAACCTCGGACCGTTTCCCTGGCAAACAAAATTAAGCTGCCCCGATTCTGGATGGCAGAGTGCAGGACGCACTTGGTAGTGTCAAACCAGCCCGACTTGGCACTGGTGCCACCTTGGGTCTGGGAACCATCCTGCGTATCGTGGATTCTAAGCAGCCACCCGGCCACTCTGAGCCACAGGCCCCCAAACACAAACAACGGCGCTTTTCCCTGGAAAACAAAACTCGCCTGCCAACATTTTGATGGCAGATTGCAGGAGCCACTTGGTACTATCAAATCAGCCCAACTTGGCACTGGTGCCACCATGGGTCTGGTCACCATCCTGCCTATCGTAGCTTTTCAGGAGCCAGCCGGTCACTACCAGCCATAGGCCCCCAGACACAAACCTCGGCCCGTTTCCCTGGAAAACAAAAGTAAGCTGCCCCGATTCTGGATGGCAGATTGCAGGAGCCACTTGGTACTATGAAATCAGCCAAACTTGGCACTGGTGCCACCATGGGTCTGGTAAACATCCTGCCTATCGTAGCTTTTCAGGAGCCAGCCGGTCACTCCCAGCCATAGGCCCCCAGACACAAAGCTCGACCCGTTTCCCTGGCAAACAAAAGTAAGCTGCCCCGCTTTTGGATGGCTGATTGCAGGATGCACTTGGTACTATCAAACCAGCCCGACTTGGCCCTGGTGCCACCTTGGCTCTGGGAACCATGCTGCGTAACGTAGATTCTACGAGGACAGGCGGCCACTCCCTGCCACAGGCCTCTAAACAAAAGCAACGGCGCTTTTCCCTGGAAAACAAAACTCGCCTGACAACTTTTTGATGGCAGATTGCAGGAGCCACTTGGTACTATCAAACCAGCCCAATTTTGCACTGGTGCCACCTTGGCTCTGGGAACCATCCTACGTATCCTGGGTTCAAAGGAGGCAGCCGGCCACTCCCAGCCACAGGCCTCTAAACAAAAACAACGGCGCTTTTCCCTGGAAAACAAAACTCGCCTGACAACTTTTTGATGGCAGATTGCAGGAGCCACTTGGTACTATCAAACCAGCCCAACTTGGCACTGGTGCCACCATGGATCTGGTCACCATCCTGCCTATCGTAGCTTTTCAGGAGCCAGCCGGTCACTCCCAGCCATAGGCCCCTTGACAAATACCTCGGCCCGTTTCCCTGGCAAACAAAAGTAAGCAGCCCCGCTTCTGGATGGCAGATTGCAGGAGCCACATGGTACTATCAAACCAGGCCAACATGGCACTTGTGCCACCTTGGTTCTGTGAACCATCCTGCCTATCGTGGATTTTCAGGGGCCAGCCGGCCACTCTCAACCATATGCCCCCAAACATATACCACGGCCCTTTTCTCTGGCAAACAGAACTCAACTGCCCCTACTCTGGATGGCAAATTGCAGGACGCACTTGGTACTACGAAAACAGCCCGACTTGGCACTGATGCCACCTTGGGTCAGGGAACAATCCTGCGTATCGAGCTTTTTAAGGAGCCAGCCGGCCACGTCCAGCCATATACCCCCAAAAAAAAACCACGGAACTTTTCTCCAGCAAACAAATATCCGCTGCCCCGCGTCTGGATGGCAGATTGCAGGAGCTATTTAGTATCATCAAACCAGCCCGACTTGGCACTGGTGCCACCATGAGTCTGGTAACCATCCTGCCTATCGTAGCTTTTCAGGAGCCAGCCGGTCACTCCCAGCCATAGGCCCCCAGTCACAAACCTCGGCCCGTTTCCCTGGCAAACAAAAGTAAGCTACCCCGCTTCTGGATGGCAGATTGCAGGAACCACTTTGCACCATCAAACCAGCCCGACTTGGCACTGGTGCCACCTCTGGTCTGGGAACCATCCTGCGTATCGTGGATTCTAAGGAGACAGCCGGCCACTCCCACCCACAGGCCCCCAAACACAAACAACGGCGCTTTTCCCTGGAAAACAAAACTCGCCTGCCAACTTTTTGATGGCAGATTGCAGGAGCCACTTGGTACTATCAAACCAGCCCAACTTGGCACTGGTGCCACCATGGGTCTGGTCACCATCCTGCCTATCGTAGCTTTTCAGGAGCCAGCCAAACACTCCCAGCCATAGGCCCTGAGACACAAACCTCGGCCCGTTTCCCTGGCAAACAAAAGTAAGCTGCCCCGCTTCTGGATGGCAGATTGCAGGACGCACTTGGTACTATCAAACCAGCCCAACTTGGCACTGGTGCCACCTCTGGTCTGGGAACCATGCCGCGTATCGTGGATTCTAAGGAGCCAGCCGGCCACTCCCAGCCACAGGCCCCCAAACACAAACAACGGCGCTTTTCCCTGGAAAACAAAACTCGCCTGCCAACTTTTTGATGGCAGATTGCAGGAGCCACTTGGTACTATCAAATCAGCCCAACTTGGCACTGGTGCCACCATGGGTCTGGTCACCATCCTGCCTATCGTAGCTTTTCAGGACCTAGCCGGTCACTCCAAGCCATAGGCGCCCAGACACAAAGCTCGGCCCGTTTCCCTGGCAAACAAAAGTAAGCTACCCCGCTTCTGGATGGCAGATTGCAGGAGCCACTTTGCACCATCAAACTAGCCCGACTTGGCACTGGTGCCACCTCAGGTCTGGGAACCATCCTGCGTATCGTTCATTGTAAGGAGCCAGCCGGCCACTCCAGCCACAGGCCCCCAGACACAAACAACGGCGCTTTTGCCTGGAAAACAAAACTCGCCTGCCAAATTTTTGATGGCAGATTGCAGGAGCCACTTGGTACTATCAAATCAGCCCAACTTGGCACTGGTGCCACCATGGGTCTGGTCACCATCCTGCCTATCGTAGTTTTCAGGAGCCAGCCGGTCACTCGCAGCCATAGGCCCCCAGACACAATACTCGGCCCGTTTCCCTGGCAAACAAAAGTAAGCTACCCCGCTTCTGGATGGCAGATTGCAGGAACCACTTGGTACTATCAAACCAGCCCAACTTGGCACTGGTGCCACCTTGGGTCTGGGAACCATCCTGCGTATCGTGGATTCTAAGCAGCCAGCCGGCCACTCCCTGCCACAGGCACCCAAACACAAACAACGGCGCTTTTCCCTGGAAAACAAAACTCGCCTGCCAGCTTTTTGATGGCGGATTGCAGGAGCCACTTGGTACTATCAAACCAGCCCAACTTGGCACTGGTGCCACCATGGGTCTGGTCACCATCCTGCCTATCGTAGCTTTTCAGGACCTAGCAGGTCACTCCCAGCCATAGGCGCCCAGACACAAAGCTCGGCCCGTTTCCCTGGCAAACAAAAGTAAGCTGCCCCGCTTCTGGATGGCAGATTGCCGGAGCCACTTGGTACTATCAAACCAGCCCGACTTGGCACTGGTGCCACCTCTGGTCTGGGAACCATGCTGCGTATCGTGGATTCTAAGGAGCCAGCCGGCCACTCCCAGCCACAGGCCCCCAAACACAAACAACGGCGCTTTTCCCTGGAAAACAAAACTCGCCTGCCAACATTTTGATGGCAGATTGCAGGAGCCACTTGCTACTATCAAATCAGCCCAACTTGGCACTGGTGCCACCATGGGTCTGGTCACCATCCTGCCTATCGTAGCTTTTCAGGCGCCAGCCGGTCACTCCCAGCCATAGGCCCCCAGAGAAAAACCTCGGCCCGTTTCCCTGGGAAACAAAAGTAAGCTGCCCCGCTTCTGGATGGCAGATTGCAGGAGCCACTTTGCACCACCAAACCAGCCCAACTTGGCACTGGTGCCACCTCTGGTCTGGGAACCATGCCGCGTATCGTGGATTCTAAGGAGCCAGCCGGCCACTCCCAGCCATAGGCCCCCAAACAGAAACAACGGCGCTTTTCCCTGGAAAACAAAACTCGCCTGCCAACATTTTGATGGCAGATTGCAGGAGCCACTTGGTACTATCAAATCAGCCCAACTTGGCACTGGTGCCACCATGGGTCTGGTCACCATCCTGCCTATCGTAGCTTTTCAGGACCTAGCCGGTCACTCCAAGCCATAGGCGCCCAGACACAAAGCTCGGCCCGTTTCCCTGGCAAACAAATGTAAGCGGTCCCGCTTCTGGATGGCAGATTGCAGGATCCACTAGGTATTATCAAACCAGCCCGACTTGGCACTGGTGCCACCTCTGGTCTGGGAACCATCCTGCGTATCGTGGATTCTAAGCAGCCAGGCGGCCACTCCCAGCCACAGGCCCCCAAACACAAACAACGGCGCTTTTCCCTGGAAAACAAAACTCGCCTGCCAACATTTTGATGGCATATTGCAGGAGCCACTTGGTACTATCAAAGCAGCCCAACTTGGCACTGGTGCCACCATGGGTCTGCTCACCATCCTGCCTATCTTAGCTTTTCAGGAGCCAGCCGGTCACTCCAAGCCATAGGCCCCCAGACAAAAACCTCGGCCCGTTTCCCTGGCAAAGAAAAGTAAGCTGCCCCGCTTCTGGATGGCAGATTGCCAGAGCCACTTTGCACCATCAAACTAGCCAGACTTGGCACTTGTGCCACCTCTGGTCTGGGAACCATCCTGCGTATCGTGGATTCTAAGGAGCCAGCCGGCCACTCCAAGCCACAGGCCCCCAAACACAAACAACGGCGCTTTTCCCTGGAAAACAAAACTCGCCTGCAAAATTTTGATGGCAGATTGCAGGAGCCACTTGGTACTATCAAACCAGCCCAACATGGCACTGCTGCCACCATGGGTCTGGTCACCATCCTGCCTATCTTAGCTTTTCAGGAGCCAGCCGGTCACTCCCAGCCATAGGCCCCCAGACACAAAGCTCGACCCGTTTCCCTGGCAAACAAAAGTAAGCTGCCCCGCTTCTGGATGGCAGATTGCAGGAGCCACTTGGTACTATCAAACCAGTCCAACTTGGCACTGGTGCCACCTTGGCTCTGGGAACCATCCTGCGTATCGTGGATTCTAAGGAGCCAGCCGGTCACTCCCAGCCACAGGCCCCCAAACACAAACAACGGCGCTTTTCCCTGGAATACAAAACCCGCCTGCCAACATTTTGATGGCAGATTGCAGGAGCCACTTGGTACTATCAAATCAGCCCAACTCGGCACTGGTGCCACCATGGGTCTGGTCACCATCCTGCCTATCATAGCTTTTCATTAGCCAGCCGGTCCCTCTCTTCCATAGGGCCCCAGAGAAATCCTCGGCCAGTTTCCCTGGCAAAAAAAAGTAACCTACCCCGCTTCTGGATGGCAGATTGCAGGAGTCACTTTACACCATCAAACTAGCCCGACTTGGCACTGGTGCCACCTCAGGTCTGGGAACCATCCTGCGTATCGTGGATTCTAAGGAGCCAGCCGGCCACTCCAGCCACAGGCCCCCAAACACAAACAACGGCGCTTTTCCCTGGAAAACAAAACTCGCCTGCCAAATTTTGATGGCAGATTGCAGGAGCCACTTGGTACTATCAAATCAGCCCAACTTGGCACTGGTGCCACCATGGGTCTGGTCACCATCCTGCCTATCGTAGCTTTTCAGGACCTAGCCGGTCACTCCCAGCCATAGGCCCCCAGACACAAAGCTCGGCCCGTTTCCCTGGCAAACAAAAGCAAGCTGCCCCGCTTCTGGATGGCATATTGCAGGAGCCACTTTGCACCATCAAACTAGCCCGACTCGGCCCTGGTGCCACCTCAGGTCTGGGAACCATGCTGCGTATCGTGGATTCTAATTAGCCATCCGGCCACTCCCACCCACAGGCCCCCAAACAAAAACAACGGCGCTTTTCCCTGGAAAACAAAACTCGCCTGCCAAATTTGGATGGCAGATTGCAGGAGCCACTTGGTACTATCAAACCAGCCCAACTTGACACTGGTGCCACCATGGGTCTGGTCACCATCCTGCCTATCGTAGCTTTTCAGGAGCCAGCCGGTCACTCCCAGCCATAGGTCCCCAGACACAAACCTCGGCCCGTTACCCTGGCAAACAAAAGTAAGCTACCCCGCTTCTGGATGGCAGATTGCAGGACGCACTTGGTACTATCAAACCAGCCCAACTTGGCACTGGTGCCACCTTGGGTCTGGGAACCATCCTGCGTATCGTGGATTCTAATTAGCCATCCGTCCACTCCCAGCCACAGGCCCCCAAACAAAAACAACGGCGCTTTTCCCTGGAAAACAAAACTCGCCTGCCAACTTTTTGATGGCAGATTGCAGGAGCCACTTGGTACTATCAAACCAGCCCAACTTGACACTGGTGCCACCATGGGTCTGGTCACCATCCTGCCTATCGTAGCTTTTCAGGAGCCAGCCGGTCACTCCCAGCCATAGGCCCCCAGACACAAAGCTCGGCCCGTTTCCCTGACAAACAAAAGTAAGCTGTCCCGCTTCTGGATGGCAGATTCCAGGAGCCACTTGGTACTATCAAATCAGCCCAACTTGGCACTGGTGCCACCTCTGGTCTGGGAACCATCCTGCGTATCGTGGATTCTAATTAGCCATCCGTCCACTCCCAGCCACAGGCCCCCAAATGCAAACAACGGCGCTTTACCCTGGAAAACAAAACTCGTCTGCCAACTTTTTGATGGCAGATTGCCGGAGCCACTTGGTACTATCAAACCAGCCCAACTTGGCACTGTTGCCACCTTGGGTCTGGGAACCATGCTGCGTATCGTGGATTATAAGGAGTCAGCCGGCCACTCCCTGCCACAGGCCCCCAAACAGAAACAACGGCGCTTTTCCCTGGAAAACATAATTCCCCGGCCAACTATTTGATGGCAGATTGCAGGAGCCACTTGGTACTATCACATCAGCCCAACTTGGCACTGGTGCCACCTCAGGTCTGGGAACCATCCTGCCTATCGTAGCTTTTCAGGTGCCAGCCGGTCACTCCCAGCCATAGGCGCCCAGACACAAAGCTCGGCCCGTTTCCCTGGCAAACCAAAGTAAGCTGCCCCGCTTCTTGATGGCAGATTGCAGGAACCACTTTTCACCATCAAAGTAGCTCGACTTGGAACTGGTGCCACCTCTGGTCTGGGAACCATGCTGCGTATCGTGGATTCTAAGGAGCCAGCCGGCCACTCCCAGCCACAGGCCCCCAAACGCAAACAACGGCGCTTTACCCTGGAAAACAAAACTCGTCTGCCAACTTTTTGATGGCAGATTGCAGGAGCCACTTGGTACTATCACACCAGCCCAACTTGGCACTGTTGCCACCTTGGGTCTGGGAACCATGCTGCGTATCGTGGATTATAAGGAGCCAGCCGGCCACTCCCTGCCGCAGGCCCCCAAACAGAAACAACGGCGCTTTTCCCTATAAAACATAATTCCCCGGCCAACTATTTGATGGCAGATTGCTGGAGCCACTTGGTACTATCACATCAGCCCAACTTGGCACTGGTGCCACCTCAGGTCTGGGAACCATCCTGCCTATCGTAGCTTTTCAGGAGCCAGCCGGTCACTCCCAGCCATAGGCGCCCAGACACAAAGCTCGGCCCGTTTCCCTGGCAAAACAAAGTAAGCTGCCCCACTTCTTGATGGCTGATTGCAGGAACCACTTTTCACCATCAAAGTAGCTCGACTTGGAACTGGTGCCACCTCTGGTCTGGGAACCATGCTGCGTATCGGGGATTCTAAGGAGCCAGCCGGTCACTCCCAGCCACAGGCCCCCAAACACAAACAACGGCGCTTTTCCCTGGAAAACAAAACTCGCCTGCCAACTTTTTGATGGCAGATTGCAGGAGCCACTTGCTACTATCAAATCAGCCCAACTTGGCACTGGTGCCACCATGGGTCTGGTCACCATCCTGCCTATCGTAGCTTTTCAGGAGCCAGCCGGTCACTCCCAGCCATTGGCCCCCAGACAAAAACCTCGGCCCGTTTCCCTGGCAAACAAAAGTAAGCTGCCCCGCTTCTGCATGGCAGATTGCAGGAACCACTTGGTATTATAAAAACAGCCCGACTTGGCACTGGTGCCACCTCTGGTCTGGGAACCATGCTGCGTATCGGGGATTCTAAGGAGCCAGCCGGCCACTCCCACCCAAAGGCCCCCAAACACAAACAACGGCGCTTTTCCCTGGAAAACAAAACTCGCCTGCCAACTTTTTGATGGCAGATTGCAGGAGCCACTTGGTACTATCAAACCAGCTCAACTTGGCACTGGTGCCACCATGGGTCTGGTCACCATCCTGCCTATCTTAGCTTTTCAGGACCTAGCAGGTCACTCCCAGCCATAGGCCCGCAGACACAAAGCTCGGCCCGTTTCCCTGGCAAACAAAAGTAAGCTGCCACGCTTCTGGATGGCAGATTGCAGGAGCCACTTGGTCCTATCAAACCAGCCCGACTTGGCACTGGTGCCACCTTGGGTCTGGGAACCATCCTGCGTATCGTGGATTCTAAGGAGCCAGCAGGTCACTCCCAGCCACAGGCCCCCAAACACAAACCACAGCGCTTTTCCCTGGAAAACTAAACCCGCCTGCCGACATTTTGATGGCAGATTGCAGGAGCCACTTGCTACTATCAAATCAGCCCAACTTGGCACTGGTGCCACCATGGGTCTGGTCACCATCCTGCCTATCGTAGCTTTTCAGGAGCCAGACGGTCACTCCCAGCCATAGGTCCCCAGACAAAAACCTCGGCCCGTTTCCCTGGCAAACAAAAGTAAGCTGCCCCGTTTCAGGATGGCATATTGCAGGAGCCACTTTGCACCATCAAACTAGCCCGACTTGGCACTGGTGCCACCTCAGGTCTGGGAACCATCCTGCGTATCGTGGATTCTAAGGAGCCAGCCGGCCACTCCCAGCCACAGGCCCCCAAACACAAACAACGGCGCTTTTCCCTGGAAAACAAAACTCGCCTGCCAAATTTTGACGGCAGATTGCAGGAGCCACTTGGTACTATCAAATCAGCCCAACTTGGCACTGGTGCCACCATGGGTCTGGTCACCATCCTGCCTATCGTAGCTTTTCAGGAGCCAGCCGGTCACTCCCAGCCATAGGCCCCCAGACACAAAGCTCGGCCCGTTTCCCTGACAAACAAAAGTAAGTTATCCCGCTTCTGGATGGCAGATTGCAGGAACCACTTGGTACTATCAAACCAGCCCGACTTGGCACTGGTGCCACCTCTGGTCTGGGAACCATCCTGCGTATCGTGGATTCTAATTAGCCATCCGTCCACTCCCAGCCACAGGCCCCCAAACAAAAACAACGGCGCTTTTCCCTGGAAAACAAAACTCGTCTGCCAACTTTTTGATGGCAGATTGCCAGAGCCACTTGGTATTATCAAACCAGCCCAACTTGGCACTGGTGCCACCTTGGGTCTGGATACCATGCTGCGTATCGTGGATTCTAAGGAGCCAGCCGGCCACTCCCAGCCACAGGCCCCCAAACACAAACAACGGCGCTTTTCCCTGGAAAACAAAATTCTCCTGCCAACTTTTTGATGGCAGATTGCAGGAGCCACTTGGTTTTATCAAATCAGCCCAACTTGGCACTGGTGCCACCATGGGTCTGGTCACCATCCTGCCTATCGTAGCTTTTCAGGAGCCAGCCGGTCACTCCCAGCCATAGGCCCCCAGACAAAAAGCTCGGCCCGTTTCCCTGGCAAAAAAAAGTAAGCTACCCCGCTTCTGGATGGCAGATTGCAGGAGCCATTTTGCACCATCAAACTAGCCCGTCTTGGCACTGGTGCCACCTCTGGTCTGGGAACCATCCTGCGTATCGTGGATTCTAATTAGCCAGCCGGCCACTCCCTACCACAGGCCCCCAAACAAAAACAACGGCGCATTTCCCTGGAAAACAAAACTCGCCTACCAAGTATTTGATGGCAGATTACAGGAGCCACTTGGTACTATCAAACCAGCCCAACTTGGCACTGGTGCCACCATGGGTCTGGTCACCATCCTGCCTATCGTAACTTTTCAGGAGCCAGCCGGTCACTCCCAGCCATAGGTCCCCAGTCACAAACCTCGGCCCGTTGCCCTGGCAAACAAAAGTAAGCTGCCCCGCTTCTGGATGGCAGATTGCAGGAGCCACTTGGTACTATCAAACCAGCCCGACTTGGCACTGGTGCCACCTCTGGTCTGGGACCCATCCTGCGTATCGTGGATTCTAAGGAGCCAGTCGGTCACTCCCAGCCTCAGGCCCCCAAACACAAACAACGGTCCGTTTCCGTGGCAAACAAAAGTAAGCTGCCCCGCTTCTGGATGGCAGATTGCAGGAACCACTTGGTAGTATCAAACCAGCACAACTTGGCACTGGTGGCACCTCTTGTCTGGTAACCATGCTGCGTATCGTGGTTTCTAAGGAGCCAGCCGGGCACTCCCAACCACAGGCCCCCAAACACAAACAATGGCGCTTTTCCCTGGAAAACAAAACTCGCCTGCCAACTTTTTGATGGCAGATTGCAGGAGCCACTTGGTACTATCAAACCAGCCCAACTTGGCACTGGTGCCACCATGGGTCTGGTCACCATCCTGCCTATCGTAGCTTTTCAGGAGCAAGCCGGTCGCTCCCTGCCATAGGCCCCGAGACACAAAGCTCAACCCGTTTCCCTGGCAAACAAAAGTAAGCACCCCCGCTTCTGGATGGCAGATTGCAGGAGCCCCTTGGTACTATCAAACCAGCCCGACTTGGCACTGGTGCCACCTCTGGTCTGGGAACCATCCTGCGTATCGTGGATTTTAAGGAGCCAGTCGGCCACTCCCAGCCATACGCCTCCAAACACAAACAACGGTCCGTTTCCCTGGCAAAGAAAAGTAAGCTGCCCCGCTTCTGGATGGCAGATTGCAGGAACCACTTGTTGCCAAGTTGGGGTGGTTTGATAGTACCAAGTGGCTCCTGCAATCTGCCATCAAAAAGTTGGCAAGCGAGTTTTGTACTCCAGGGAAAATCGCCGTTGTTTGTGTTTGGGGGCCTGTGGCTGGGAGTGGCCAGCTGTCTCCTTAGAATCCACGATACGCAGGATGGGTCCCAGACCAGAGGTGGCACCAGTGCCAAGTCGGGCTGGTTTGATGGTGCAAAGTGACTCCTGCAATCTGCCATCCAGAAGCGGGGTAGCTTACTTTTGTTTGCCAGGGAAACGGGCAGAGCTTTGTGTCTGGGGGCCTATGGCTGGGAGTGACCGGCTGGCTCCTGAAAAGCTACGATAGGCAGGATGGTGACCAGACCCATGGTGGCACCAGTGCCAAGTTGGGCTGGTTTGATAGTACCAAGTGGCTCCTGCAATCTGCCATCAAAAAGTTGGCAGGTGAGTTTTGTTTTCCAGGGAAAAGCGCCGTTGTTTTTGTTTGGGGGCCTGTGGCTGGGAGTGGCCAGCTGGCTCCTTAGAATCCACGATACGCAGGATGGTTCCCAGACCAGAGGTGGCACCAGTGCCAAGTCGGGCTGGTTTGATAGTACCAAGTGGCTCCTGCAATCTGCCATCCAGAAGCGGGACAGCTTAATTTTGTTTCCCAGGGAAACGGGCCGAGGTATTTGTCTGGGGGCCTATGGCTGGGAGTGACTGGCTGGCTACTGAAAAGCTACGATAGGCAGGATGGCTACCAGACTCATGGTGGCACCAGTGCCAAGTCGGGCTGGTTTGATAATACTAAATAGCTCCTGCAATCTGCCATCCAGACGCGGGGCAGCGGATTTTTGTTTGCTGGAGAAAAGTTCCGTGGTTTTTTTTTTGGGGGTATATGGCTGGACGTGGCCGGCTGGCTCCTTAAAAAGCTCGATACGCAGGATTGTTCCCTGACCCAAGGTGGCATCAGTGCCAAGTCGGGCTGTTTTCGTAGTACCAAGTGCGTCCTTCAATTTGCCATCCAGAAGAGGGGCAGTTGAGTTTTGTTTGCCAGAGAAAAGGGCCGTGGTGTATTTTTCGGGGCATATGGTTGAGAGTGGCCGGCTGGCCCCTGAAAATCCACGATAGGCAGGATGGTTCCCAGAACCAAGGTGGCACCAGTGCCATGTTGGCCTGGTTTGATAGTACCATGTGGCTCCTGCAATCTCCCATCCTGAAGCGGGGCTGCTTACTTTTGTTTGCCAGGGAAACGGGCCGAGATATTTGTCTGGGGGCCTATGGCTGGGAGTGAGCGGCTGGCTCCTGAAAAGCTACGATAGGCAGGATGGTGACCAGACCCATGGTGGCACCAGTGCCAAGTTGGGCTGGTTTGATAGTACCAAGTGGCTCCTGCAATCTGCCATCAAAAAGTTGTCAGGCGAGTTTTGTTTTCCAGGGAAAAGCGCCGTTGTTCTTGTTTAGAGGCCTGTGGCTGGGAGTGGCCGGCTGCCTCCTTTGAACCCAGGATACGCAGGATGGTTCCCAGAGCCAAAGTGGCACCAGTGCCATGTTGGCCTGGTTTGATAGTACCATGTGGCTCCTGCAATCTGCCATCCAGAAGCGGGGCTGCTTACTTTTGTTTGCCAGGGAAACGGGCCGAGGTTTGTGTCTGGGGGCCTATGGCTGGGAGTGACCGGCTGGCTCCTGAAAAGCTACGATAGGCAGGATGGTGACCAGACCCAAAGTGGAACCAGTACCAAGTTGGGCTGGTTTGATAGTACCAAGTGGCTCCTGCAATCTGCCATCAAAAAGTTGGCAGGCGAGTTTTGTTTTCCAGGGAAAAGCGCCGTTGTTTTTGTTTAGAGGCCTGTGGCAGGGAGTGGCCGCCTGTCCTCGTAGAATCTACGTTACGCAGCATGGTTCCCAGAGCCAAGGTGGCACGAGGGCCAAGTCGGGCAGGTTTGATAGTACCAAATGCATCCTGCAATCTGCCATCCAAAAGCGGGGCAGATTACTTTTGTTTGCCAGGGAAACGGGCCGAGGTTTGTGTCTGGGGGCCTATGGCTGGGAGTGACCGCCTGGCTCCTGAAAAGCTACGATAGGCAGGATGGTGACCAGACCCATGGTGGCACCAGTGCCAAGTTGGGCTGATTTGATAGTACCAAGTGGCTCCTGCAATCTGCCATCCAGAATCGGGGCAGCTTACTTTTGTTTTCCAGGGAAACCGGCCGAGGTTTGTGTCTCGGGGTCTATGGCTGGGAGTGACCGGCTGGCTCCTGAAAAGCTACGATAGGCAGGATGGTGACCAGACCCATGGTGGCACCAGTGCCAAGTTGGGCTGGTTTGATAGCACCAAGTGGCTCCTGCAATCTGCCATCAAAATGTTGGCAGGCGAGTTTTGTTTTCCAGGGAACAGCGCCGTTGTTTGTGTTTGGGCGCCTGTGGCTCACAGTGGCCGGGTGGCTGCTTAGAATCCACGATACGCAGGATGGTTCCCAGACCCAAGGTGGCACCAGTGCCAAGTCGGGCTGGTTTGACACTACCAAGTGGCTCCTGCAATCTGCCATCAAGAATCGGGGCAGCTTAGTTTTGTTTGCCAGGGAAACGGTCCGAGGTTTCTGTCTGGGGGCCTATGGCTGAGAGTGACCGGCTGGCTCCTGAAATGCTACAATAGGCAGGATGGTTCCCAGACCCATAGTGGCACCAGTGCCAAGTTGGGATGATTTGATAGTACCAAGTGGCTCCTGCAATCTGCCATCAAAAAGCTGGCAGGCGGGTTTTGTTTTCCAGGGAAAAGCGCCGTTGTTTGTGTTTGGGGGCCTGTGGCTGGGAGTGGCCGGCTGGCTCCTTAGAATCCACGATATGCAGGATTGTTCCCAGACCCAAGGTGGCACCAGTGCCAAGTCGGGCTGGTTTGATGGTGCAAAGTGGCTCCTGCAATCTGCCATCCAGACGCGGGGCAGCGGATTTTTGTTTCCATGAGAAATGATCCGTGGTTTGTTTTTGGGGGTATATGGCTGGGCGTGGCCGGCTGGCTCCTTAAAAAGCTCGATATGCAGGATGCTTCCCTGACACAAGGTGGCACCAGTGCCACGTCGGGCGGTTCTCGTAGTACAAAGTGCGTCCTAAAATTTGCCATCCAGAAGAGGGGCAGTTGAGTTTTGTTTGCCAGAGAAAAGGGCCGTGGTTTGTTTTTGGGGGCATATGGCTGAGAGTGGCCGGCTGGCCCCTGAAAATCCACGATAGGCAGGATGGTTCCCAGACCAGAGGTGTCACCAGTGCCAAGTCGGGCTGGTTTGATAGTACTAAATAGCTCCTGCAATCTGCCATGCAGAAGCGGGGCAGCTTACTTTTGTTTGCCAGGGAAAAGGGCCGAGGTTTGTGTCTGGGGGCCTATGGCTGCGAGTGACCGGCTGGCTCCTGAAAAGCTACGATAGGCAGGATGGTGACCAGACCCATGGTGGCACCAGTGCCAAGTTGGGCTGGTTTGATAGTACCAAGTGGCTCCGGCAATCTGCCATCAAAAAGTTGGCAGGCGAGTTTTGTTTTCCAGGGAAAAGCGCCGTTGTTTGTGTTTGGGGGCCTGTGGCTGGGAGTGGCCAGCTGGCTCCTTAGAACCCACGATACGCAGGATGGTTCCCAGACCAGAGGTGGCACCAGTGCCAAGTTGGGCTGGTTTGATGGTGCAAAGTGGCTCCTGCAATCTGCCATCCAGAAGCGGGGAAGCTTACTTTTGTTTGCCAGGGAAACGGGCCGAAATATTTGTCTAGGGGCCTCTGGCTGGGGGTGGCTGGCTGGCACCTGAAAAGCTACGATAGGCAGGATGGTGACCAGACCCATGGTGGCACCAGTGCCAAGTTGGGCTGGTTTGATAGTACCAAGTGGCTCCTGCAATCTGCCATCAAATGTTTGGCAGGCGAGTTTTGTTTTCCAGGGAAAAGCACCGTTGTGTGTGTTTTGGGGCCTGTGGCTGGGAGTGGCCAGCTGGCTCCTTAGAATCCACGATACGCAGGATGGTTCCCAGAGCCAAGGTGGCACCAGTGCCAAGTCGGGCTGGTTTGTTAGTACCAAGTGGTTCCTGCAATCTGCCATCCAGAAGCGGGGCAGCTGAATTTTGTTTGCCAGAGAAAAAGGCTGTTGTTTGTGTTTCGGGGCCTGTGGCTGGGAGTGGCCGGCTGGCTCCTGAAAATCCATGATACGCAGCATGGTTCCCAGACCCAAGGTGGCACCAGTGCCAAGTAGGGCTGGTTTGATACTACCCAGTGGCTCCTGCAATCTGCCATCCAGAAGCGGGGCAGCTGATTTTTGTTTGCCAGAGAAAAATTCCGTGGATTGTTTTTGGGGGCATATTGCTTGGAGTGGCCGGCTGGCTCCTTAAAATGCTCGATACGCATGATGGTTCCCAGGCCCAAGGTGTCACCACTACCAAGTCGGCCTGCGGTTTTAGTATCAAGTTCATCCTGCAATTTGCCATCCAGAAGAGGGGCAGTTGAGTTTTGTTTGCCAGAGAAACGGGCCGAGGTTTCTGTTTGGGGACATATGGCTGAGAGTGGCCGGGTGGCCCCTGAATATCCACGATACACAGCATGGTTCCCAGATCAGAGGTGGCACCAGTGCCAAGTCGGGCTGGTTTGATAGTCCCAAGTGTCTCCTGCAATCTGCCATCCAGAAGCGGGGCAGCTTACTTTTGTTTGCCAGAGAAATAGGCCTAGGTTTTTGTCTGGGGGCCTATGGCTAGGAGTGGCCGGCTGGCTCCTAAGAATCCACGATACGCAGGATGTTTCCCAGACCCATGGTGGCACCAGTGCCAAGTCGGGCTGGTTTGATAGTACCAAGTGGCTCCTGCAAACTCCATCAAAATGTTGGCAGACGTGTTTTGTTTTCCAGGGAACAGCGCCGTTGATTTTGTTTGGGGACCTGTGGCTGGGAGTGGCCGGCTGGCTCCTTAGAATCCACGATACGCAGGATGGTTCCCAGACCCAAGGTGGCACCAGTGCCAAGTCGGGCTGGTTTGATTACACCAAGTGGCTCCTACAATCTGCCATCCAGAAGTGAGGCAGCTAAGTTTTGTTTGCCAGAAAAAAGGGCCGTGGTTTTTGTTGGGGGCCTGTGGCTGGGAGTAGCCGGCTGGCTCCTTAAAATCCACGATAGGCTGGATGGTTCCCAGACCCAAGGTGGCACCAGTGCCAAGTCGGGCTGGTTTGATAGTACCAAGTGGCTCCTGCAATCTGCCATCCAGAAGCGGGGCAGCTTACTTTTGTTTGCCAGAGAAATAGGCCTAGGTTTTTGTTTGGGGGCCTGTGGCTAGGAGTGGCCGGCTGGCTCCTAAGAATCCACGATACGCAGGATGTTTCCCAGACCCAAGGTGGCACCAGTGCCAAGTTGTGCTGGTTTGATAGTACCAAGTGGCTCCTGCAAACTCCATCAAAAAGTTGGCAGGCGTGTTTTGTTTTCCAGGGAACAGCGCCGTTGATTTTGTTTGGGGGCCTGTGGCTGGGAGTGGCCGGCTGGCTCCTTAGAATCCACGATACGCAGGATGGTTCCCAGACCCAAGGTGGCACCAGTGCCAAGTCGGGCTGGTTTGATTACACCAAGTGGCTCCTGCAATCTGCCATCCAGAAGTGAGGCAGCTAAGTTTTGTTTGCCAGAAAAAAGGGCCGTGGTTTTTGTTGGGGGCCTGTGGCTGGGAGTGGCCGGCTGGCTCCTTAGAATCCACCATACGCAGGATGGTTCCCAGACCCAAGGTGGCACCAGTGCCAAGTCGGGCTGGTTTGATAGTCCCAAGTGGCTCCTGCAATCTGCCATCCAGACGCGGGGCAGCGGATTTTTGTTTCCATGAGAAATGGTCCGTGGTTTGTTTTTGGGGGTATATGGCTGGGCCTGGCCGGCTGGCTCCTTAAAAAGCTCGATATGCAGGATGGTTCCCTGACACAAGGTGGCACCAGTGCCACGTCGGGCGGTTTTCGTAGTACAAAGTGCGTCCTAAAATTTGCCATCCAGAAGAGGGGCAGTTGAGTTTTGTTTGCCAGAGAAAAGGTCCGTGGTTTGTTTTTGGGGGCATATGGCTGAGAGTGGCTGGCTGGCCCCTGAAAATCCACGATACACAGGATGGTTCCCAGAGCCAAGGTGGCACCAGTGCCATGTTGGCCTGGTTTGATAGTACCATGTGGCTCCTGCAATCTGCCATCCAGAAGCGGGGCAGCTTACTTTTGTTTGCCAGGGAAACGGGCCGAGGTTTGTGTTTGGGGGCCTATGGCTGAGAGTGACCGGCTGGCTCCTGAAAAGCTACGATAGGCAGGATGGTGACCAGACCCATGGTGGCACCAGTGCCAAGTTGGGCTGGTTTGATAGTACCAAGTGGTTCCTGCAATCTGCCATCCAGAAGCAGGGCAGCTGAGTTTTGTTTGCCAGAGAAAAGGGCCTTGGTTTGTGTTTGGGGGCATATGGCTGGGTGTGGCCAGCTGGCTCCTTAAAATGCACGATATGCAACATGGCTCCCAGACCCAAGGTGGCACCAGTGCCAAGTTGGGCTGGTTTGATAGTACCAAGTGGCTCCTGCAATCTTCCATGATCACGTGGAGAAATACTTTCTGGTTTCAGCCTCATGCTCTTTCTTCTCTCCCTCAACTTCTCTATCACCTCTCATCTGGTTCACATGCGCTGTCTTCAAGGTCCACAGGCTACTTTTCACAGAATCTTCTGGCCTGATGAAGTAAGAATGATGAATAGAACAGAGCTGGGATCTATTTTCCAGTTTGGATAAAATGCATTCTGCACACAAATCCAAGGAGAACGGGCTGCCCCGATGCCCAGAAAATCTTTCACTCCTGCTAGTGTTCTACGTCAACCGCAACTTAGTCTGAAAGAAAAGCTTTTTCTCTGAGAGCATCTGAGAGGTTTGCATGAAGCACTGATATCTGACATATGCAATTTTGAATAGGAGAGGAAAAAGAAAATGGCAAGGAGTTTTTAATTTTAGTGGTTTCAATTTTAATTTCCGTGCACTTTTTCAAAACTTGTCAGCTCAAATGCCCATCAACATCTTTTAGTCATCTGTAAGTCAGTATTCATATAAAATGTGCTTCAAATCCAAAGAATTTCAAATTTGCACTCCAAGCTTCTATGCCTAGATTTATGATTTCCTACACATATTAGATGAAAGGAAGGCCTTTTTTACTGTGGGAGTGCTGGAACACTGGAACAGGTTGCCCAGAGAAGTTGTGGGTGTCCCATCCCTGAAAGTATTCAAGGTCGCCTTGGACGGGGCTTGGAGCAGCAACAAAGGAGAAGCTTGATGGTAGAGAAACAAAGTTGGACTATAGAAGAAACTCGGATTGAAGTATAGGATCAAGTTTTCTCTCAGCTCTTGGGGTAAATTCAAAGTTGTACAAAATGACATTTATCTGTGCTATTCACTACTGTAACAGAAAGTTTCATGAAAACTGTACAGAAGATAGTAAATTTTAAAAGAGATAAGAATTACAGCATAAAATCCATGGGATAGGTTACAACATGAGACACTCTCTAAGAGAAAATCTCTTTGTTTCAGCACTTCATCGGGGTAAGATTTCATGAAGTGCCAAAGAAGGCGGCAAAATATCATTCGGGACATTATTTACTGGAATTCAGCCTGGCCATTAGTAGGAACTGCCTTTGAACATATCATGTAGATATACCACACACACTTTCCCTTCACTGAAAAATTACTGTTTACAACAAATAAGCAATTGACGATCAAAATTGATTGAAAGCATCTTAAACATGTCAAGTATTTCATTGTAGATGATCTGTGATCCAAATGCTTCTTCCACCTTCGAGAGGGACAGAAGAATTCTTCCATATCATGATGGTTTAAAATTGTATCAACCAATGTTTTCTGCTGAAAAGATATCATCTATTTTTTTCTATTTTTGGAAGAAAATATTCCTAGACATACAACAGGTGAGAACTAAGTAATTTTAAAGAAACAAATGAAATGAAAATATTCTGTAAATAGAATGAAATGAAAAGCTGTGTTTTAAATAGGAGCTAAATATTAAACAGAATTTTTGTACCAGGCATTTGAATTACTGCACCAGCTCTTTTGCCCATCAAGAGAGGCATTTAGCATTTCAGTCTTTTCCAAGGTGTTCATGATCTGCTATGCTGATCTCTGTGTGTGCCTAGGTGTGTGTGGAGGGGGGGGCATATGAAGGGGAGTGTGTATGTTTGCTTTACAATTGTTGTGGCAGATTCATGCCTCAGCTCCACATTTTGTTTTAAAAAGGTCACACCGAGTGGATATGAAGTTTACTATCAACAAGAGATCGATTCCCAAATCATCCATTTGACTCTCCCTTATAAATCATGTGCTTTGTTGCATATTTTATCAAATATACTTTCAAGCCAGATGGAGGAAGGAGGATGTGGGAATCCCTCCACCATCTTGCAACTTTTATGTAAGTAGGTTTTCAAGAAAATCATCATTTCTCTTTTAAATATGTCTGGAACAGGCATGATGGTAGTGTCAACCTGTTGGAGTTTTTGTTGCTGGAAGAAGTTGTACAAAAGGATTGGTTTTTACATTGACCAGTTACTGAATCAAGCGCAGGAATACATTGGAAATTTAGCTGGGGGTTCCTTTTCCCAGCAGACTACTTCTAGAACGAGCTTGTACACTGAAGCTGACTCTTTTGCTCTCTTTTTGTTTCTTTCCTATTTTCTTGGCTTCTTTGCCACTATCTAGACAATTTTGGAACTTTGTTCCCAACTAAAATGGTTTCAATAGTCTGATTGTGATCATACATTTTTACAAGGAATTTTTAAAATCTTTCCTCGAGTCCAGAAAGTCAAGGACTTAGATCTTTTTCTTCCCTTATCAATATTGCCATGAAATTGATAAATAAAGACCAACTCTTTATTTTTGTTTTTAACCCACATAGATAATTCCCATCCATTAATCCATTTTGTGGACCAATAGCTGCCATTCTGATGGAAGCTGTCACTTCTTAACAATAGGCATTCTGTGACTATGTTGACTGCACTTTGGGTGAAGATCCTAACTGGTCTTAGATATACATAGGGAGAAATTTGCTCAGCCAGTGTCAGTCTTAAGCATGCGTATCAGAAGATCTTTCTAGAGCTGGGAATTTTCCCATGAAAGGGATTCAGTTAGGGAAGAGACACTTGTGCCAGAGTTTTACATTCTTCTTGAACACTGCTTAAGGAACTTAGATGCCATGTCCATTTGGATCTCTGTCTGCACAGAACTTTGTCATGCCAGCGCTTTGAAATGCATCTTGAAGAGAATTCACTAGCACAGAATGAAAGAGAGTGGAAGGGGTTGGTGGGGCTAACCAGGCCCAACCCCCCTGCCTAAACCAGGATACCTAGAGCCTCTTGCCCAGGATTCTATCTGGGTGTACTTTTAATGTCTTCAAAGATCCAGGCTCCACAATCTTTCTGGGCAGTCTGTGCCGTGGTTCAGTCACCCTGACAGTAAAGAAACATTTACTGATGTTCAAAGGCAATCTCCTGTATTTCAGTGTGTGCCCACTGCCTCTTGTCTTTTCCCTCAGCATCACTGAAAAGACACTGATTCCCTCCCCTTTGCACTATTGCTTCCATATGTATGTGTGATGCCATGTAGAGGTATGTCAAAAACCTCCCTGAAGCCCAGGCAGATAATATTCCCTTCATCTACCAGTCAAGTTGATTCATCAGAGGAGTTTAAAGTGATGTTCAGCATGAAATTCCCCTGAAAAATCATGCTAACTACATTATTTGGTCATCTGTCATGTGCCTGGCAAGGATTTCCAGGAAGAGCTGCTTCATCAACTTCCTGGGGATAAAAAAGAGGCTGGCTGGTTTGTACTATGGCGAGTCCTCTTAATTGCCTTTTTTGAAGATGGGTGTCATTTGCTAACATCCACTCTTTAGCTCCTCTTCTCATCTACACCTCGGCAAAAAGCTTTTCCACTATGTCTGGCTAGGAAAAACTGTGCCAGCACAGAAAACATCTCCCATCGTGTTCTAGAAGTTGCACGGATGTCTGCCAAGTGTTTGGCAGGAAGAAAAGAAAAGTTGTCCAAAACAGCTTCCAATCGAATGTTCCTGTGATTGAAAAAGTCAGGAGAGTGCAAAGGTACTGTTTTCTATCAGTTGGCAAGGTGCGCACACAATCCCAGTGTTGTACAGCTTGCTTCTTCACCTTCCCGAAGCTGCCGCTCTCGCCGGCTGCCGGAGCCCAAGAAGCGGCTTCTTCGCGCAAAGACGATTGTGCCGCTCACAGTGCTCTCCTTAGCGCGGCTTCTGCCGAAAGACGCCCGGCAGCGGCTCTTACCTCCGGAGAGCATCCTACCTTCGTCTTTAGCTCCTCTTCTCATCTACACCTCGGCAAAACGCTTTTCCACTATGTCTGGCTAGGAAAAACTGTGCCAGCACAGAAAACATCTCCCATCGTGTTCTAGAAGTTGCACGGATGTCTGCCAAGTGTTTGGCAGGAAGAAAAGAAAAGTTGTCCAAAACAGCTTCCAATCGAATGTTCCTGTGATTGGAAAAGTCAGGAGAGTGCAAAGGTACTGTTTTCTATCAGTTGGCAAGGTGCGCACACAATCCCAGTGTTGTACAGCTTGCTTCTTCACCTTCCCGAAGCTGCCGCTCTCGCCGGCTGCCGGAGCCCAAGAAGCGGCTTCTTCGCGCAAAGACGATTGTGCCGCTCACAGGGCTCTCCTTAGCGCGGCTTCTGCCGAAAGACGCCCGGCAGCGGCTCTTACCTCCGGAGAGCATCCTACCTTCGTCTTTCGCGTCTTTTGTAGTCTACATCTTAGCAAAACGCTTTTCCACTATGTCTGGCTAGGAAAAACTGTGCCAGCACAGAAAACATCTCCCATCGTGTTCTAGAAGTTGCACGGATGTCTGCCAAGTGTTTGGCAGGAAGAAAAGAAAAGTTGTCCAAAACAGCTTCCAATCGAATGTTCCTGTGATTGGAAAAGTCAGGAGAGTGCAAAGGTACTGTTTTCTATCAGTTGGCAAGGTGCGCACACAATCCCAGTGTTGTACAGCTTGCTTCTTCACCTTCCCGAAGCTGCCGCTCTCGCCGGCTCCTGGAACCGAAGAATTGGCTTCTTCGCGCAAAGACGATTGTGCCGCTCACAGGGCTCTCCTTAGCGCGGCTTCTGCCGAAAGACGCCCGGCAGCGGCTCTTACCTCCGGAGAGCATCCTACCTTCGTCTTTCGCGTCTTATGTAGTCTACATCTTAGCAAAACGCTTTTCCACTATGTCTGGCTAGGAAAAACCGTGCCAGCACAGAAAACATCTCCCATCGTGTTCTAGACGTTGCACGGATGTCTGCCAAGTGTTTGGCAGGAAGAAAAGAAAAGTTGTCCAAAACAGCTTCCAATCGAATGTTCCTGTGATTGGAAAAGTCAGGAGAGTGCAAAGGTACTGTTTTCTATCAGTTGGCAAGGTGCGCACACAATCCCAGTGTTGTACAGCTTGCTTCTTCACCTTCCCGAAGCTGCCGCTCTCGCCGGCTGCCGGAGCCCAAGAAGCGGCTTCTTCGCGCAAAGACGATTGTGCCGCTCACAGGGCTCTCCTTAGCGCGGCTTCTGCCGAAAGACGCCCGGCAGCGGCTCTTACCTCCTGAGAGTGGCAGCTTCGGGAAGGTGAAGAAGCAAGCTGTACAACACTGGGATTGTGTGCGCACCTTGCCAACTGATAGAAAACAGTACCTTTGCACTCTCCTGACTTTTCCAATCACAGGAACATTCGATTGGAAGCTGTTTTGGACAACTTTTCTTTTCTTCCTGCCAAACACTTGGCAGACATCTCTGCAACTTCTAGAAAACGATGGGAGATGTTTTCTCTGCTGGCACGGTTTTTCCTAGCCAGACATAGTGGAAAAGCGTTTTGCTAAGATGTAGACTACATAAGACGCGAAAGACGAAGGTAGGATGCTCTCCGGAGGTAAGAGCCGCTGCCGGGCGTCTTTCGGCAGAAGCCGCGCTAAGGAGAGCCCTGTGAGCGGCACAATCGTCTTTGCGCGAAGAAGCCGCTTCTTGGGCTCCGGGAGCCGGCGAGAGCGGCAGCTTCGGGAAGGTGAAGAAGCAAGCTGTACAACACTGGGATTGTGTGCGCACCTTGCCAACTGATAGAAAACAGTACCTTTGCACTCTCCTGACTTTTCCAATCACAGGAACATTCGATTGGAAGCTGTTTTGGACAACTTTTCTTTTCTTCCTGCCAAACACTTGGCAGACATCCGTGCAACTTCTAGAACACGATGGGAGATGTTTTCTGTGCTGGCACAGTTTTTCCTAGCCAGACATAGTGGAAAAGCTTTTTGCCGAGGTGTAGACTACATAAGACGCGAAAGACGAAGGTAGGATGCTCTCCGGAGGTAAGAGCCGCTGCCGGGCGTCTTTCGGCAGAAGCCGCGCTAAGGAGAGCCCTGTGAGCGGCACAATCGTCTTTGCGCGAAGAAGCCGCTTCTTGGGCTCCGGCAGCCGGCGAGAGCGGCAGCTTCGGGAAGGTGAAGAAGCAAGCTGTACAACACTGGGATTGTGTGCGCACCTTGCCAACTGATAGAAAACAGTACCTTTGCACTCTCCTGACTTTTCCAATCACAGGAACATTCGATTGGAAGCTGTTTTGGACAACTTTTCTTTTCTTCCTGCCAAACACTTGGCAGACATCCGTGCAACTTCTAGAACACGATGGGAGATGTTTTCTGTGCTGGCACAGTTTTTCCTAGCCAGACATAGTGGAAAAGCGTTTTGCTAAGATGTAGACTACAAAAGACGCGAAAGACGAAGGTAGGATGCTCTCCGGAGGTAAGAGCCGCTGCCGGGCGTCTTTCGGCAGAAGCCGCGCTAAGGAGAGCACTGTGAGCGGCACAACCGTCTTTGCGCGAAGAAGCCGCTTCTTGGGCTCCGGCAGCCGGCGAGAGCGGCAGCTTCGGGAAGGTGAAGAAGCAAGCTGTACAACACTGGGATTGTGTGCGCACCTTGCCAACTGATAGAAAACAGTACCTTTGCACTCTCCTGACTTTTCCAATCACAGGAACATTCGATTGGAAGCTGTTTTGGACAACTTTTCTTTTCTTCCTGCCAAACACTTGGCAGACATCCGTGCAACTTCTAGAACACGATGGGAGATGTTTTCTGTGCTGGCACAGTTTTTCCTAGCCAGACATAGTGGAAAAGCGTTTTGCCGAGGTGTAGATGAGAAGAGGAGCTAAAGACGAAGGTAGGATGCTCTCCGGAGGTAAGAGCCGCTGCCGGGCGTCTTTCGGCAGAAGCCGCGCTAAGGAGAGCACTGTGAGCGGCACAATCGTCTTTGCGCGAAGAAGCCGCTTCTTGGGCTCCGGCAGCCGGCGAGAGCGGCAGCTTCGGGAAGGTGAAGAAGCAAGCTGTACAACACTGGGATTGTGTGCGCACCTTGCCAACTGATAGAAAACAGTACCTTTGCACTCTCCTGACTTTTCCAATCACAGGAACATTCGATTGGAAGCTGTTTTGGACAACTTTTCTTTTCTTCCTGCCAAACACTTGGCAGACATCCGTGCAACTTCTAGAACACGATGGGAGATGTTTTCTGTGCTGGCACAGTTTTTCCTAGCCAGACATAGTGGAAAAGCTTTTTGCCGAGGTGTAGACTACATAAGACGCGAAAGACGAAGGTAGGATGCTCTCCGGAGGTAAGAGCCGCTGCCGGGCGTCTTTCGGCAGAAGCCGCGCTAAGGAGAGCACTGTGAGCGGCACAATCGTCTTTGCGCGAAGAAGCCGCTTCTTGGGCTCCGGCAGCCGGCGAGAGCGGCAGCTTCGGGAAGGTGAAGAAGCAAGCTGTACAACACTGGGATTGTGTGCGCACCTTGCCAACTGATAGAAAACAGTACCTTTGCACTCTCCTGACTTTTCCAATCACAGGAACATTCGATTGGAAGCTGTTTTGGACAACTTTTCTTTTCTTCCTGCCAAACACTTGGCAGACATCCGTGCAACTTCTAGAACACGATGGGAGATGTTTTCTGTGCTGGCACAGTTTTTCCTAGCCAGACATAGTGGAAAAGCGTTTTGCTAAGATGTAGACTACAAAAGACGCGAAAGACGAAGGTAGGATGCTCTCCGGAGGTAAGAGCCGCTGCCGGGCGTCTTTCGGCAGAAGCCGCGCTAAGGAGAGCACTGTGAGCGGCACAATCGTCTTTGCGCGAAGAAGCCGCTTCTTGGGCTCCGGCAGCCGGCGAGAGCGGCAGCTTCGGGAAGGTGAAGAAGCAAGCTGTACAACACTGGGATTGTGTGCGCACCTTGCCAACTGATAGAAAACAGTACCTTTGCACTCTCCTGACTTTTCCAATCACAGGAACATTCGATTGGAAGCTGTTTTGGACAACTTTTCTTTTCTTCCTGCCAAACACTTGGCAGACATCCGTGCAACGTCTAGAACACGATGGGAGATGTTTTCTGTGCTGGCACAGTTTTTCCTAGCCAGACATAGTGGAAAAGCGTTTTGCCGAGGTGTAGATGAGAAGAGGAGCTAAAGACGAAGGTAGGATGCTCTCCGGAGGTAAGAGCCGCTGCCGGGCGTCTTTCGGCAGAAGCCGCGCTAAGGAGAGCACTGTGAGCGGCACAATCGTCTTTGCGCGAAGAAGCCGCTTCTTGGGCTCCGGCAGCCGGCGAGAGCGGCAGCTTCGGGAAGGTGAAGAAGCAAGCTGTACAACACTGGGATTGTGTGCACACCTTGCCAACTGATAGAAAACAGTACCTTTGCACTCTCCTGACTTTTTCAATCACAGGAACATTCGATTGGAAGCTGTTTTGGACAACTTTTCTTTTCTTCCTGCCAAACACTTGGCAGACATCCGTGCAACTTCTAGAACACGATGGGAGATGTTTTCTGTGCTGGCACAGTTTTTCCTAGCCAGACATAGTGGAAAAGCGTTTTGCTAAGATGTAGACTACAAAAGACGAAGGTAGGATGCTCTCCGGAGGTAAGAGCCGCTGCCGGGCGTCTTTCGGCAGAAGCCGCGCTAAGGAGAGCCCTGTGAGCGGCACAATCGTCTTTGCGCGAAGAAGCCGCTTCTTGGGCTCCGGCAGCCGGCGAGAGCGGCAGCTTCGGGAAGGTGAAGAAGCAAGCTGTACAACACTGGGATTGTGTGCGCACCTTGCCAACTGATAGAAAACAGTACCTTTGCACTCTCCTGACTTTTCCAATCACATGAACATTCGATTGGAAGCTGTTTTGGACAACTTTTCTTTTCTTCCTGCCAAACACTTGGCAGACATCCGTGCAACTTCTAGAACACGATGGGAGATGTTTTCTGTGCTGGCACAGTTTTTCCTAGCCAGACATAGTGGAAAAGCGTTTTGCCGAGGTGTAGATGAGAAGAGGAGCTAAAGACGAAGGTAGGATGCTCTCCGGAGGTAAGAGCCGCTGCCGGGCGTCTTTCGGCAGAAGCCGCGCTAAGGAGAGCACTGTGAGCGGCACAATCGTCTTTGCGCGAAGAAGCCGCTTCTTGGGCTCCGGCAGCCGGCGAGAGCGGCAGCTTCGGGAAGGTGAAGAAGCAAGCTGTACAACACTGGGATTGTGTGCGCACCTTGCCAACTGATAGAAAACAGTACCTTTGCACTCTCCTGACTTTTTCAATCACAGGAACATTCGATTGGAAGCTGTTTTGGACAACTTTTCTTTTCTTCCTGCCAAACACTTGGCAGACATCCGTGCAACTTCTAGAACACGATGGGAGATGTTTTCTGTGCTGGCACAGTTTTTCCTAGCCAGACATAGTGGAAAAGCGTTTTGCCGAGGTGTAGATGAGAAGAGGAGCTAAAGAGTGGATGTTAGCAAATGACACCCATCTTCAAAAAAGGCAATTAAGAGGACTCGCCATAGTACAAACCAGCCAGCCTCTTTTTTATCCCCAGGAAGTTGATGAAGCAGCTCTTCCTGGAAATCCTTGCCAGGCACATGACAGATGACCAAATAATGTAGTTAGCATGATTTTTCAGGGGAATTTCATGCTGAACATCACTTTAAACTCCTCTGATGAATCAACTTGACTGGTAGATGAAGGGAATATTATCTGCCTGGGCTTCAGGGAGGTGTTTGACATACCTCTACATGGCATCACACATACATATGGAAGCAATAGTGCAAAGGGGAGGGAATCAGTGTCTTTTCAGTGATGCTGAGGGAAAAGACAAGAGGCAGTGGGCACACACTGAAATACAGGAGATTGCCTTTGAACATCAGTAAATGTTTCTTTACTGTCAGGGTGACTGAACCACGGCACAGACTGCCCAGAAAGATTGTGGAGCCTGGATCTTTGAAGACATTAAAAGTACACCCAGATAGAATCCTGGGCAAGAGGCTCTAGGTATCCTGGTTTAGGCAGGGGGGTTGGGCCTGGTTAGCCCCACCAACCCCTTCCACTCTCTTTCATTCTGTGCTAGTGAATTCTCTTCAAGATGCATTTCAAAGCGCTGGCATGACAAAGTTCTGTGCAGACAGAGATCCAAATGGACATGGCATCTAAGTTCCTTAAGCAGTGTTCAAGAAGAATGTAAAACTCTGGCACAAGTGTCTCTTCCCTAACTGAATCCCTTTCATGGGAAAATTCCCAGCTCTAGAAAGATCTTCTGATACGCATGCTTAAGACTGACACTGGCTGAGCAAATTTCTCCCTATGTATATCTAAGACCAGTTAGGATCTTCACCCAAAGTGCAGTCAACATAGTCACAGAATGCCTATTGTTAAGAAGTGACAGCTTCCATCAGAATGGCAGCTATTGGTCCACAAAATGGATTAATGGATGGGAATTATCTACGTGGGTTAAAAACAAAAATAAAGAGTTGGTCTTTATTTATCAATTTCATGGCAATATTGATAAGGGAAGAAAAAGATCTAAGTCCTTGACTTTCTGGACTCGAGGAAAGATTTTAAAAATTCCTTGTAAAAATGTATGATCACAATCAGACTATTGAAACCATTTTAGTTGGGAACAAAGTTCCAAAATTGTCTAGATAGTGGCAAAGAAGCCAAGAAAATAGGAAAGAAACAAAAAGAGAGCAAAAGAGTCAGCTTCAGTGTACAAGCTCGTTCTAGAAGTAGTCTGCTGGGAAAAGGAACCCCCAGCTAAATTTCCAATGTATTCCTGCGCTTGATTCAGTAACTGGTCAATGTAAAAACCAATCCTTTTGTACAACTTCTTCCAGCAACAAAAACTCCAACAGGTTGACACTACCATCATGCCTGTTCCAGACATATTTAAAAGAGAAATGATGATTTTCTTGAAAACCTACTTACATAAAAGTTGCAAGATGGTGGAGGGATTCCCACATCCTCCTTCCTCCATCTGGCTTGAAAGTATATTTGATAAAATATGCAACAAAGCACATGATTTATAAGGGAGAGTCAAATGGATGATTTGGGAATCGATCTCTTGTTGATAGTAAACTTCATATCCACTCGGTGTGACCTTTTTAAAACAAAATGTGGAGCTGAGGCATGAATCTGCCACAACAATTGTAAAGCAAACATACACACTCCCCTTCATATGCCCCCCCCTCCACACACACCTAGGCACACACAGAGATCAGCATAGCAGATCATGAACACCTTGGAAAAGACTGAAATGCTAAATGCCTCTCTTGATGGGCAAAAGAGCTGGTGCAGTAATTCAAATGCCTGGTACAAAAATTCTGTTTAATATTTAGCTCCTATTTAAAACACAGCTTTTCATTTCATTCTATTTACAGAATATTTTCATTTCATTTGTTTCTTTAAAATTACTTAGTTCTCACCTGTTGTATGTCTAGGAATATTTTCTTCCAAAAATAGAAAAAAATAGATGATATCTTTTCAGCAGAAAACATTGGTTGATACAATTTTAA
Organism: Melospiza melodia melodia; assembly: GCF_035770615.1. Taxonomy (NCBI): domain Eukaryota; kingdom Metazoa; phylum Chordata; class Aves; order Passeriformes; family Passerellidae; genus Melospiza; species Melospiza melodia. The sequence continues at coordinate 60,904,496 of NC_086198.1, forward strand.
ACCATCATGATATGGAAGAATTCTTCTGTCCCTCTCGAAGGTGGAAGAAGCATTTGGATCACAGATCATCTACAATGAAATACTTGACATGTTTAAGATGCTTTCAATCAATTTTGATCGTCAATTGCTTATTTGTTGTAAACAGTAATTTTTCAGTGAAGGGAAAGTGTGTGTGGTATATCTACATGATATGTTCAAAGGCAGTTCCTACTAATGGCCAGGCTGAATTCCAGTAAATAATGTCCCGAATGATATTTTGCCGCCTTCTTTGGCACTTCATGAAATCTTACCCCGATGAAGTGCTGAAACAAAGAGATTTTCTCTTAGAGAGTGTCTCATGTTGTAACCTATCCCATGGATTTTATGCTGTAATTCTTATCTCTTTTAAAATTTACTATCTTCTGTACAGTTTTCATGAAACTTTCTGTTACAGTAGTGAATAGCACAGATAAATGTCATTTTGTACAACTTTGAATTTACCCCAAGAGCTGAGAGAAAACTTGATCCTATACTTCAATCCGAGTTTCTTCTATAGTCCAACTTTGTTTCTCTACCATCAAGCTTCTCCTTTGTTGCTGCTCCAAGCCCCGTCCAAGGCGACCTTGAATACTTTCAGGGATGGGACACCCACAACTTCTCTGGGCAACCTGTTCCAGTGTTCCAGCACTCCCACAGTAAAAAAGGCCTTCCTTTCATCTAATATGTGTAGGAAATCATAAATCTAGGCATAGAAGCTTGGAGTGCAAATTTGAAATTCTTTGGATTTGAAGCACATTTTATATGAATACTGACTTACAGATGACTAAAAGATGTTGATGGGCATTTGAGCTGACAAGTTTTGAAAAAGTGCACGGAAATTAAAATTGAAACCACTAAAATTAAAAACTCCTTGCCATTTTCTTTTTCCTCTCCTATTCAAAATTGCATATGTCAGATATCAGTGCTTCATGCAAACCTCTCAGATGCTCTCAGAGAAAAAGCTTTTCTTTCAGACTAAGTTGCGGTTGACGTAGAACACTAGCAGGAGTGAAAGATTTTCTGGGCATCGGGGCAGCCCGTTCTCCTTGGATTTGTGTGCAGAATGCATTTTATCCAAACTGGAAAATAGATCCCAGCTCTGTTCTATTCATCATTCTTACTTCATCAGGCCAGAAGATTCTGTGAAAAGTAGCCTGTGGACCTTGAAGACAGCGCATGTGAACCAGATGAGAGGTGATAGAGAAGTTGAGGGAGAGAAGAAAGAGCATGAGGCTGAAACCAGAAAGTATTTCTCCACGTGATCATGGAAGATTGCAGGAGCCACTTGGTACTATCAAACCAGCCCAACTTGGCACTGGTGCCACCTTGGGTCTGGGAGCCATGTTGCATATCGTGCATTTTAAGGAGCCAGCTGGCCACACCCAGCCATATGCCCCCAAACACAAACCAAGGCCCTTTTCTCTGGCAAACAAAACTCAGCTGCCCTGCTTCTGGATGGCAGATTGCAGGAACCACTTGGTACTATCAAACCAGCCCAACTTGGCACTGGTGCCACCATGGGTCTGGTCACCATCCTGCCTATCGTAGCTTTTCAGGAGCCAGCCGGTCACTCTCAGCCATAGGCCCCCAAACACAAACCTCGGCCCGTTTCCCTGGCAAACAAAAGTAAGCTGCCCCGCTTCTGGATGGCAGATTGCAGGAGCCACATGGTACTATCAAACCAGGCCAACATGGCACTGGTGCCACCTTGGCTCTGGGAACCATCCTGTGTATCGTGGATTTTCAGGGGCCAGCCAGCCACTCTCAGCCATATGCCCCCAAAAACAAACCACGGACCTTTTCTCTGGCAAACAAAACTCAACTGCCCCTCTTCTGGATGGCAAATTTTAGGACGCACTTTGTACTACGAAAACCGCCCGACGTGGCACTGGTGCCACCTTGTGTCAGGGAACCATCCTGCATATCGAGCTTTTTAAGGAGCCAGCCGGCCAGGCCCAGCCATATACCCCCAAAAACAAACCACGGACCATTTCTCATGGAAACAAAAATCCGCTGCCCCGCGTCTGGATGGCAGATTGCAGGAGCCACTTGGGACTATCAAACCAGCCCGACTTGGCACTGGTGCCACCTTGGGTCTGGGAACCATCCTGCGTATGGTGGATTCTAAGGAGCCAGCCGGCCACTCCCAGCCACAGGCCCCCAACAAAAACCACGGCCCTTTTTTCTGGCAAACAAAACTTAGCTGCTTCACTTCTGGATGGCAGATTGCAGGAGCCACTTGGTGTAATCAAACCAGCCCGACTTGGCACTGGTGCCACCTTGGGTCTGGGAACCATCCTGCGTATCGTGGATTCTAAGGAGCCAGCCGGCCACTCCCAGCCACAGGCCCCCAAACAAAATCAACGGCGCTGTTCCCTGGAAAACAAAACACGCCTGCCAACTTTTTGATGGAGTTTGCAGGAGCCACTTGGTACTATCAAACCAGCCCGACTTGGCACTGGTGCCACCTTGGGTCTGGGAAACATCCTGCGTATCGTGGATTCTTAGGAGCCAGCCGGCCACTCCTAGCCACAGGCCCCCAAAGAAAAACCTAGGCCTATTTCTCTGGCAAACAAAAGTAAGCTGCCCCGCTTCTGGATGGCAGATTGCAGGAGCCACTTGGTACTATCAAACCAGCCCGACTTGGCACTGGTGCCACCTTGGGTCTGGGAACCATCCAGCCTATCGTGGATTTTAAGGAGCCAGCCGGCTACTCCCAGCCACAGGCCCCCAACAAAAACCACGGCCCTTTTTTCTGGCAAACAAAACTTAGCTGCCTCACTTCTGGATGGCAGATTGCAGGAGCCACTTGGTGTAATCAAACCAGCCCGACTTGGCACTGGTGCCACCTTGGGTCTGGGAACCATCCTGCGTATCGTGGATTCTAAGGAGCCAGCCGGCCACTCCCAGCCACAGGTCCCCAAACAAAATCAACGGCGCTGTTCCCTGGAAAACAAAACACGTCTGCCAACATTTTGATGGAGTTTGCAGGAGCCACTTGGTACTATCAAACCAGCCCGACTTGGCACTGGTGCCACCATGGGTCTGGGAAACATCCTGCGTATCGTGGATTCTTAGGAGCCAGCCGGCCACTCCTAGCCATAGGCCCCCAGACAAAAACCTAGGCCTATTTCTCTGGCAAACAAAAGTAAGCTGCCCCGCTTCTGGATGGCAGATTGCAGGAGACACTTGGGACTATCAAACCAGCCCGACTTGGCACTGGTGCCACCTCTGATCTGGGAACCATGCTGTGTATCGTGGATATTCAGGGGCCACCCGGCCACTCTCAGCCATATGTCCCCAAACAGAAACCTCGGCCCGTTTCTCTGGCAAACAAAACTCAACTGCCCCTCTTCTGGATGGCAAATTGCAGGATGAACTTGATACTAAAACCGCAGGCCGACTTGGTAGTGGTGACACCTTGGGCCTGGGAACCATCATGCGTATCGAGCATTTTAAGGAGCCAGCCGGCCACTCCAAGCAATATGCCCCCAAAAACAATCCACTGAATTTTTCTCTGGCAAACAACAATCAGCTGCCCCGCTTCTGGATGGCAGATTGCAGGAGCCACTTTGCACCATCAAACCAGCCCGACTTGGCACTGGTGCCACCTTGCTTCTGGGAACCATGCTGCCTAGCGTGGATTTTCAGGAGCCAGCCGGCCACTCTCAGCCATAGGCCCCCATACGAAACCCACGGCCCGTTTCCGTGGCAAACAAAATTAAGCTGCCCCGCTTCTGGATGGCAGATTGCAGGACGCACTTGGTAGTATCAAACCAGCCCAACTTGGCACTGGTGCCACCTTGGGTCTGGGAACCATCCTGCGTATCGTGGGTTCAAAGGAGCGAGCCGGCCACTCCCAGCCACAGGCCCCCAAACACAAACAACGGCGCTTTTCCCTGGAAAACAAAACTCGCCTGCCAACTTTTTGATGGCAGATTGCAGGAGCCACTTGGTACTATCAAACCAGCCCAACTTGGCACTGGTGCCACCATGGGTCTGGTCACCATCCTGCCTATTGTAGCTTTCCAGGAGCCAGCCGGTCACTCCCAGCCATAGGTCCCAAGTCACAAACCTCGGCCCGTTTCCCTGGCAAACAAAAGTAAGCTGCCCCGCTTCTGGATGGCAGATTGCAGGAGCCACTTGGTACTATCAAACCAGCCCAACTTGGCACTGGTGCCACCTCTGGTCTGGGAACCATGCTGCGTAACACAGATTCTAAGGCGCCAGTCGGCCACTCCAAGCCACAAGCCCCCAAACACAAACATCTGCGCTATTCTCTGGCAAACAAAACTCCACTGCCCCTCTCCTGGATGGCAAATTGCAGGACGCACTTGGTACTATAAAAACAGCCCGACTTGGCACTGGTGCCACCTTGGGTCTGGGAACCATCCTGCGTATCGATCTTTTTAATGAGACAGCCGGCCACTCCCAGCCATATGCCCCCAAACACAACCCACGGCCCTTTTCTCTGGCAAACAAAACTCAACTGCACCGCTTCTGGATGGCAGATTGCAGGAGCCACTTGGTACTATCAAACCAGCCCGACTTGGCACTGGTGCCACCTTGGGTCTGGGAACCATCCTGCGTATTGTGGGTTGTCAGGAGCCAGCCGAACACTCTCGGCCACAGACCCCAATCAAAAACAACGGCCCGTTTCACAGGCAAACAAAACTCAGCTGCCCCGCTTCTGGATGGGAGATTGCAGGAGGCACTTGACACTGTGAAACCAGCCCCACTTGGCACTGGTGCCACCTTGGGTCTGGGAACCATGCTGCGTATCATGGATGTTCAAGAGCCAGCCGGCCACTCCCAGCCACAGGCCCCCAAACACAAACCACAGCCTTTTTCTCTGGCAAACAAAATTCAGCTGCCCCGCTTCTGGATGGCAGATTGCAGGAGCCACTTGGGACTATCACACCAGCACAACATGGCACTGCTGCCACCTTGGATCTGGGAACCATCCTTCCTATCGTGGATTTTCAGGGGCCAGCTGGTCACTCTCAGCCATAGGCCCCAAACACAAACCACGGCCCTTTTCTCTGGAAAACAAAACTCAACTGCCCCTCTTCTGGATGGCAGATTGCAGGAGCCACTGGGTACTATGAAACCAGCCCTACTTGGCACTGGTGCCACCTTGGGTCTGGGAACCATGCTGCGTATCATGGATTTTCAGGAGCCAGCCGACCACTCCCAGCCACAGGCCCCGAAACACAAACAACAGCCTTTTTCTCTGGCAAACAAAATTCAGCTGCCCCGCTTCTGGATGGCAGATTGCAGGAACCACTTGGTACTAACAAACCAGCCCGACTTGGCACTGGTGCCACCTTGGGTCTGGGAACCATCCTGCGTATCGTGGATTCTAAGGAGCCAGCTGGCCACTCCCAGCCACTGGCCCCAAAACACACACAACGGTGCTTTTCCCTGGAAAACAAAACTCGCCTGCCAACTTTTTGATGGCAGATTGCAGGAGCCACTTGGTACTATCAAACCAGCGCAACTTGGCACTGGTGCCACCATGGGTCTGGTCACCATCCTGCCTATCGTAGCTTTTCAGGTGCCAGCCAGCCACCCCCAGCCAGAGGCCCCTAGACAAATATTTCGGCCCGTTTCCCTGGCAAACAAAAGTAAGCTTCCCCGCTTCTGGATGGCAGATTGCAGGAGCCACTTTGCACCATCAAACCAGCCCAACTTGGCACTGGTGCCACCTCTGGTCTGGGAACCATCCTGCGTATCGTGGGTTCTAAGGAGCCAGCTCGCCACTCCCAGCCACAGGCCCCCAAACACAAACAACGGCGCTTTTCCCTGGAAAACAAAACTCGCCTGACAACTTTTTGATGGCAGATTGCCGGAGCCACTTGGTACTATCAAACCAGCCCAACTTGGCACTGGTGCCACCAGGGGTCTGGTCACCATCCTGCCTATCGTAGCTTTTCAGGAGCCAGCCGGTCACTCGCAGCCATAGGCCCCCAAACACAAACCTCGGCCCTTTTCCCTGGCAAACAAAAGTAAGCTGCCCCGCTTCTGCATGGCAGATTGCAGGAGCTATTTAGTACTATCAAACCAGCCCGACTTGGCACTGGTGACACCTCTGGTCTGGGAACCATCCAGCCTACCGTGGATTTTCAGGGGCCAGCCGGCCACTCTCAGCCATATGCCCCCAAAAACAAACCACGGCCCTTTTCTCTGGCAAACAAAACTCAACTGCCCCGCTTCTGGATGGCAAATTTTAGGACGCACTTTGTACTACGAAAACCGCCCGACGTGGCACTGGTGCCACCTTGTGTCAGGGAACCATCCTGCATATCGAGCTTTTTAAGGAGCCAGCCGGCCACGCCCAGCCATATACCCCCAAAAACAAACCACGGATCATTTCTCATGGAAACAAAAATCCGCTGCCCCGCGTCTGGATGGCAGATTGCAGGAGCCACTTTGCACCATCAAACCAGCCCGACTTGGCACTGGTGCCACCTTGGGTCTGGGAACAATCCTGCATATCGTGGATTCTAAGGAGCCAGCCGGCCACTCCCAGCCACAGGCCCCCAAACACAAACAACGGCGCTTTTCCCTGGAAAACAAAACTCGCCTGCCAGCTTTTTGATGGCAGATTGCAGGAGCCACTTGGTACTATCAAATCATCCCAACTTGGCACTGGTGCCACTATGGGTCTGGGAACCATCCTGCCTATTGTAGCATTTCAGGAGCCAGCCGGTCACTCTCAGCCATAGGCCCCCAGACAAAAACCTCGGCCCGTTTCCCTGGCAAACAAAATTAAGCTGCCCCGATTCTGGATGGCAGATTGCAGGAGCCACTTGGTAGTGTCAAACCAGCCCGACTTGGCACTGGTGCCACCTTGGGTCTGGGAACCATCCTGCGTATCGTGGATTCTAAGCAGCCACCCGGCCACTGTGAGCCACAGGCGCCCAAACACAAACAACGGCGCTGTTCCCTGGAAAACAAAACTCGCCTGCCAACATTTTGATGGCAGATTGCAGGAGCCACTTGGTGCTATCAAACCAGCCCAACTTGGCACTGGTGCCACCATGGGTCTGGTCACCATCCTGCCTATCGTAGCTTTTCAGGAGCCAGCCGGTCACTCCTAGCCATAGACCCCCAGACACAAACCTCGGCCCGTTTCCCTGGAAAACAAAAGTAAGCAGCCCCGATTCTGGATGGCAGATTGCAGGAGCCACTTGGTACTATCAAATCAGCCCAACTTGGCACTGGTGCCACCATGGGTCTGGTAAACATCCTGCCTATCGTAGCTTTTCAGGAGCCAGACGGTCACTCCCTGCCATAGGCCCCCAGACACAAACCTCGGCCCGTTTCCCTGGCAAACAAAAGTAAACTGCCCCGCTTTTGGATGGCAGATTGCAGGATGCATTTGGTACTATCAAACCTGCCCGACTTGGCCCTCGTGCCACCTTGGCTCTGGGAACCATGCTGCGTAACGTAGATTCTGCGAGGACAGGCGGCCACTCCCAGCCACAGGCCCCCAAACACAAACAACGGCGCTTTTCCCTGGAAAACAAAACTCGCCTGCCAACTTTTTGATGGCAGATTGCAGGAGCCACTTGGTACTATCAAACCAGCCCAACTTGGTACTGGTTCCATTTTGGGTCTGGTCACCATCCTGCCTATCGTAGCTTTTCAGGAGCCAGCCGGTCACTCGCAGCCATAGGCCCCCAGACACAAACCTCGGCCCGTTTCCCTGGCAAACAAAAGTAAGCTGCCCCGCTTCTGGATGGCAGATTGCAGGAGCCACATGGTACTATCAAACCAGGCCAACATGGCACTGGTGCCACCTTGGCTCTGGGAACCATCCTGCCTATCGTGGATTTTCAGGGGCCAGCCGGCCACTCTCAGCCATATGCCCCCAAACACATACCACGGCCCTTTGCTCTGGCAAACAAAACTCAACTGCCCCTCTTCTGGATGGCAAATTGCAGGACCCACTTGGTACTACGAAAACAGCCCGACTTGGCAGTGATGCCACATTGGGTCAGGGAACAATCCTGCGTATCGATCTTTTTAAGGAGCCAGCCGGCCACGTCCAGCCATATACCCCCAAAAAAAAACCACGGAACTTTTCTCCAGCAAACAAAAATCCGCTGCCGCGCGTCTGAATGGCAGATTTCAGGAGCTATTTAGTATTATCAAACCAGCCCGACTTGGCACTGGTGCCACCATGAGTCTGGTAACCATCCTGCCTTTCGTAGCTTTTCAGTAGCCAGCCGGTCACTCCCAGCCATAGGCCCCCAGACAAATACCTCGGCCCGTTTACCTGGGAAAAAAAAGTAAGCTGTCCCGCTTCTGGATGGCAGATTGCAGGAGCCACTTGGTATTATCAAACCAGCCCAACTTGGCACTGGTGCCACTTTGGCTCTGGGAACCATCCTGCGTATCCTGGGTTCAAAGGAGGCAGCCGGCCACTCCCAGCCACAGGCCTCTAAACAAGAACAACGGCGCTTTTCCCTGGAAAACAAAACTCGCCTGCCAACTTTTTGATGGCAGATTGCAGGAGCCACTTGGTACTATCAAACCAGCCCAACTTGGCACTGGTGCCACCATGGGTCTGGTCACCATCCTGCCTATCGTAGCTTTTCAGGAGCCAGCCGGTCACTCCCAGCCATACGCCCCCAGACAAATATCTCGGCCCGTTTCCCTGGCAAACAAAAGTAAGCAGCCCCGCTTCAGGATGGGAGATTGCAGGAGCCACATGGTACTATCAAACCAGGCCAACATGGCACTGGTGCCACCTTGGTTCTGGGAACCATCCTGCCTATCGTGGATTTTCAGGGGCCAGCCGGCCACTCTCAACCATATGCCCCCAAAAATACACCACGGCCCTTTTCTCTGGCAAACAAAACTCAACTGCCCCTCTTCTGGATGGCAAATTGCAGGACGCACTTGGTACTACGAAAACAGCCCGACTTGGCACTGATGCCACCTTGGGTCAGGGAACAATCCTGCGTATCGAGCTTTTTAAGGAGCCAGCCGGCCACGTCCAGCCATATACCCCCAAAAAAAAACCACGGAACTTTTCTCCAGCAAACAAAAATCCACTGCCCCGCGTCTGGATGGCAGATTGCAGGAGCTATTAAGTATTATCAAACCAGCCCGACTTGGCACTGGTGCCACCATGAGTCTGGTAGCCATCCTGCCTATCGTAGCTTTTCAGTAGCCAGCCAGTCACTCCCAGCCATAGGCCCCCAGACAAATACCTCGGCCCGTTTCCCTGGGAAACAAAATTAAGCTGTCCCGCTTCTGGATGGCAGATTGCAGGAGCCACTTGGTACTATCAAACTAGCCCAACTTGGCACTGGTGCCACCTCTGGTCTGGGAACCATCCTGCGTATCGTGGATTCTAAGGAGCCAGCTGGCCACTCCCAGCCACAGGCCCCCAAACAAAAACAACGGCGCTTTTCCCTGGAAAACAAAACTCACCTGCCAACTTTTTGATGGCAGATTGCAGGAGCCACTTGGTACTATCAAACCAGCCCAACTTGGCACTGGTGCCACCATGGGTCTGGTCACCATCCTGCCTATCGTAGCTTTTCAGGAGCCAGCCAGTCACTCCCAGCCATAGGCTCCCAGACACAAAGCTCTGCCCGTTTCCCTGGCAAACAAAAGTAAGTTACCCTGCTTCTGGATGGCAGATTGCAGGAGTCACTTTGCACCATCAAACCAGCCCGACTTGGCACTGGTGCCACCTCTGGACTGGGACCCATCCTGCGTATCGTGGATTCTAAGGAGACATCTGGCCACTCCCAGCCACAGGCCCCCAAACACAAACAACGGCGATTTTCCCTGGAGTACAAAACTCGCTTGCCAACTTTTTGATGGCAGATTGCAGGAGCCACTTGGTACTATCAAACCACCCCAACTTGGCAACAAGTGGTTCCTGCAATCTGCCATCCAGAAGCGGGGCAGCTTACTTTTCTTTGCCAGGGAAACGGACCGTTGTTTGTGTTTGGAGGCGTATGGCTGGGAGTGGCCGACTGGCTCCTTAAAATCCACGATACGCAGGATGGTTCCCAGACCAGAGGTGGCACCAGTGCCAAGTCGGGCTGGTTTGATAGTACCAAGGGGCTCCTGCAATCTGCCATCCAGAAGCGGGGGTGCTTACTTTTGTTTGCCAGGGAAACGGGTTGAGCTTTGTGTCTCGGGGCCTATGGCAGGGAGCGACCGGCTTGCTCCTGAAAAGCTACGATAGGCAGGATGGTGACCAGACCCATGGTGGCACCAGTGCCAAGTTGGGCTGGTTTGATAGTACCAAGTGGCTCCTGCAATCTGCCATCAAAAAGTTGGCAGGCGAGTTTTGTTTTCCAGGGAAAGGCGCCATTGTTTGTGTTTGGGGGCCTGTGGTTGGGAGTGCCCGGCTGGCTCCTTAGAAACCACGATACGCAGCATGGTTACCAGACAAGAGGTGCCACCAGTGCCAAGTTGTGCTGGTTTGATACTACCAAGTGGTTCCTGCAATCTGCCATCCAGAAGCGGGGCAGCTTACTTTTGTTTGCCACGGAAACGGGCCGTTGTTTGTGTTTGGGGGCCTGTGGCAGGGAGTGGCCGACTGGCTCCTTAGAATCCACGATACGCAGGATGGGTCCCAGACCAGAGGTGGCACCAGTGCCAAGTCAGGCTGGTTTGATAGTACCAAGTGGCTCCTGCAATCTGCCATCCAGAAGCGGGGCAGCTTACTTTTGTTTGCCAGGGAAACGGGCCGAGGTTTGTGACTGGGGACCTATGGCTGGGAGTGACCGGCTGGCTCCCTAAAAGTTACGATAGGCAGGATGGTGACCAGACCCATGGTGGCACCAGTGCCAAGTTGGGCTGGTTTGATAGTACCAAGTGGCTCCTGTAATCTGCCATCAAATAGTTGGTAGGCGAGTTTTGTTTTCCAGGGAAATGCGCCGTTGTTTTTGTTTGGGGGCCTGTGGTAGGGAGTGGACGGCTGGCTAATTAGAATCCACGATACGCAGGATGGTTCCCAGACCAGAGGTGGCACCAGTGCCAAGACGGGCTAGTTTGATGGTGCAAAATGGCTCCTGCAATCTGCCATCCAGAAGCGGGGTAGCTTACTTTTGTTTGCCAGGGAAACGGGCCGAGCTTTTTGTCTGGGGGCGTATGGCTGGGAGTGACCGGCTGGCTCCTGAAAAGCTACGATAGGCAGGATGGTGACCAGACCCATGGTGGCACCAGTGCCAAGTTGGGCTGATTTGATAGTACCAAGTGGCTCCTGCAATCTGCCATCAAAAAGTTGGCAGGAGAGTTTTGTTTTCCAGGGAAAAGCGCCGTTGTTTGTGTTTGGGGGCCTGTGGCTGGGAGTGGCCGGCTGGCTCCTTAGAATCCACGATACGCAGCATGGTATCCAGACCCAAGGTGGCACCAGTGCCAAGTATTGCTGGTTTGATAGTACCAAGTGGTTCCTGCAATCTGCCATCCAGAAGCAGGGCAGCTTACTTTTGTTTGCCAGGGAAACGGGCCGAGGTTTTTGTCTGGGGGCCTATGGCTGGGAGTGACCGGCTGGCTCCTGAAAAGCTACGATAGGCAGGATGGTGACCAGACCCATGGTGGCACCAGTCCCAAGTTGGGCTGATTTGATAGTACCAAGTGGCTCCTACAATCTGCCGTCAAAATTTGGCAGGCGAGTTTTGTTTTCCAGGGAAAAGCGCCGTTGTTTGTGTTTGGGGGCCTGTGGCTGGCAGTGGCCGGCTGGCTCCTTAGAATCCACGATACGCAGGATGGTTCCCAGACCCAAGGTGGCACCAGTGCCAAGTCGGGCTAGTATGATGGTGCAAAGTGGCTCCTGCAATCTGCCATCCAGAAGCGGGGCAGCTTACTTTTGTTTGCCAGGGAAACGGGCCGAGCTTTTTGTCGGGGGGCCTATGGCTGGGAGTGAGCGGTTGGCTCCTGAAAAGCTACGATAGGCAGGATGGTGAGCAGACCCATGGTGGCACAAGTGCCAAGTTGAGCTGGTTTGATAGCACCAAGTGGCTCCTGCAATCTGCCATCAAAATGTTGGCAGGCGAGTTTTGTTTTCCAGGGAAAAGCGCCGTTGTTTGTGTTTGGGTGCCTATGGCTGGGAGTGGCCGGCTGGCTCCTTAGAATCCACGATACGCAGGATGGTTCCCAGACCAGAGGTGGCACCAGTGCCAAGTTGGGCTGGTTTGATAGGACCAAGTGCTTCCTACAATCTGCCATCCAGAAGCGGGGCAGCTTACTTTTGTTTGCCAGGGAAACGGGTCGAGCTTTGTGTCTGGGGGCCTATGGCTGGGAGTGACCGGCGAGGTCCTGAAAAGCTAAGATAGGCAGGATGGTGACCAGACCCATGGTGGCACCAGTGCCAAGTTGGGCTGGTTTGATAGTACCAAGTGGCTCCTGCAATCTGCCATCAAAAAGTTGGCAGGCGAGTTTTGTTTTCCAGGGAAAAGTGCCGTTGTTTGTGTTTGGGGGCCTGTGGCTGGGAGTGGCCGGCTGGCTCCTTATAATCCACGATACGCAGCATGGTTCCCAGACCCAAGGTGGCACCAGTGCCAAGTTGGGCTGGTTTGATAGTACCAAGTGGCTCTGGCAATCTGCCATCAAAAAGTTGGCAGACGAGTTTTGTTTTCCAGGGAAAAGCGCCGTTGTTTTTGTTTGGGGGCCTGTGGCTGGGAGTGGACGGATGGCTAATTGGAATCCACGATACGCAGGATGGTTCCCAGACCAGAGGTGGCACCAGTGCCAAGACGGGCTGTTTTGATAGTACCAAGTGGTTCCTGCAATCTGCCATCCAGAAGCGGGATAACTTACTTTTGTTTGTCAGGGAAACGGGCCGAGCTTTGTGTCTGGGGGCCTATGGCTGGGAGTGACCGGCTGGCTCCTGAAAAGCTACGATATGCAGGATGGTGACCAGACCCATGGTGGCACCAGTGCCAAGTTGGTCTGATTTGATAAAACCAAGTGGCTCCTGCAATCTCCCATCAAAAAGTTGGCAGGAGAGTTTTGTTTTCCAGGGAAAAGCGCCGTTGTTTGTGTTTGGGGGCCTGTGGCTGGGAGTGGCCGGCTGGCTCCTTAGAATCCACGATACGCAGGATGGTTCCCAGACCTGAGGTGGCACCAGTGCCAAGTCGGGCTAGTTTGATGGTGCAAAGTGGCTCCTGCAATATGCCATCCAGAAACGGGGCAGCTTACTTTTGTTTGCAGGGAAACGGGCCGAGGTTTTTGTCTGGGGACCTATGGCAGGGAGTGACCGTCTGGCTCCTGAAAAGCTACGATAGGCAGGATGGTGACCAGACCCATGATGGCACCAGTGCCAAGTTGAGCTGGTTTGATAGTACCAAGTGGCTCCTGCAATCTGCCATCAAAAAGTTGGCAGGCGAGTTTTGCTTTCCAGGGAAAAGCGCCGTTGTTTGTGTTTGGGGGCCTGTGGCTGGGAGTGGCCGGCTGGCTCCTTAGAATCCACGATACGCAGCATGGTTCCCAGACCAGAGGTGGCACCAGTGCCAAGTCGGGCTGGTTTGATAGTACCAAGTGCGTCCTACAATCTGCCATCCAGAAGCGGGGCAGCTTACTTTTGTTTGCCAGGGAAACGGGCCGAGGTTTGTGTCTGGGGGCCTATGGCAGGGAGTGACCGGCTGGCTCCTGAAAAGCTACGATAGGCAGGATGTTTACCAGACCCATGGTGGCACCAGTGCCAAGTTGGGCTGATTTGATAGTAGCAAGTGGCTCCTGCAATCTGCCATCAAAATGTCGGCAGGCGGGTTTCGTTTTCCAGGGAAAAGCGCTGTGGTTTGTGTTTGGGGGCCTGTGGCTGGGAGTGACCTGCTGGCTCCTTAGAATCCACGATACGCAGGATGGTTCCCAGACCCAAGGTGGCACCAGTGCCAAGTTGGACTGGTTTGATAGGACCAAGTGGCTCCTGCAATCTGCCATCCAGAAGCGGGGCAGCTTACTTTTGTTTGCCAGGGAAACGGGCCGAGCTTTGTGTCTGCGGGCCTATGTCTGGGAGTGACCTGCTAGGTCCTGAAAAGCTACGATAGGCAGGATGGTGACCAGACCCATGGTGGCACCAGTGCCAAGTTGAGCTGGTTTGATAGTACCAAGTGGCTCCTGCAATCTGCCATCAAAAAGTTGGCAGGCGAGTTTTGTTTTCCAGGGAAAAGCGCCGTTGTTTGTGTTTGGGGGCCTTTGGGTGGGAGTGGCCGGCTGGCTCCTTAGAATCCCCGATACGCAGCATGGTTCCCAGACCAGAGGTGGCACCAGTGCCAAGTCGGGCTGGTTTTATAATACCAAGTGGTTCCTGCAATCTGCCATGCAGAAGCGGGGCAGCTTACTTTTGTTTGCCAGGGAAACGGGCCGAGGTTTTTGTCTGGGGGCCAATGGCTGGGAGTGACCGGCTGGCTCCTGAAAAGCTACGATAGGCAGGATGGTGACCAGACCCATGGTGGCACCAGTGCCAAGTTGGGCTGATTTGATAGTAGCAAGTGGCTCCTGCAATCTGCCATCAAAAAGTTGGCAGGCGAGTTTTGTTTTCCAGGGAAAAGCGCCGTTGTTTGTGTTTGGGGGCCTGTGGCTGGGAGTGGCCGGCTGGCTCCTTAGAATCCACGATACGCAGCATGGTTCCCAGACCAGAGGTGGCACCAGTTCCAAGTCGGGCTACTTTGATGGTGAAAAGTGGTTCCTGCAATCTGCCATCAAGAAGCGGGGCAGCTTACTTTGGTTTGCCAGGGAAACGGGCCGAGCTTTGTGTCTGGGCGCCTATGGCTGGGAGTGACCGGCTGGCTCCTGAAAAGCTACGATAGGCAGGATGGTTCCCAGACCTGAGGTGGCACCAGTGCCAAGTTGGGCTGATTTGATAGTACCTAGTGGCTCCTGCAATCTGCCATCAAATAGTTGGCCGGGGAATTATGTTTTCCAGGGAAAAGCGCCGTTGTTTCTGTTTGGGGGCCTGTGGCAGGGAGTGGCCGGCTGGCTCCTTATAATCCACGATACGCAGCATGGTTCCCAGACCCAAGGTGGCAACAGTGCCAAGCTGGGCTGGTTTGATAGTACCAAGTGGCTCCGGCAATCTGCCATCAAAAAGTTGGCAGACGAGTTTTTTTTTCCAGGGTAAAGCGCCGTTGTTTGCGTTTGGGGGCCTGTGGCTGGGAGTGGACGGATGGCTAATTAGAATCCACGATACGCAGGATGGTTCCCAGACCAGAGGTGGCACCAGTGCCAAGTTGGGCTGATTTGATAGTACCAAGTGGCTCCTGGAATCTGCCATCCAGAAGCGGGACAGCTTACTTTTGTTTGTCAGGGAAACGGGCCGAGCTTTGTGTCTGGGGGCCTATGGCTGGGAGTGACCGGCTGGCTCCTGAAAAGCTAAGATAGGCAGGATGGTGACCAGACCCATGGTGGCACCAGTGCCAAGTTGGGCTGGTTTGATAGTACCAAGTGGCTCCTGCAATCTGCCATCAAAAAGTTGGCAGGCGAGTTTTGTTTTCCAGGGAAAAGCGCCGTTGTTTTTGTTTGGGGGCCTGTGGCTGGGAGTGGACGGATGGCTCCTTGGAATCCACGATACGCAGCATGGTTCCCAGACCAGAGGTGGCACCAGTGCCAAGTTGGGCTGGTTTGATGGTGCAAAGTGGCTCCTGCAATCTGCCATCCAGTAGCGGGATAACTTACTTTTGTTTGCCAGGGAAACGGGCCAAGGTTTTTGTCTGGGGGCCTGTGGCTGGGAGTGACCGGCTGGCTCCTGAAATGCTACGATAGGCAGGATGGTGACCAGACCCATGGTGGCACCAGTGTCAAGTTGGGCTGGTTTGATAGTACCAAGTGGCTCCGGCAATCTGCCATCAAAAAGTTGGCAGGCGAGTTTTGTTTTCCAGGGAAAAGCGCCGTTGTTTTTGTTTGGAGGCCTGTGGCTGGGAGTGGACGGAGGGCTAATTAGAATCCACGATACGCAGGATGGTTCCCAGACCCAAGGTGGCACCAGTGCCAAGTTGGGCTGGTTTGATAGTACCAAGTGCGTCCTGCAATCTGCCATCCAGAAGCGGGGTAGCTTACTTTTGTTTGCCAGGGAAACGGACCGAGATTTGTGTCTGGGGGCCTATGGCTGGGAGTGACCGGCTGGCTCCTGAAAAGCTACGATAGGCAGGATGGTGACCAGACCCATGGTGGCACCAGTGTCAAGTTGGGCTGGTTTGATAGTACCAAGTGGCTCCTGCAATATGCCATCAAAATTTGGCAGGCGAGTTTTGTTTTCCAGGGAAAAGCGCCGTTGTTTTTGTTTGGGGGCCTGTGGGTGGGAGTGGCCGGATGGCTAATTAGAATCCACGATACGCAGCATGGTTCCCAGACCTGAGGTGGCACCAGGGCCGAGTCGGGCTAGTTTGATGGTGCAAAGTGGCTCCTGCAATATGCCATCCCGAAGCGGGGCAGCTTGCTTTTGTTTGCCAGGGAAACGGGCCGAGCTTTGTGTCTGGGGGCCTATGGCTGGGAGTGACCGGCTAGGTCCTGAAAAGCTACGATAGGCAGGATGGTGACCAGACCCATGGTGGCACCAGTGCCAAGTTGGGCTGATTTGATAGTACCAAGTGGCTCCTGCAATCTGCCATCAAAATTTGGCAGGCGAGTTTTGTTTTCCAGGGAAAAGCGCCGTTGTTTGTCTTTGGGGGCCTGTGGCTGGAGTGGCCGGCTGGCTCCTTAGAATCCACGATACGCAGGATGGTTCCCAGACCAGAGGTGGCACCAGTGCCAAGTCGGGCTAGTTTGATGGTGTAAAGTGGCTCCTGCAATCTGCCATCCAGAAGCGGGGTAGGTTACTTTTTTTTTGCCAGGGAAACTGGCCGAGGATTTCTCTGGGGCCCTATGGCAGAGAGGGACCGGCTGGCTCCTGAAAAGCTATGATAGGCAGGATGGTGACCAGACCCATGGTGGCACCAGTGCCGAGTTGGGCTGATTTGATAGTACCAAGTGGCTCCTGCAATCTGCCATCAAAATGTTGGCAGGCGGGTTTTGTATTCCAGGGAAAAGCGCAGTTGTTTGTGTTTGGGGGCCTGTGGCTGGGAGTGACCGGCTGGCTCCTTAGAATCCACGATACGCAGGATGGTTCCCAGACCCAAGGTGGCACCAGTGCCAAGTTGGACTGGTTTGATAGTACCAAGTGGCTCCTGCAATCTTCCATCCAGAAGCGGGGCAGCTTACTTTTGTTTGCCAGGGAAACGGGTCGAGCTTTGTGTCTGGGGGCCTATGGCTGGGAGTGACCGGCTAGGACCTGAAAAGCTAAGATAGGCAGGATGGTGACCAGACCCATGGTGGCAGCAGTGCCATGTTGTGCTGGTTTGATAGTACCAAGTGGCTCCTGCAATCTGCCATCAAAATTTGGCAGGCGAGTTTTGTTTTCCAGGGAAAAGCGCCGTTGTTTGTGTTTGGGGGCCTGTGGCTTGGAGTGGCCGGCTGGCTCCTTAGAATCCACGATACGCAGGATGGTTCCCAGACCAGAGGTGGCACAAGTGCCAAGTCTGGCTAGTTTGATGGTGCAAAGTGGCTCCTGCAATCTGCCATCCAGAAGCGGGGCAGCTTACTTTTCTTTGCCAGGGAAACGGGCCGAGGTTTTTGTCTGGGGGCCTATGGCTTGGAGTGACCGGCTGGCTCCTGAAAAGCTACGATAGGCAGGATGGTGAGCAGACCCATGGGGGCACCAGTGCCAAGTTGGTCTGGTTTGATAGTACCAAGTGGCTCCTGCAATCTGCCATCAAAATGTTGGCAGGCGAGTTTTGTTTTCCAGGGAAAAGCGCCGTTGTTTGTGTTTGGGGGCCTGTGGCTGGGAGTGGCCGCCTGGCTGCTTAGAATCCACGATACGCAGGATGGTTCCCAGACCAGAGGTGGCACCAGTGCCAAGTCGGGCTGGTTTGATAATACCTAGTGGATCCTGCAATCTGCCATTCAGAAGCGGGACAGCTTACATTTGTTTGCCAGGGAAACGGGCCGAGCTTTGTGTCTGGGCGCCTATGGCTTGGAGTGACCGGCTTGGTCCTGAAAAGCTACGATAGGCAGGATGGTGACCAGACCCATGGTGGCACCAGTGCCAAGTTGGGCTGATTTGATAGTACCAAGTGGCTCCTGCAATCTGCCATCAAAAAGTTGGCAGGCGAGTTTTGTTTTCCAGGGAAAAGCGCCGTTGTTTCTGTTTGGGGGCCTATGGCTGGGAGTGGCCGGCTGGCTCCTTAGAATCCACGATACGCGGCATGGTTCCCAGACCAGAGGTGGCACCAGTGCCAAGTTGGGCTGGTTTGATGTGGCAAAGCGGCTCCTGCAATCTGCCATCCAGAAGCGGGGCAGCTTACTTTTGTTTCCCAGGGAAACGGGCCGAGGTTTTTCTCTGGGGGCCTATGGCTGGGAGTGACCGGCTGGCACCTGAACAGCTACGATAGGCAGGATGGTGACCAGACCCATGGTGGCACCAGTGCCAAGTTGGGCTGATTTGATAGTAGCAAGTGGCTCCTGCAATCTGCCATCAAAATGTTGGCAGGCGAGTTTTGTTTTCCAGGGAAAAGCGCCGTTGTTTGTGTTTGGGGGCCTGTGGCTGGGAGTGGCCGGCTGGCTCCTTAGAATCCACGATACGCAGCATGGTTCCCAGACCAGAGGTGGCACCAGTGCCAAGTCGGGCTGGTTTGATAGTACCAAGTGGCTCCGGCAATCTGCCATCCAGAAGCGGGGCAGCTTACTTTTGTTTGCCTTGGAAACGGGCCGAGATTTGTGTCTGGGCGCCTATGGCTGGGAGTGACCTGCTAGGTCCTGAAAAGCTACGATAGGCAGGATGGTGACCAGACCCATGGTGGCACCAGTGCCAAGTTGGGCTGGTTTGATAGTACCAAGTGGCTCCTGCAATCCGCCATCAAAAAGTGGGCAGGCGAGTTTTGTTTTCCAGGGAAAAGCGCCGTTGTTTGTGTTTGGGTGCCTGTGGCAGGGAGTGGCCGGCTGGCTGCTTAGAATCCACGATACGCAGGATGGTTCCCAGACCCAAGGTGGCACCAGTGCCAAGTTGGGCTGGTTTGATAGTACCAAGTGGTTCCTGCAATCTGCCATCCAGAAGCGGGGTAGCTTACTTTTGTTTGCCAGGGAAACGGGCCGAGTATTGTGTCTGGGGGCCTATGGCTGCGAGTGACCGGCTGGCTCCTGAAAACTACGATAGGCAGGATGGTGACGAGACCCATGGTGGCACCAGTGCCAAGTTGGGCTGATTTGATAGTACCAAGTGGCTCCTGCAATCTGCAATCAAAAATTTGGCAGGCGAGTTTTGTTTTCCAGGGAAAAGCGCCGTTGTTTGTGTCTGGGGGCCTGTGGCTGGAGTGGCCGGCTGGCTCCTTACAATGAACGATACGCAGGATGGTTCCCAGACCTGAGGTGGCACCAGTGCCAAGTCGGGCTAGTTTGATGGTGAAAAGTGGCTCCTGCAATCTGCCATCCAGAAGCGGGGTAGCTTACTTTTGTTTGCCAGGGAAACGGGCCGAGCTTTGTGTCTGGGCGCCTATGGCTTGGAGTGACCGGCTAGGTCCTGAAAAGCTACGATAGGCAGGATGGTGACCAGACCCATGGTGGCACCAGTGCCAAGTTGGGCTGATTTGATAGTACCAAGTGGCTCCTGCAATCTGCCATCAAAAAGTTGGCAGGCGAGTTTTGTTTTCCAGGGAAAAGCGCCGTTGTTCGTGTTTGGGGGCCTGTGGCTGGGAGTGGCCGGCTGGCTCCTTAGAATCCACGATACGCGGCATGGTTCCCAGACCAGAGGTGGCACCAGTGCCAAGTTGGGCTGGTTTGATAGTACCAAGTGCGTCCTGCAATCTGCCATCCAGAAGCGGGGCAGCTTACTTTTGTTTGCCAGGGAAACGGGCCGAGGTTTGTGTCTCAGGGCCTATGGCTGGGAGTGACCGGCTGGCTCCTGAAAAGCTACGATAGGCAGGATGGTGACCAGACCCATGGTGGCACCAGTGCCAAGTTGGGCTGGTTTGATAGTACCAAGTGGCTCCTGCAATCTGCCATCAAAAAGTTGGCAGGCGAGTTTGTTATCAAGGGAAAGCGCCGTTGTTTGTGTTTGGGGGCCTGTGGCTGGGAGTGGCCGGCTGGCTCCTTAGAATCCACGATACGCAGGATGGTTCCCAGACTAGAGGTGGCACCAGTGCCAAGTCGGGCTGGTTTGATGGTGAAAAGTGGCTCCTGCAATCTGCCATCCTGAAGCGGGATAACTTACTTTTGTTTGCCAGGGAAACGGGCCGAGGTTTTTGTCTGGGGGCCTATGGCTGGGAGTGTTTGGCTGGCTCCTGAAAAGCTACGATAGGCAGGATGGTGACCAGACCCATGGTGGCACCAGTGCCAAGTTGGGCTGGTTTGATAGTACCAAGTGGCTCCTGCAATCTGCCATCAAAAAGTTGGCAGGCGAGTTTTGTTTTCCAGGGAAAAGCGCCGTTGTTTGTGTTTGGGGGTCTGTGGCTGGGAGTGGCCGGCTGTCTCCTTAGAATCCACGATACGCAGCATGGTTCCCAGACCAGAGGTGGCACCAGTGCCAAGTCGGGCTGGTTTGATAGTACCAAGTGGTTCCTGCAATCTGCCATCCAGAAGCGGGGTAGCTTACTTTTGTTTGCCAGGGAAACGGGCCGAGGTTTTTGACTGGGGGCCTATGGCTGGGAGTGACCGGCTGGCTCCTGAAAAGCTACGATAGGCAGGATGGTTACCAGACTCATGGTGGCACCAGTGCCAAGTCGGGCTGGTTTGATGATACTAAATAGCTCCTGCAATCTGCCATCCAGACGCGGGGCAGCGGATTTTTGTTTGCTGGAGAAAAGTTCCGTGGTTTTTTTTTGGGGGTATATGGCTGGACGTGGCCGGCTGGCTCCTTAAAAAGCTCGATACGCAGGATTGTTCCCTGACCCAAGGTGGCATCAGTGCCAAGTCGGGCTGTTTTCGTAGTACCAAGTGCGTCCTGAAATTTGCCATCCAGAAGAGGGGCAGTTGAGTTCTGTTTGCCAGAGAAAAGGGCCGTGGTATATGTTTGGGGGCATATGGTTGAGAGTGGCCGGCTGGCCCCTGAAAATCCACGATAGGCAGGATGGTTCACAGAACCAAGGTGGCACAAGTGCCATGTTGGCCTGGTTTGATAGTACCATGTGGCTCCTGCAATCTGCCATCCAGAAGCGGGGCTGCTTACTTTTGTTTGCCAGGGAAACGGGCCGAGGTATTTGTCAGGGGGCCTATGGCTGGGAGTGACCGGCTGGCTCCTGAAAAGCTACGATAGGCAGGATGGTGACCAGACCCATGGTGGCACCAGTGCCAAGTTGGGCTGGTTTGATAGTACCAAGTGGCTCCTACAATCTGCCATCAAAAAGTTGTCAGGCGAGTTTTGTTTTCCAGGGAAAAGCGCCGTTGTTTTTGTTTAGAGGCCTGTGGCTGGGAGTGGCCGGCTGCCTCCTTTGAACCCAGGATACGTAGGATGGTTCCCAGAGCCAAGGTGGCACCAGTGCAAAATTGGGCTGGTTTGATAGTACCAAGTGGCTCCTGCAATCTGCCATCAAAAAGTTGTCAGGCGAGTTTTGTTTTCCAGGGAAAAGCGCCGTTGCTTTTGTTTAGAGGCCTGTGGCAGGGGGTGGCCGCCTGTCCTCGTAGAATCTACGTTACGCAGCATGGTTCCCAGAGCCAAGGTGGCACCAGGGCCAAGTCGGGCTGGTTTGATAGTACCAAGTGCATCCTGCAATCAGCCATCCAAAAGCGGGGCAGCTTACTTTTGTTTGCCAGGGAAACGGGCCGAGGTTTGTGTCTGGGGGCCTATGGCTGGGAGTGACCGGCTGGCTCCTGAAAAGCTACGATAGGCAGGATGTTTACCAGACCCATGGTGGCACCAGTGCCAAGTTTGGCTGATTTCATAGTACCAAGTGGCTCCTGCAATCTGCCATCCAGAATCGGGGCAGCTTACTTTTGTTTTCCAGGGAAACGGGCCGAAGTTTGTGTCTGGGGGCCTATGGCTGGGAGTGACCGGCTGGCTCCTGAAAAGCTACGATAGGCAGGATGGTGATCAGACCCATGGTGGCTCCAGTGCCAAGTTGGGCTGGTTTGATAGTACCAAGTGGCTCCTGCAATCTGCCATCAAAATGTTGGCAGGCGAGTTTTGTTTTCCAGGGAAAAGCGCCGTTGTTTGTGTTTGGGGGCCTGTGGCTCAGAGTGGCCGGGTGGCTGCTTAGAATCCACGATACGCAGGATGGTTCCCAGACCCAAGGTGGCACCAGTGCCAAGTCGGGCTGGTTTGACACTACCAAGTGCGTCCTGCACTCTGCCATCCAGAATCGGGGCAGCTTAATTTTGTTTGCCAGGGAAACGGTCCGAGGTTTGTGTCTGGGGGCCTATGGCTGGGAGTGACCGGCTGGCTCCTGAAAAGCTACGATAGGCAGGATGGTTCCCAGATCCAAGATGGCACCAGTGCCAAGTCGGCGTGGTTTGATGGTGCAAAGTGGCTCCTGCAATCTGCCATCCTGACGCGGGGCAGCGGATTTTTGTTTCCAAGAGAAATGGTCTGTGGTTTGTTTATGGGGCTATATGGCTGGGCGTGGCCTGCTGGCTCCTTAAAAAGCTACGATGGGCATGATGGTTCCCTGACCCAAGGTGGCACCAGTGCCAAGTCGGGCGGTTTTCGTAGTACAAAGTGCGTCCTAAAATTTGCCATCCAGAAGAGGGTCAGTTGAGTTTTGTTTACCAGAGAAAAGGGCCGTGGTTTGTTTTTGGGGGCATATGGCTGATAGTGGCCGTCTGGCCCCTGAAAATCCACGATAGGCAGGATGGTTCCCAGACCAGAGGTGGCACCAGTGCCAAGTCGGGCTGGTTTGATAGTACTAAATAGCACCTGCAATCTGCCATGCAGAAGCGGGGCAGCTTACTTTTGTTTGCCAGGGAAACGGGCCGAGGTTTGTGTCTGGGGGCCTATGGCTGGGAGTGACAGCCTGGCTCCTGAAAAGCTACGATAGGCAGGATGGTGACCAGACCCATGGTGGCACCAGTGCCAAGTTGGGCTGGTTTGATAGTACCAAGTGGCTCCTGCAATCTGCCATCAAAAAGTTGGCAGGCGAGTTTTGTTTTCCAGGGAAAAGCGCCGTTGTTTGTGTTTGGGGGTCTGTGGGTGGGAGTGGCCGGCTGGCTCCTTAGAACACACGATACGCAGGATGGTTCCCAGACCCAAGGTGGCACCAGTGCCACGTCGGGCTGGTTTGATGGTGAAAAGTGGCTCCTGCAATCTGCCATCCTGAAGCGGGGTAGCTTACATTTGTGTACCAGGGAAACGGGCCGAGGTTTATGACTGGGGGCCTAGGGCTAGGAGTGACCGGCTGGCTCCTGAAAAGCAACAATAGGCAGGATGGTTCCCAGACCCAAGGTGGCACCAGTGCCAAGTTGGGCTGGTTTGATGGTACCAACTGGCTCCTGCAATCTGCCATCTAAAAGATGTCAGGCGAGTTTTGTTTTCCAGGGAAAAGCGCCGTTGATTTTGTTTGGAGGCCGGTGGCTGGCAGTGGCTGCCTGTCGTCTTAGAATCCGGGTTACGCAGCATGGTTCCCAGAGCCAAGGTGGCACCAGTGTCAAGTTGGGCTGGTTTGATAGTACCAAGTGGCTCCTGCAATCTGCCATCCAGAAGCGGGGCAGCTTACTTTTGTTTCCCAGGGAAACGGGCCGAGGTATTTGTCTGGGGACCTATGGCTGGGAGTGACCGGCTGGCTCCTGAAAAGCTACGATAGGCAGGATGGTGACCAGACCCATGGTGGCACCAGTGCCAACTTGGGCTGGTTTGATAGTACCAAGTGGCTCCTGCAATCTGCCATCAAAATGTTGGCAGGCCAGTTTTGTTTTCCAGGGAAAAGCGCCATTGTTTGTGTTTGGGGGACTGTGGCTGGGAGTGGCCGGCTGGCTCCTTAGAACACACGATACGCAGGATGGTTCCCAGACCAGAGGTGGCACCAGTGCCAAGTCGGGCTGGTTTGATAACACCAAGTGGCTCCTGCAATCTTCCATCCAGAAGCAGGGCAGCTTACTTTTGTTTTCCAGGGAAACGGACCGAGGTTTTTTTCTGGGGGCCTATGGCTGGGAGTGAAGGGCTGGCTCCTGAAAAGCTACGATAGGCAGGATGGTGACCAGACCCATGGTGGCACCAGTGCCAAGTTGGGCTGGTTTGATAGTACCAAGTGGCTCCTGCACTCTGCCATCAAAATGTTGGCAGGCGAGTTTTGTTTTCCAGGGAAAAGCGCCATTGTTTGTGTTTGGAGGCCTGTGGCTGGGAGTGGCCGGCTGGCTCCTTAGAATCCACGATACGCAGGATGGTTCCCAGACCAGAGGTGGCACCAGTGCCAAGTCGGGCTGGTTTGATGGTGCAAAGTGGCTCCTGCAATCTGCCATCCAGAAGTGCGGTAGCTTACTTTTGTGTGCCAGGGAAACAGGCCGAGGTTTGTGTCTGGGGGCCTATGGCTGGGAGTGACCGGCTGGCTCCTGAAAAGCTACGATAGGCAGGATGGTGACCAGACCCATGGTGGCACCAGTGCCAAGTTGGGCTGGTTTGATAGTACCAAGTGGCTCCTGCAATCTGCCATCAAAAAGTTGGCAGGCGGGTTTTGTTTTCCAGGGAAAAGCGCCGTTGTGTGTGTTTTGGGGCCTGTGGCTGGGAGTGGCCAGCTGGCTCCTTAGAATCCACGATACGCAGGATGGTTCCCAGACCCAAGGTGGCACCAGTGCCAAGTCGGGCTGGTTTGTTAGTACCAAGTGGTTCCTGCAATCTGCCATCCAGAAGCGGGGCAGCTGAATTTTGTTTGCCAGAGAAAAAGGCTGTTGTTTGTGTTTCGGGGCCTGTGGCTGGCAGTGGACGGCTGGCTCCTGAAAATCCATGATACGCAGCATGGTTCCCAGACCCAAGGTGGCACCAGTGCCAAGTAGGGCTGGTTTCATAGTACCCAGTGGCTCCTGCAATCTGCCATCCAGAAGAGGGGCAGTTGAGTTTTGTTTTCCAGAGAAAAGGGCCGTGGTTTGTGTTTGGGGCCTATGGCTGAGAGTGACCGGCTGACCCCTGAAAATCCACTATACGCCGGATGGTTCCCAGATCCAAGGTGGCACCAGTGCCATGTTGTGCTGGTGTGATAGTCCCAAGTGGCTCCTGCAATCTGCCATCCAGAAGTGGGGCAGCTGAATTTTGTTTGCCAGAGAAAAAGGCTGTGGTTTTTGTTTGGGGGCCTATGGCTGGGAGTGGCCGGCTGGCTCCTGAAAATCCATGATACGCAGCATGGTTCCCAGACCCAAGGTGGCACCAGTGCCAAGTGGGGCTGGTTTCACAGTATCATGTGCCTCCTGCAATCTCCCATCCAGAAGCGGGGCAGCTGAGTTTTGTTTGCCTGTGAAACGGGCCGTTGTTTTTGATTGGGGTCTGTGGCCGAGAGTGTTCAGCTGGCTCCTGACAATCCACAATACGCAGGATGGTTCCCAGACCCAAGGTGGCACCAGTGCCAAGTCGTGCTGGTTTGATAGTACCAAGTGGCTCCTGCAATCTGCCATCCAGAAGCGGTGCAGCTGAGTTTTGATTGCCAGAGGACAGGGCCGTGGGTTGTGTTCGGGGGCATATGGCTGGGAGTGGCCGGCTGTCTCATTAAAAAGATCGATACGCACGATGGTTCCCAGACCCAAGGTGGCACCAGTGCCAAGTCGGGCTGTTTTTATAGTACCAAGTGCGTCCTGCAATTTGCCATCCAGAAGAGGGGCAGTTGAGTTTTGTTTGCCAGAGAAAAGCGCCGTTGTTTGTGTTTGGGGGCTTGTGGCTGGGAGTGGCCGACTGGCGCCTTAGAATCTGCGATACGCAGCATGGTTCCCAGACCCAAGGTGGCACCAGTTCCAAGTTGGGCTGGTTTGATAGTACCAAGTGGCTCCTGCAATCTGCCATCCAGAAGCGGGGTAGCTTACTTTTGTTTGCCAGGGAAACGGGCCGAGGTTTGTGACTGGGGGCCTATGGCTGGGAGTGACCGGCTGGCTCCTGAAAAGCTACGATAGGCAGGATGGTGACCAGACCCATGGTGGCACCAGTGCCAAGTTGGGCTGGTTTGATAGTACCAAGTGGCTCCTGCAATCTGCCATCAAAAAGTTGGCAGGCGAGTTTTGTTTTCCAGGGAAAAGCGCCGTTGTTTGTGTCTGGGGGCCTGTGGCTGGAGTGACCGGCTGGCTAATTAGAATCCACGATACGCAGGATGGTTCCCAGACCAGAGGTGGCACCAGTGCCAAGTCGGGCTGGTTTGATACTACCAAGTGCGTCCTGCAATCTGCCATGCAGAAGCGGGGCAGCTTACTTTTGTTTGCCAGGGAAACGGGCCGAGGTTTGTGTCTGGGGGCCTATGGCTGGGAGTGACCGGCTGGCTCCTGAAAAGCTACGATAGGCAGGATGGTGACCAGACCCATGGTGGCACCAGTGCCAAGTTGGGCTGGTTTGATAGTACCAAGTGGCTCCTGCAATCTGCCATCAAAAAGTTGGCAGGCGAGTTTTGTTTTCCAGGGAAAAGCGCCGTTGTTTGTGTTTGGGGGTCTGTGGGTGGGAGTGGCCGGCTGGCTCCTTAGAACACACGATACGCAGGATGGTTCCCAGACCCAAGGTGGCACCAGTGCCACGTCGGGCTGGTTTGATGGTGAAAAGTGGCTCCTGCAATCTGCCATCCTGAAGCGGGGTAGCTTACATTTGTGTACCAGGGAAACGGGCCGAGGTTTATGACTGGGGGCCTAGGGCTAGGAGTGACCGGCTGGCTCCTGAAAAGCAACAATAGGCAGGATGGTTCCCAGACCCAAGGTGGCACCAGTGCCAAGTTGGGCTGGTTTGATGGTACCAACTGGCTCCTGCAATCTGCCATCTAAAAGATGTCAGGCGAGTTTTGTTTTCCAGGGAAAAGCGACGTTGATTTTGTTTGGAGGCCGGTGGCTGGCAGTGGCTGCCTGTCGTCTTAGAATCCGGGTTACGCAGCATGGTTCCCAGAGCCAAGGTGGCACCAGTGTCAAGTTGGGCTGGTTTGATAGTACCAAGTGGCTCCTGCAATCTGCCATCCAGAAGCGGGGCAGCTTACTTTTGTTTCCCAGGGAAACGGGCCGAGGTATTTGTCTGGGGACCTATGGCTGGGAGTGACCGGCTGGCTCCTGAAAAGCTACGATAGGCAGGATGGTGACCAGACCCATGGTGGCACCAGTGCCAAGTTGGGCTGGTTTGATAGTACCAAGTGGCTCCTGCAATCTGCCATCAAAAAGTTGGCAGGCCAGTTTTGTTTTCCAGGGAAAAGCGCCATTGTTTGTGTTTGGGGGACTGTGGCTGGGAGTGGCCGGCTGGCTCCTTAGAACACACGATACGCAGCATGGTTCCCAGACCCAAGGTGGCACCAGTGCCAAGTCGGGCTGGTTTGATAACACCAAGTGGCTCCTGCAATCTGCCATCCAGAACCAGGGCAGCTTACTTTTGTTTTCCAGGGAAACGGACCGAGGTTTTTTTCTGGGGGCCTATGGCTGGGAGTGAAGGGCTGGCTCCTGAAAAGCTACGATAGGCAGGATGGTGACCAGACCCATGGTGGCACCAGTGCCAAGTTGGGCTGGTTTGATAGTACCAAGTGGCTCCTGCACTCTGCCATCAAAATGTTGGCAGGCGAGTTTTGTTTTCCTGGGAAAAGCGCCGTTGTTTGTGTTTGGAGGCCTGTGGCTGGGAGTGGCCGGCTGGCTCCTTAGAATCCACGATACGCGGCATGGTTCCCAGACCAGAGGTGGCACCAGTGCCAAGTCGGGCTGGTTTGATGGTGCAAAGTGGCTCCTGCAATCTGCCATCCAGAAGTGCGGTAGCTTACTTTTGTGTGCCAGGGAAACAGGCCGAGGTTTGTGTCTGGGGGCCTATGGCTGGGAGTGACCGGCTGGCTCCTGAAAAGCTACGATAGGCAGGATGGTGACCAGACCCATGGTGGCACCAGTGCCAAGTTGGGCTGGTTTGATAGTACCAAGTGGCTCCTGCAATCTGCCATCAAAAAGTTGGCAGGCGAGTTTTGTTTTCCAGGGAAAAGCGCCGTTGTGTGTGTTTTGGGGCCTGTGGCTGGGAGTGGCCAGCTGGCTCCTTAGAATCCACGATACGCAGGATGGTTCCCAGACCCAAGGTGGCACCAGTGCCAAGTCGGGCTGGTTTGTTAGTACCAAGTGGTTCCTGCAATCTGCCATCCAGAAGCGGGGCAGCTGAATTTTGTTTGCCAGAGAAAAAGGCTGTTGTTTGTGTTTCGGGGCCTGTGGCTGGCAGTGGACGGCTGGCTCCTTAGAATCCACGATACGCAGCATGGTTCCCAGACCCAAGGTGGCACCAGTGCCAAGTAGGGCTGGTTTCATAGTACCCAGTGTCTCCTGCAATCTGCCATCCAGAAGAGGGGCAGTTGAGTTTTGTTTTCCAGAGAAAAGGGCCGTGGTTTGTGTTTGGGGCCTATGGCTGAGAGTGACCGGCTGACCCCTGAAAATCCACTATACGCCGGATGGTTCCCAGATCCAAGGTGGCACCAGTGCCATGTTGTGCTGGTGTGATAGTCCCAAGTGGCTCCTGCAATCTGCCATCCAGAAGTGGGGCAGCTGAATTTTGTTTGCCAGAGAAAAAGGCTGTGGTTTTTGTTTGGGGGCCTATGGCTGGGAGTGGCCGGCTGGCTCCTGAAAATCCATGATACGCAGCATGGTTCCCAGACCCAAGGTGGCACCAGTGCCAAGTGGGGCTGGTTTGATAGTACCAAGTGGCTCCTGCAATCTCCCATCCAGAAGCGGGGCAGCTGAGTTTTGTTTGCCTGTGAAACGGGCCGTTGTTTTTGATTGGGGTCTGTGGCCGAGAGTGTTCAGCTGGCTCCTGACAATCCACAATACGCAGGATGGTTCCCAGACCCAAGGTGGCACCAGTGCCAAGTCGTGCTGGTTTGATAGTACCAAGTGGCTCCTGCAATCTGCCATCCAGAAGCGGTGCAGCTGAGTTTTGATTGCCAGAGGACAGGGCCGTGGGTTGTGTTCGGGGGCATATGGCTGGGAGTGGCCGGCTGTCTCATTAAAAAGATCGATACGCACGATGGTTCCCAGACCCAAGGTGGCACCAGTGCCAAGTCGGGCTGTTTTTATAGTACCAAGTGCGTCCTGCAATTTGCCATCCAGAAGAGGGGCAGTTGAGTTTTGTTTGCCAGAGAAAAGCGCCGTTGTTTGTGTTTGGGGGCTTGTGGCTGGGAGTGGCCGACTGGCGCCTTAGAATCTGCGATACGCAGCATGGTTCCCAGACCCAAGGTGGAACCAGTTCCAAGTTGGGCTGGTTTGATAGTACCAAGTGGCTCCTGCAATCTGCCATCCAGAAGCGGGGTAGCTTACTTTTGTTTGCCAGGGAAACGGGCCGAGGTTTGTGACTGGGGGCCTATGGCTGGGAGTGACCGGCTGGCTCCTGAAAAGCTACGATAGGCAGGATGGTGACCAGACCCATGGTGGCACCAGTGCCAAGTTGGGCTGGTTTGATAGTACCAAGTGGCTCCTGCAATCTGCCATCAAAAAGTTGGCAGGCGAGTTTTGTTTTCCAGGGAAAAGCGCCGTTGTTTGTGTCTGGGGGCCTGTGGCTGGAGTGACCGGCTGGCTCCTTAGAATCCACGATACGCAGGATGGTTCCCAGACCAGAGGTGGCACCAGTGCCAAGTTGGGCTGGTTTTATAGTACCAAGTGGTTCCTGAAATCTGCCATTCAGAAGCGGGGCAGCTTACTTTTGTGTGGCAGGGAAACGGGCCGAGCTTTGTGTCTGGGCGCCTATGGCTGGGAGTGACCGGCGAGGTCCTGAAAAGCTACGATAGGCAGGATGGTGACCACATCCATTGTGGCACCAGTGACAAGTTGGGCTGCTTTGATAGTACCAAGTGGCTCCTGCAATCCGCCATCAAAAAGTTGGCAGGCGAGTTTTGTTTTCCAGGGAAAAGCGCCGTTGTTTGTGTTTGGGCGCCTGTGGCTGGGAGTGGCCGGCTGGCTCCTTAGAATCCACGATACGCGGCATGGTTCCCAGAACAGAGGTGGCACCAGTGACAAGTCGGGCTGGTTTGATAGTACCAAGGGCGTCCTGCAATCTGCCATCCAGAAGCGGGGCAGATTACTTTTGTTTGCCAGGGAAACGGGCCGAGCTTTGTGTCTGGGGGCCTATGGCTGGGAGTGACCGGCTGGCTCCTGAAAAGCTACGATAGGCAGGATGGTGAGCAGACCCATGGTGGCACCAGTGCCAAGTTGGGCTGGTTTGATAGTACCAAGTGGCTCCTGCAATCTGCCCTCAAAAAGTTGGCAGGCGAGTTTTGTTTTCCAGGGAAAAGCGCCGTTGTTTGTGTTTGGGGGCCTGTGGGTGGGAGTGGCCGGCTGGCTCCTTAGAATCCACGATACCCAGGATGGTTCCCAGACCTGACGTGGCACCAGTGCCAAGTTGGGCTGGTTTTATAGTACCAAGTGGTTCCTGCAATCTGCCATCCAGAAGCGGGGCAGCTTACTTTTGTTTGCCAGGGTAACGGGCCGAGGTTTTTGTCTGGGCGCCTATGGCTGGGAGTGACCTGCTAGGTCCTGAAAAGCTACGATAGGCAGGATGGTGACCATATCCATGGTGGCACCAGTGCCAAGTTGGGCTGGTTTGATAGTACCAAGTGGCTCCTGCAATCTGCCATCAAAATGTTGGCAGGCGAGTTTTGTTTTCCAGGGAAAAGCGCCGTTGTTTTGTTTGGGTGCCTGTGGCAGGGAGTGGCCGGCGGGCTCCTCAGAATCCACGATACGCAGGATGGTTCCCAGACCCAAGGTGGCACCAGTGCCAAGTTGGGCTGGTTTGATAGTACCAAGTGCGTCCTGCAATCTGCCATCCAGAAGCGGGGTAGCTTATTTTTTTTGCCAGGGAAACGGGCCGAGGTTTTTTTCTCAGGGCCTATGGCTGGGGGTGACCTGCTGGCTCCTGAAAAGCTACGATAGGCAGGATGGTGACCAGACCCATGGTGGCACCAGTGCCAAGTTAGGCTTATTTGATAGTACCAAGTGGCTCCTGCAATCTGCCATCAAAATGTTGGCAGGCGAGTTTTGTTTTCCAGGGAAAAGCGCCGTTGTTTTGTTTGGGGGCCGGTGGCTGGGAGTGGCCAGCTGGCTAATTAGAATCCACGACAGGCAGGATGGTTCCCAGACCAGAGGTGGCACCAGTGCCAAGTCGGGCTGGTTTGATACTACCAAGTGCGTCCAGCAATCTGCCATCCAGAAGCGGGACAGCTTACTTTTGTTTGCCAGGGAAA
Source organism: Melospiza melodia melodia (assembly GCF_035770615.1). Taxonomy (NCBI): domain Eukaryota; kingdom Metazoa; phylum Chordata; class Aves; order Passeriformes; family Passerellidae; genus Melospiza; species Melospiza melodia. The sequence goes on from NC_086198.1 coordinate 60,935,797, forward strand.
CGGGCCGAGGTTTGTGTCTGGGGGCCTATGGTTGGGAGTGACCGCCTGGCTCCTGAAAAGCTACGATAGGCAGGATGGTGACCAGACCCATGGTGGCACCAGTGCCAAGTTGGGCTGGTTTGATAGTACCAAGTGGCTCCTGCAATCTGCCATCAAAAAGTTGGCAGGCGAGTTTGTTATCTAGGGTAAAGCGCCGTTTTTTGTGTTTGGGGGCCTGTGGCTGGGAGTGGCCGGCTGGCTCCTTAGAATCCACGATACGCAGGATGGTTCCCAGACCAGAGGTGGCACCAGTGCCAAGTTGGGCTGGTTCGATAGTACCAAGTGGCTCCTGCAATCTGCCATGAAAAAGTTGGCAGGCGAGTTTTGTTTTCCAGGGAAAAGCGCCATTGTTTGTGTTTGGGGGCCTGTGGCTGGGAGTGGCCGGCTGGCTCCTTAGAATCCACGATACGCAGGATGGTTCCCAGACCTGAGGTGGCACCAGTGCCAAGTCGGGCTAGTTTGATGCTGCAAAGTGGCTCCTGCAATCTGCCATCCAGAAGCGGGGTAGCTTACTTTTGTTTGCCAGGGAAACGGGCCGAGCTTTGTGTCTGGGGGCCTATGGCTGGGAGTGACCGGCTGGCTCCTGAAAAGCTACGATAGGCAGGATGGTGACCAGACCCATGGTGGCACCAGTGCCAAGTTGGGCTGGTTTGATAGTACCAAGTGGCTCCTGCAATCTGCCATCAAAATGTTGGCAGGCGAGTTTTGTTTTCCAGGGAAAAGCGCCGTTGTTTGTGTCTGGGGGCCTGTGGCTGGAGTGGCCGTCTGGTTCCTTAGACTCCACGATACGCAGCATGGTTCCCAGACCTGAGGTGGTACCAGTGCCAAGTCGGGCTAGTTTGATGGTGCAAAGTGGCTCCTGCAATCTGCCATCCAGAAGCGGGGCAGCTTACTTTTGTTTGCCAGGGAAACGGGCCGAGGTTTTTCTCTGGGGGCCTATGGCAGGGAGGGACCGGCTGGCTCCTGAAAAGCTACGATAGGAAGGATGGTGACCAGACCCATGGTGGCACCAGTGCCAAGTTGGGCTGATTTGATAGTAGCAAGTGGCTCCTGCAATCTGCCATCAAAATGTTGGCAGACGAGTTTTGTTTTCCAGGGAAAAGCGCCGTTGATTGTGTTTGGGGGCCTGTGGCTGGGAGTGACCGGCTGGCTCCTTTGAATCCACGATACGCAGGATGGTTCCCAGACCCAAGGTGGAACCACTGCCAAGTTGGGCTGGTTTGATAGTACCAAGTGATTCCTGCAATCTGCCGTCCAGATGCGGGGCAGCTTACTTTTGTTTGCCAGGGAAACGGGCCGAGCTTTGTGTCTGGGGGCCTATGGCTGGGAGTGACCGGCTGGCTCCTGAAAAGCTACGATAGGCAGGATGGTGACCAGACCCATGGTGGCACCAGTGACAAGTTGGGCTGGTTTGATAGTACCAAGTGGCTCCTGCAATCTGCCATCAAAAAGTTGGCAGGCGAGTTTTGTTTTCCAGGGAAATGCGCCGTTGTTTGTGTTTGGGGGCCTGTGGCTGGGAGTGACCGGCTGGCTCCTTAGAATCCACGATACGCAGGATGGTTCCCAGACCAGAGGTGGCACCAGTGCCAAGTCGGGCTGGTTTGATAGTACCAAGTGGCTCCTGCAATCTGCCATCCAGAAGCGGGGTAGCTTACTTTTGTATGCCAGGGAAACGGGCCGAGGTTTTTGTCTGGGGGCCTATAGCTGGGAGTGACCGGCTGGCTCCTGAAAAGCTACGATAGGCAGGATGGTGACCAGACGCATGGTGGCACCAGTGCCAAGTTGGGCTGATTTGATAGTACCAAGTGGCTCCTGCAATCTGCCATCAAAATGTTGGCAGGCGAGTTTTGTTTTCCAGGGAAAAGCGCCGTTGATTTTGTTTGGGGGCCTGTGGCTGGGAGTGACCGGCTGGCTCCTTAGAATCCACGATACGCAGGATGGTTCCCAGACCCAAGGTGGCACCAGTGCCAAGTTGGGCTGGTTTCATAGTACCAAGTGCGTCCTGCAATCTGCCATCCAGAAGCGGGGTAGCTTACTTTTTTTTGCCAGGGAAACGGGCCGAGGTTTTTGTCTCGGGGCCTATGGCTGAGGGTGACCGGCTGGCTCCTGAAAAGCTACCATAGGCAGGATGGTGACCAGACCCATGGTGACACCAGTGCCAAGTTGGGCTGGTTTGATAGTACCAAGTGGCTCCTGCAATCTGCCATCAAAAAGTTGGCAGGCGAGTTTTGTTTTCCAGGGAAAAGCGCCGTTGTTTGTGTTTGGGGGCCTGTGGCTGTGAGTGGCCGGCTGGCTGCTTAGAATCCACGATACGCAGGATGGTTCCCAGACCAGAGGTGGCACCAGTGCCAAGTCGGGCTGGTCTGATAGTACCAAGTGGCTCCTGCAATCTGCCATCCAGAAGCGGGGCAGCTGAGTTTTGTTTGCCAGAGAAAAAGGCTGTGGTTTTTGTTTGGGGGCCTGTGGCTGGCAGTGGCCGGCTGGCTCCTGAAAATCCACGATACGCAGCATGGTTCCCAGACCCAAGGTGGCACCAGTACAAAGTGGGGCTCGTTTGACAGTGTCAAGTGCCTCCTGCAATCTCCCATCCAGAAGCGGGGCAGCTGAGTTTTTTTTGCCAGGGAAACGGACCTTTGTTTTTGATTGGGGTCTGTGGCCGAGAGTGGTCGGCTGTCTCCTGACAGTCCACAATACGCAGGATGGTTCCCAGACCAAAGGTGGCACCAGTGCCAAGTCGGGCTGGTTTGATAGTACCAAGTGCCTCCTGCAATCTGCCATCCAGAAGCGGGGCAGCTGAGTTTTGTTTGCCAGAGAAAAGGGCCGTGGGTTGTGTTTGGGGGCATGTGGCTGGGAGTGTCCACCTGGCTCCTTAAAATGCACGATACGCCGCATGGTAACCAGACGCAAGGTGGCACCAGTGCCAAGTCGGGCTGTTTTTGTAGTACCCAGTGGCTCCTGCAATTTGCCATCCAGAAGCGGGGCAGCTAAATTTTGTTTGCTAGAGAAAAGGGCTGTGGTTTGTGTTTGGGGGCCTATGGCCGAGAGTGGTAGGCTGGCCCCTGAAAATCAACGATAGGCAGGATGGTTCCCAGATCCAAGGTGGCACCAGTGCCAAGTAAGGCTGGTTGTATGGTTCAAAGTGACTCCTGCAATCTGCCATCCAGAAGCGGGGAAGCTTACTTTTGTTTGCCAGGGAATCGGGCCGAGGTTTGTATCTGGGGGCCTATGGCTTGGAGTAACCAGCTGGCTCCTGAAAAGCTACGATAGGCAGGATGGTGACCAGACCCATGGTGGCACCAGTGCCAAGTTGGGCTGGTTTGATAGTACCAAGTGGCTCCTGCAATCTGCCATCAAAATGTTGGCAGGCGAGTTTTGTTTTCCAGGGAAAAGCGCCGTTGTTTGTGTTTGGGGGCCTGTGGCTGGGAGTGGCCGGCTGGCTCCTTAGAATCCACGATACGCAGCATGGTTCCCAGACCAGAGGTGGCACCAGTGCCAAGTCGGGCTGGTTTGATAGTACCAAGTGCGTCCTGCAATCTGCCATCCAGAAGCGGGGCAGCTTACTTTTGTTTGCCAGGGAAACGGGCCGAGTTTTGTGTCTCGGGGCCTATGGCTGGGAGTGGCCGGCTGGCTAATTAGAATCCACGACAGGCAGGATGGTTCCCAGACCAGATGTGGCACCAGTGCCAAGTCGGGCTAGTTTGATGGTGCAAAGTGGCCCCTGCAATCTGCCATCCAGAAGCAGGGCAGCTTACTTTTGTTTGCCAGGGAACCGACCGAGGTTTTTGTCTGGGGGCCTATGGCTGGGAGTGACCGGCTGGCTCCTGAAAAGCTACGATAGGCAGGATGGTGACCAGACCCATGGTGGCACCAGTGCCAAGTTGGGCTGGTTTGATAGTACCACGTGGCTCCTGTAATCAGCCATCAAAATGTTGGCAGGCGAGTTTTGTTTTCAGGGAAAAGCGCCGTTGTTTGTGTTTGGGGGCCTGTGGCTGGGAGTGGCCAGCTGGCTCCTTAGAATCCACGATACGCAGCATGGTTCCAAGACCCAAGGTGGCACCAGTGCCAAGTCGGGCTGATTTGATAGTACCAAGTGGTTCCTGCAATCTGCCATCCAGAAGCAGGGCAGCTTACTTTTGTTTGCCAGGGAAACGGGCCGAGCTTTGTGTCTGGGGGCCTATGGCTGGGAGTGACCGGCTGGCTCCTGAAAAGCTACGATAGGCAGGATGGTGAGCAGACCCATGGTGGCACCAGTGCCAAGTTGAGCTGGTTTGATAGTAGCAAGTGGCTCCTGCAATCTGCCATCATAAAGTTGGCAGGCGAGTTTTGTTTTCCAGGGAAAAGCGCCGTTGTGTGTGTTTGGGGGCCTGTGGCTGGGAGTGGCCGGCTGGCTCCTTAGAATCCACGATACGCACCATGGTTCCCAGACCAGAGGTGGCACCAGTGCCAAGTTGGGCTGGTTTGATAGTACCAAGTGCGTCCTGCAATCTGCCATCCAGAAGCGGGGCAGCTTACTTTTGTTTGCCTGGGAAACGGGCCTAGGTTTTTGTCTGGGGGCCTATGGCTGGCAGTGGCCGGCTGGCTCCTGAAAATCCATGATACGCAGCATGGTTCCCAGACCCAAGATTGCACCAGTGCCAAGTGGGGCTGGTTTGACAGTGTCAAGTGCCTCATGCAATCTCCCATCCAGAAACGGGGCAGCTGAGTTCTTTTGCCTGTGAACCGGCCGTTGTTTTTGATTGGGGTCTGTGGCCGAGAATGGTCGACTGGCTCCTGACAATCCACAATACGCAGGATGGTTCCCAGACTCAAGGTGGCACCAGGGCCAAGTCGGGCTGGTTTGATAGTACCAAGTGCGTCCTGCAATCTGCCATCCTGACGCGGGGCAGCGGATCTTTGTTTGCCTGAGTAAAGGTCCGTGGTTTGTTTTTGGGGGCATATGGCTGGGAGTGGCCGGCTGGCTCCTTAAGAAGTTCGATACGCAGGATGGTTCCCAGATCGAAGGTGGCACCATCGCCAAGTTTGGCTGTTTTTGTAGTACCAAGTGCGTCCTGCAATTTTCCATCCAGAAGAAGGGCAGTTGAGTTTTCTTTTCCAGGGAAAAGCGCCGTTGTTTGTGTTTGGAGGCCTGTGGCTGGGAGTGGCCGGCTGGCTCCTTTCAACACACGATACGCCGGATGGTTCCCAACCCAAGGTGGCACCAGTGCCAAGTCGGGCTGGTTTGATACTACCAAGTGGCTCCTGCAATCTGCCATCCAGAAGCGGGGCAGCTTACGTTTTTTTGCCAGGGAAACGGGCCGAGGTTTGTGTCTGGGGGCCTATGGCTGGGAGTGACCGGCTGGCTCCTGAAAAGCTACGATAGGCAGGATGGTGATCAGACCCATGGTGACACCAGTGCCAAGTTGGGCTGGTTTGATAGTACCAAGTGGCTCCTGCAATCTGCCATCAAAAAGTTGGCAGGCGAGTTTTGTTTTCCAGGGAAAAGCGCCGTTGTTTTTGTTTGGAGGCCTGTGGCTGGGAGTGGCCGGCTGGCTCCTTAGAATCCACGATACGCAGCATGGTTCCCAGACCAGAGGTGGCACCAGTGCCAAGTTGGGCTGGTTTGATAGTACCAAGTGCGTCCTGCAATCAGACAGCCAGAAGAGGGGCAGCTTAATTTTGTTTGCCAGGGAAAAAGGCCGAGGTATTTGTCTGGGGCCCTATGGCTGGGAGTGACCGGCTGGCTCCTGAAAAGCTACGATAGGCAAGATGGTGACCAGACCCATGGTGGCACAAGTGCCAAGTTGGGCTGGTTTGATAGTACCAAGTGGCTCCTGCAATCTGCCATCAAAAAGTTGGCAGGCGAGTTTTGTTTTCCAGGGAAAAGCGCCGTTGTTTGTGTTTTGGGGCCTGTGGCGGGGAGTGGCCAGCTGTCTCCTTAGAATCCACGATACGCAGGATGGTTCCCAGACCCAAGGTGGCAGCAGTGCCAAGTCGGGCTGGTTTGATGGTGAAAAGTGGCTCCTGCAATCTGCCATCCAGAAGCGGGATAACTTACTTTTGTTTGCCAGGGAAACGGGCCGAGGTTTGTGTCTGGGGGCCTATGGCTGGGAGTGACCGGCTGGCTCCTGAAAAGCTACGATAGGCAGGATGGTGACCAGACCCATGGTGGCACCAGTGCCAAGTTGAGCTGGTTTGATAGTACCAAGTGGCTCCTGCAATCTGCCATCTAAAAGTTGGCAGGCGAGTTTTGTTTTCCAGGGAAAAGCTCCGTTGTTTGTGTTTGGGGGCCTGTGGCTGGGAGTGGCCAGCTGTCTCCTTAGAATCCACGATACGCAGGATGGTTCCCAGACCAGAGGTGGCACCAGTGCCAAGTCGGGCTGGTTTGATGATACTAAATAGCTCCTGCAATCTGGCATCCAGACGCGGGGCAGCGGATTTTTGTTTGCTGGAGAAAAGTTCCGTGGTTTTTTTTTGGGGGTATATGGCTGGACGTGGCCGGCTGGCTCCTTAAAAAGCTCGATACGCAGGATTGTTCCCTGACCCAAGGTGGCGTCAGTGCCAAGTCGGGCTCTTTTCGTAGTACCAAGTGCGTCCTGCAATTCGCAATCCAGAAGAGGGGCAGTTGAGTTTTGTTTGCCAGAGAAAAGGGCCGTGGTATGTGTTTGGGGGCATATGGCTGAGAGTGGCCGGCTGGCCCCTGAAAATCCACGATAGGCAGGATGGTTCCCAGAACCAAGGTGGCACCAGTGCCATGTTGGCCTCTTTGATAGTACCATGTGGCTCCTGCAATCTGCCATCCAGAAGCGGGGCTGCTTACTTTTGTTTTCCAGGGAAAGGGGCCGAGGTATTTGTCTGGGGGCCTATGGCTGGGAGTGACCGGCTGGCTCCTGAAAAGCTACGATAGGCAGGATGGTGACCCGACCCATGGTGGCACCAGTGCCAAGTTGGGCTGATTTGATAGTACCAAGTGGCTCCTGCAATCTGCCATCAAAAAGTTGTCAGGCGAGTTTTGTTTTCCAGGGAAAAGCGCCGTTGTTTGTGTTTGCGGGCCTGTGGCTGGGAGTGGCCGGCTGGCTCCTTAGAATCCACGATACGTAGGATGGTTCCCAGAGCCAAGGTGGCACCAGTGCAAAATTGGGCTGGTTTGATAGTACCAAGTGGCTCCTGCAATCTGCAATCCAGAAGCGGGGCAGCTTACTTTTGTTTCCCAGGGAAACGGGCCGAGCTATTTGTCTGGGGGCCGATGGCTGGGAGTGACCGGCTGGCTCCTGAAAATCCATGATACGCAGCATGGTTCCCAGACCCAAGATGGCACCAGTGCCAAGTCGGGCTGGTTTATAATACTAAATAGCTCCTGAAATCTGCCATTCAGACGCGGGGCAGCGGATTTTTGTTTGCTGGAGAAAAGTTCCGTGATTGTTTTTGGGGGTATATGGCTGGGCGGGGCCGGCTGGCTCCTTAAAAAGATCGATACGCAGGATTGTTCCCTGACCCAAGGTGGCATCAGTGCCAAGTCGGGCTGTTTTCGTAGTACCAAGTGGGTCCTGCAATTTGCCATCCAGAAGAGGGGCAGTTGAGTTTTGTTTGCCAGAGAAAAGGGCCGTGGTATGTGTTTGGGGGCATATGGCTGAGAGTGGCCGGCTGGCCCCTGAAAATCCAAGATAGGCAGGATGGTTCCCAGAGTCAAGGTGGCACCAGTGCCATGTTGGCCTGGTTTGATAGTACCATGTGGCTCCTGCAATCTGCCATCCAGAAGCGGGGCAGCTTACTTTTGTTTGCCAGGGAAACGGGCCGAGGTATTTGTCTGGGGGCCTATGACTGGGAGTGACCGGCTGGCTCCTGAAAAGCTACGATAGGCAGGATGGTGACCAGACCCATGGTGGCACCAGTGCCAAGTTGGGCTGGTTTGATAGTACCAAGTGGCTCCTGCAATCTGCCATCAAAAAGTTGGCAGGCGAGTTTTGTTTTCCACGGAAAAGCGCCGTTGCTTTTGTTTAGAGGCCTGTGGCAGGGAGTGGCCGCCTGTCCTCGTAGAATCTACGTTACGCAGCATGGTTCCCAGAGCCAAGGTGGCACGAGGGCCAAGTCGGGCTGGTTTGATAGTACTAAGTGCATCCTGCAATCAGCCATCCAAAAGCGGGGCAGCTTACTTTTGTTTGCCAGGGAAACGGGCCGAGGTTTGTGTCTGGGGGCCTATGGCAGGGAGTGACCGGCTGGCTCCTGAAAAGCTACGATAGGCAGCATGTTTACCAGACCCATGGTGGCACCAGTGCCAAGTTGGGCTGATTTCATAGTACCAAGTGGCTCCTGCAATCTGCCATCCAGAATCGGGGCAGCTTACTTTTGTTTTCCAGGGAAACGGGCCGAGGTTTGTGTCTGGGGGCCTATGGCTGGGAGTGACCGGCTGGCTCCTGAAAAGCTACGATAGGCAGGATGGTGACCAGACCTATGGTGGCACCAGTGCCAAGTTGGGCTTGTTTGATAGTACCAAGTGGCTCCTGCAATCTGCCATCAAAATGTTGGCAGGCGAGTTTTGTTTTCCAGGGAAAAGCGCCGTTGTTTGTGTTTGGGGGCCTGTGGCTCAGAGTGGCCGGGTGGCTGCTTAGAATCCACGATACGCAGGATGGTTCCCAGACCCAAGGTGGCACCAGTGCCAAGTCGGGCTGTTTTGACACTACCAAGTGGCTCCTGCACTCTGCCATCCAGAATCGGGGCAGCTTAATTTTGTTTGCCAGGGAAACGGGCCGAGGTTTGTGTCTGGGGGCCTATGGCTGGGAGTGACCGGCTGGCTCCTGAAATGCTACAATAGGCAGGATGGCTCCCAGACCCATAGTGGCACCAGTGCCAAGTTGGGATGATTTGATAGTACCAAGTGGCTCCTGCAATCTGCCATCAAAAAGTTGGCAGGCGAGTTTTGTTTTCCAGGGAAATGCGCCGTTGTTTGTGTTTGGGGGCCTGTGGCTGGGAGTGGCCGGCTGGCTCCTTAGAATCCACGATATGCAGGATGGTTCCCAGACCCAAGGTGGCACCAGTGCCAAGTCGGGCTGGTTTGATGGTGCAAAGTGGCTCCTGCAATCTGCCATCCAGACGCGGGGCAGCGGATTTTTGTTTCCAAGAGAAATGATCCGTGGTTTGTTTTTGGGGGTTTATGGCTGGGCGTGGCCGGCTGGCTCCTTAAAAAGTTCGATATGCAGGATGGTTCCCTGACAGAAGGTGGCACCAGTGCCACGTCGGGCGGTTTTCGTAGTACAAAGTGCGTCCTAAAATTTGCCATCCAGAAGAGGGGCAGTTGAGTTATGTTTGCCAGAGAAAAGGGCCGTGGTTTGTTTTTGGGGGCATATGGCTGAGAGTGGCCAGCTGGCTCCTGAAAAGCTACGATAGGCAGGATGTTTACCAGACCCATGGTGGCACCAGTGCCAAGTTGGGCTGTTTTTATAGTACCAAGTGGCTCCTGCAATCTGCCATCCAGAATCGGGGTAGCTTACTTTTGTTTTCCAGGGAAACGGGCCGAGGTTTGTGTCTGGGGGTCTATGGTTGGGAGTGGCCGGCTGGCTCCTTAGAAACCACGATACGCAGCATGGTTCCCAGACAAGAGGTGCCACCAGTGCCAAGGTGGGCTGGTTTGATACTACCAAGTGGTTCCTGCAATCTGCCATCCAGAAGCGGGGCAGCTTACTTTTGTTTGCCTGGGAAACGGGCCGAGGTTTTTGTCTGGGGGGCTATGGCTGGGACTGACCGTCTGGCTCCTTAAAATCCACGATACGCAGGATGGTTCCCAGACCAGAGTTGGCACCAGTGCCAAGTCGGGCTGGTTTGATAGTACCAAGTGGCTCCTGCAATCTGCCATCCAGAAGCGGGGCAGCTTACTTTTGTTTGCCGGTGTAACGGGCCGAGGTTTTTCTCTGGGGGCCTATGGCAGGGAGGGACCGGCTGGCTCCTGAAAAGCTACGATAGGCAGGATGGTGACCAGACCCATGGTGGCACCAGTGCCAAGTTGGGCTGATTTGATAGTAGCAACTGGCTCCTGCAATCTGCCATCAAAATGTTGGCAGGCGAGTTTTTTTTTCCAGGGAAAAGCGCTGTGGTTTGTGTTTGGGGGCCTGTGGCTGGGAGTGACCGGCTGGCTCCTTAGAATCCACGATACGCAGGATGGTTCCCAGACCCAAGGTGGCACCAGTGCCAAGTTGGGCTGGTTTGATAGTACCAAGTGGCTCCTGCAATCTGCCATCCAGAAGCGGGGCAGCTTACTTTTGTTTGCCAGGGAAACGGGTCGAGCTTTGTGTCTGGGGGCCTATGGCTGGGAGTGACCGGCTGGCTCCTGAAAAGCTACGATAGGCAGGATGGTGACCAGACCCATGGTGGCACCAGTGCCAAGTTGGGCTGATTTGATAGTACCAAGTGGCTCCTGCAATCTGCCATCAAAAAGTCGGCAGGCGAGTTTTGTTTTCCAGGGAAAAGCGCCGTTGTTTGGGTGTGGGGGCCTGTGGCAGGGAGTGACCGGCTGGCTCCTTAGAATCCACGATACGCAGCATGGTTCCCAGACCTGAGGTGGCACCAGTGCCAAGTCGGGCTGGTTTGATGGTGAAAAGTGGCTCCTGCAATCTGCCATCCAGAAGCGGGATAACTTACTTTTGTTTGCCAGGGAAACGGGCCGAGGTTTTGGTCTGGGGGCCTATGGCTGGGAGTGTTTGGCTGGCTCCTGAAAAGCTACGATAGGCAGGATGGTGACCAGACCCATGGTGGCACGAGTGCCAAGTTGGGCTGATTTGATAGTAGCAAGTGGCTCCTGCAATCTGCCATCAAAATGTTGGCAGGCGAGTTTTGTTTTCCAGGGAAAAGCGCTGTGGCTTGTGTTTGGGGGCCTGTGGCTGGGAGTGACCGGCTGGCTCCTTAGAATCCACGATACGCAGGATGGTTCCCAGACCAAAGGTGGCACCAGTGCCAAGTCGGGCTGGTTTGATAGTACCAAGTGGCTCCTGCAATCTGCCATCCAGAAGCTGGGCAGCTTAGTTTTTTTTGCCAGGGAAACGGGCCGAGCTTTGTGTCTGGGGGCCTATGGCTGGGAGTGACCGGCTGGCTCCTGAAAAGCTACGATAGGCAGGATGGTGACCAGACCCATGGTGGCACCAGTGCCAAGTTGGGCTGGTTTGATAGTACCAAGTGGCTCCTGCAATCTGCCATCAAAAAGTTGCCAGGCGAGTTTTGTTTTCCAGGGAAAAGCGCCGTTGTTTTTGTTTGGGGGCCTGTGGCTGGGAGTGGCCGGCTGGCTCCTTAGAACACACGATACGCAGGATGGTTCCCAGACCTGAGGTGGCACCAGTGCCAAGTCGGGCTGGTTAGATAGTACCAAGTGCGTCCTGCAATCTGCCATCCAGAAGCGGGGCAGCTTACTTTTCTTTGCCAGGGAAACGGGCCGAGCTTTGTGTCTGGGGGCCTATGGCTGGGAGTGTTTGGCTGGCTCCTGAAAAGCTACGATAGGCAGGATGGTGACCCGACCAGAGGTGGCACCAGTGCCAAGTTGGGCTGATTTGATAGTATCAAGTAGCTCCTGCAATCTGCCATCAAATTTGGCAGGCGAGTTTTGTTTTCAAGGAAAAAGCGCCGTTGTTTGTGTTTGGGGGCCTGTAACTGGGAGTGGCCGGCTGGCTCCTTAGAATCCACGATACGCAGCATGGTTCCCAGACCAGAGGTGGCACCAGTGCCAAGTCGGGCTGGTTTGATGGTGCAAAGTGGCTCCTGCAATCTGCCATCCAGAAGCGGGGTAGCTTACTTTTTTTTGCCAGGGAAATGGGCCGAGGTTTTTGTCTGGAGGCCTATGGCTGGGAGTGACTGGCTGGCTCCTGAAAAGCTACGATAGGCAGGATGGTGACCAGACCCATGGTGACACCAGTGCCAAGTTGGGCTGATTTGATAGTACCAAGTAGCTCCTGCAATCTGCCATCAAAATTTGGCAGGCGAGTTTTGTTTTCCAGGGAAAAGCGGGGTTGCTTGTGTTTGGGCGCCTGTAGCAGGGTGTGGCCGGCTGGCTCCTTAGAATCCACGATACGCAGGATGGTTCCCAGACCCAAGGTGGCACCAGTGCCAAGTCGGGCTGATTTGATAGTACCAAGTGGTTCCTGCAATCTACCATCCAGAAGCGGGGCAGCTTACTTTTTTTTGCCAGGGAAACGGGCCGAGATTTGTGTTTGGGGGCCTATGGCTGGGAGTGACCGGCTGGCTCCTGAAAAGCTACGATAGGCAGGATGGTGACCAGACCCATGGTGGCACCAGTGCCAAGTTGGGCTGATTTGATAGTACCAAGTGGCTCCTGCAATCTGCCATCAAAAAGTCGGCAGGCGAATTTTGTTTTCCAGGGAAAAGCGCCGTTGTTTGTGTTTGGGGGCCTGTGGCAGGGACTGGCCGGCTGGCTCCTTAGAATCCACGATACGCAGCATGGTTCCCAGACCAGAGGTGGCACCAGTGCCAAGTCGGGCTGGTTTGATAGTACCAAGTGGCTCCTGCAATCTGCCATCAAAAAGTTGGCAGGCGAGTTTTGTTTTCCAGGCAAAAGCGCCGTTGTTTGTGTTTGGGGGCCTGTGGCTGGGAGTGGCCGGCTGGCTCCTTAGAATCCACGATACGCAGGATGGTTCCCAGACCAGAGGTGGCACCAGTGCCAAGTCGGGCTGGTTTGATAGTACCAAGTGGCTCCTGCAATCTGCCATCCAGAAGCGGGGAAGCTTACTTTTGTTTGCCAGGGAAACGGGCCGAGCTTTTTGTCTCGGGGCCTATGGCTGGGAGTGACCAGCTGGCTCCTGAAAAGCTACGATAGGTAGGATGGTGACCAGACCCATGGTGGCACCCGTGCCAAGTTGGGCTGGTTTGATAGTTCCAAGTGGCTCCTGCAATCTGCCATCAAAAACTTGGCAGGCGAGTTTTGTTTTCCAGGGAAAAGCGCCGTTGTTTGTGTTTGGGGGCCTGTGGCTGGGAGTGGCCGGCTGGCTCCTTAGAATCCACGATACGCAGCATGGTTCCCAGACCAGAGGTGGCACCAGTGCCAAGTCGGGCTGGTTTGATAGTACCAAGTGCGTCCTGCAATCTGCCATCCAGAAGCGGGGCAGCTTACTTTTGTTTGCCAGGGAAACGGGCCGAGCTTTGTGTCTCGGGGCCTATGGCTGGGAGTGGCCGGCTGGCTAATTAGAATCCACGACAGGCAGGATGGTTCCCAGACCAGATGTGGCACCAGTGCCAAGTCGGGCTAGTTTGATGGTGCAAAGTGGCCCCTGCAATCTGCCATCCAGAAGCGGGGCAGCTTACTTTTGTTTGCCAGGGAACCGACCGAGGTTTTTCTCTGGGGGCCTATGGCTGGGAGTGACCGGCTGGCTCCTGAAAAGCTACGATAGGCAGGATGGTGACCAGACCCATGGTGGCACCAGTGCCAAGTTGGGCTGGTTTGATAGTACCAAGTGGCTCCTGCAATCAGCCATCAAAATTTTGGCAGGCGAGTTTTGTTTTCAGGGAAAAGTGCCGTTGTTTGTGTTTGGGGGCCTGTGGCGGGGAGTGGCCAGCTGGCTCCTTAGAATCCACGATACGCAGCATGGTTCCAAGACCCAAGGTGGCACCAGTGCCAAGTCGGGCTGATTTGATAGTACCAAGTGGTTCCTGCAATCTGCCATCCAGAAGCAGGGCAGCTTACTTTTGTTTGCCAGGGAAACGGGCCGAGCTTTGTGTCTGGGGGCCTATGGCTGGGAGTGACCGGCTGGCTCCTGAAAAGCTACGATAGGCAGGATGGTGAGCAGACCCATGGTGGCACCAGTGCCAAGTTGGGCTGGTTTGATAGTAGCAAGTGGCTCCTGCAATCTGCCATCAAAAAGTTGGCAGGCGAGTTTTGTTTTCCAGGGAAAAGCGCCGTTGTGTGTGTTTGGGGGCCTGTGGCTGGGAGTGGCCGGCTGGCTCCTTAGAATCCACGATACGCAGCATGGTTCCCAGACCAGAGGTGGCACCAGTGCCAAGTTGGGCTGGTTTGATAGTACCAAGTGCGTCCTGCAATCTGCCATCCAGAAGCGGGGCAGCTTACTTTTGTTTGCCTGGGAAACGGGCCGAGGTTTTTGTGTGGGGGCCTATGGCTGGGAGTGACCGCCTGGCTCCTGAAAAGCTACGATAGGCCGGATGGCGATCCGACCAGAGGTGGCACCAGTGCCAAGTTGGGCTGATTTGATAGTACCAAGTAGCTCCTGCAATCTGCCATCAAATTTGGCAGGCGAGTTTTTTTTTCCAGGGAAAAGCGCCGTTGTTTGTGTTTGGGGGCCTGTGGCTGGGAGTGGCCAGCTGGCTCCTTAGAATCCACGATACGCAGGATGGTTCCAAGACCCAAGGTGGCACCAGTGCCAAGTTGGGCTGGTTTGATAGTAGCAAGTGGCTCCTGCAATCTGCCATCCAGAAGCGGGGCAGCTGCCTTTTGTTTTCCAGGGAAACGGGCCGAGGTTTGTGTCTGGGGGCCTATGGCTGGGAGTGACCGGCTGGCTCCTGAAAAGCTACGATAGGCAGGATGGTGACCAGACCCATGGTGGCACCAGTGCCAAGTTGGGCGGATTTGATAGTACCAAGTGGCTCCTGCAATCTGCCATCAAAAAGTCGGCAGGAGAATTTTGTTTTCCAGGGAAAAGCGCCGTTGTTTGTGTTTGGGGCCCTGTGCCAGGGAGTGGCCGGCTGGCTCCTTAGAATCCACGATACGCAGCATGGTTCCCAGACCCAAGGTGGCACCAGTGCCAAGTCGGGCTGGTTTGATAGTACCAAGTGGCTCTTGCAATCTGCCATCAAAAAGTTGGCAGGCGAGTTTTGTTTTCCAGGGAAAAGCGCCGTTGTTTGTGTTTGGGGGCCTGTGGCTGGGAGTGGCCGGCTGGCTCCTTAGAATCCACGATACGCAGCATGGTTCCCAGACCTGAGGTGGCACCAGTGCCAAGTTGGGCTGATTTGATAGTACCAAGTAGCTCCTGCAATCTGCCATCAAATTTGGCAGGCGAGTTTTGTTTTCAAGGAAAAAGCGCCGTTGTTTGTGTTTGGGGGCCTGTGGCTGGGAGTGGCCGGCTGGCTCCTTAGAATCCACGATACGCAGCATGGTTCCCAGACCAGAGGTGGCACCAGTGCCAAGTCGGGCTGGTTTGATGGTGCAAAGTGGCTCCTGCAATCTGCCATCCAGAAGCGGGGTAGCTTACTTTTTTTTGCCAGGGAAACGGGCCGAGGTTTTTGTCTGGAGGCCTATGGCTGGGAGTGACTGGCTGGCTCCTGAAAAGCTACGATAGGCAGGATGGTGACCAGACCCGTGGTGACACCAGTGCCAAGTTGGGCTGATTTGATAGTACCAAGTAGCTCCTGCAATCTGCCATCAAAATTTGGCAGGCGAGTTTTGTTTTCCAGGGAAAAGCGCCGTTGCTTGTGTTTGGGCGCCTGTAGCAGGGTGTGGCCGGCTGGCTCCTTAGAATCCACGATACGCAGCATGGTTCCCAGACCCAAGGTGGCACCAGTGCCAAGTCGGGCTGGCTTGATACTACCAAGTGGTTCCTGAAATCTGCCATCCAGAAGCGGGGCAGCTTACTTTTTTTTGCCAGGGAAACGGGCCGAGATTTGTGTCTCGGGGCCTATGGCTGGGAGTGACCGGCTGGCTCCTGAAAAGCTACGATAGGCAGGATGGTGACCAGACCCATGGTGGCACCAGTGCCAAGTTGGGCTGATTTGATAGTACCAAGTGGCTCCTGCAATCTGCCATCAAAAAGTTGGCAGGCGAATTTTGTTTTCCAGGGAAAAGCGCCGTTGTTTGTGTTTGGGGGCCTGTGGCAGGGAGTGGCCGGCTGGCTCCGTAGAATCCACGATACGCAGCATGGATCCCAGACCCAAGGTGGCAACAGTGCCAAGTCGGGCTGGTTTGATAGTACCAAGTGGCTCCTGCAATCTGCCATCAAAAAGTCGGCAGGCGAATTTTGTTTTCCAGGGAAAAGCGCCGTTGTTTGTGTTTGGGGGCCTGTGGCAGGGAGTGGCCGGCTGGCTCCTTAGAATCCACTATACGCAGCATGGTTCCCAGACCAGAGGTGGCACCAGTGCCAAGTCGGGCTGGTTTGATAGTACCAAGTGGCTCCTGCAATCTGCCATCCAGAAGCGGGGAAGCTTACTTTTGTTTGCCAGGGAAACGGGCCGAAGTTTGTATCTGGGGGCCTATGGCTGGGAGTAATCAGCTGGCTCCTGAAAAGCTACGATAGGCAGGATGGTGACCAGACCCATGGTGGCACCAGTGCCAAGTTGGGCTGGTTTGATAGTACCAAGTGGCTCCTGCAATCTGCCATCAAAATGTTGGCAGGCGAGTTTTGTTTTCCAGGGAAAAGCGCCGTTGTTTGTGTTTGGGGGCCTGTGGCTGGGAGTGGCCGGCTGGCTCCTTAGAATCCACGATACGCAGCATGGTTCCCAGACCAGAGGTGGCACCAGTGCCAAGTCGGGCTGGTTTGATGGTACCAAGTGCGTCCTGCAATCTGCCATCCAGAAGCGGGGCAGCTTACTTTTGTTTGCCAGGGAAACGGGCCGAGCTTTGTGTCTCGGGGCCTATGGCTGGGAGTGGCCGGCTGGCTAATTAGAATCCACGACAGGCAGGATGGTTCCCAGACCAGATGTGGCACCAGTGCCAAGTCGGGCTAGTTTGATGGTGCAAAGTGGCCCCTGCAATCTGCCATCCAGAAGCGGGGCAGCTTACTTTTGTTTGCCAGGGAACCGACCGAGGTTTTTGTCTGGGGGCCTATGGCTGGGAGTGACCGGCTGGCTCCTGAAAAGCTACGATAGGCAGGATGGTGACCAGACCCATGGTGGCACCAGTGCCAAGTTGGGCTGGTTTGATAGTACCAAGTGGCTCCTGTAATCAGCCATCAAAATGTTGGCAGGCGAGTTTTGTTTTCAGGGAAAAGCGCCGTTGTTTGTGTTTGGGGGCCTGTGGCTGGGAGTGGCCAGCTGGCTCCTTAGAATCCACGATACGCAGCATGGTTCCAAGACCCAAGGTGGCACCAGTGCCAAGTCGGGCTGATTTGATAGTACCAAGTGGTTCCTGCAATCTGCCATCCAGAAGCAGGGCAGCTTACTTTTGTTTGCCAGGGAAACGGGCCGAGCTTTGTATCTGGGGGCCTATGGCTGGGAGTGACCGGCTGGCTCCTGAAAAGCTACGATAGGCAGGATGGTGAGCAGACCCATGGTGGCACCAGTGCCAAGTTGGGCTGGTTTGATAGTAGCAAGTGGCTCCTGCAATCTGCCATCAAAAAGTTGGCAGGCGAGTTTTGTTTTCCAGGGAAAAGCGCCGTTGTTTGTGTTTGGGGGCCTGTGGGTGGGAGTGGCCGGCTGGCTCCTTAGAATCCACGATACGCACCATGGTTCCCAGACCAGAGGTGGCACCAGTGCCAAGTTGGGCTGGTTTGATAGTACCAAGTGCATCCTGCAATCTGCCATCCAGAAGCGGGGCAGCTTACTTTTGTTTGCCTGGGAAACGGGCCGAGGTTTTTGTCTGGGGGCCTATGGCTGGGAGTGACCGGCTGGCTCCTGAAAAGCTACGATAGGCCGGATGGCGATCCGACCAGAGGTGGCACCAGTGCCAAGTTGGGCTGATTTGATAGTACCAAGTAGCTCCTGCAATCTGCCATCAAATTTGGCAGGCGAGTTTTGTTTTCCAGGGAAAAGCGCCGTTGTTTGTGTTTTGGGGGCCTGTGGCTGGGAGTGGCCAGCTGGCTCCTTAGAATCCACGATACGCAGCATGGTTCCAAGACCCAAGGTGGCACCAGGGCCAAGTCGGGCTAGTTTGATGGTGCAAAGTGGCTCCTGCAATCTGCCATCCAGTAGCGGGGTAGCTTACTTTTTTTTGCCAGGGAAACGGGCCGAGGTTTTTGTCTGGAGGCCTATGGCTGGGAGTGACCGGCTGGCTCCTGAAAAGCTACGATAGGCAGGATGGTGACCAGACCCCTGGTGGCACCAGTGCCAAGTTGGGCTGATTTGATAGTACCAAGTGGCTCCTGCAATCTGCCATCAAAAAGTCGGCAGGCGAATTTCGTTTTCCAGGGAAAAGCGCCGTTGTTTGTGTTTGGGGGCCTGTGGCAGGGAGTGGCCGGCTGGCTCCTTAGAATCCACGATACGCAGCATGGTTCCCAGACCAGAGGTGGCACCAGTGCCAAGTCGGGCTGGTTTGATACTACCAAGTGGCTCCTGCAATCTGCCATCCAGAAGCGGGGAAGCTTACTTTTGTTTGCCAGGGAAACGGGCCGAGGTTTGTATCTGGGGGCCTATGGCTGGGAGTAACCAGCTGGCTCCTGAAAAGCTACGATAGGCAGGATGGTGACCAGACCCATGGTGGCACCAGTGCCAAGTTGGGCTGGTTTGATAGTACCAAGTGGCTCCTGCAATCTGCCATCAAAATGTTGGCAGGCGAGTTTTGTTTTCCAGGGAAAAGCGCCGTTGTTTGTGTTTGGGGGCCTGTGGCTGGGAGTGGCCGGCTGGCTCCTTAGAATCCACGATACGCAGCATGGTTCCCAGACCAGAGGTGGCACCAGTGCCAAGTCGGGCTGGTTTGATAGTACCAAGTGCGTCCTGCAATCTGCCATCCAGAAGCGGGGCAGCTTACTTTTGTTTGCCAGGGAAACGGGCCGAGCTTTGTGTCTCGGGGCCTATGGCTGGGACTGGCCGGCTGGCTAATTAGAATCCACGTCAGGCAGGATGGTTCCCAGACCAGATGTGGCACCAGTGCCAAGTCGGGCTAGTTTTATGGTGCAAAGTGGCCCCTGCAATCTGCCATCCAGAAGCGGGGCAGCTTACTTTTGTTTGCCAGGGAACCGACCGAGGTTTTTGTCTGGGGGCCTATGGCTGGGAGTGACCGGCTGGCTCCTGAAAAGCTACGATAGGCAGGATGGTGACCAGACCCATGGTGGCACCAGTGCCAAGTTGGGCTGGTTTGATAGTACCAAGTGGCTCCTGTAATCAGCCATCAAAATGTTGGCAGGCGAGTTTTGTTTTCCAGGGAAAAGCGCCGTTGTTTGTGTTTGGGGGCCTGTGGCTGGGAGTGGCCGGCTGGCTCCTTAGAATCCACGATACGCAGCATGGTTCCAAGACCCAAGGTGGCACCAGTGCCAAGTCGGGCTGGTTTGATAGTACCAAGTGGCTCCTGCAATCTGCCATCCAAAAGTTGGCAGGCGAGTTTTGTTTTCCAGGGAAAAGCGCCGTTGTGTGTGTTTTGGGGCCTGTGGCGGGGAGTGGCCAGCTGTCTCCTTAGAATCCACGATACGCAGGATGGTTCCCAGACCAGAGGTGGCAGCAGTGCCAAGTCGGGCTGGTTTGATGGTGAAAAGTGGCTCCTGCAATCTGCCATCCAGAAGCGGGATAACTTACTTTTGTTTGCCAGGGAAACGGGCCGAGGTTTGTGTCTGGGGGCCTATGGCTGGGAGTGACCGGCTGGCTCCTGAAAAGCTACGATAGGCAGGATGGTGACCAGACCCATGGTGGCACCAGTGCCAAGTTGGGCTGGTTTGATAGTACCAAGTGGCTCCTGCAATCTGCCATCAAAATGTTGGCAGGCGAGTTTTGTTTTCAGGGAAAAGCTCCGTTGTTTGTGTTTGGGGGCCTGTGGCTGGGAGTGGCCAGCTGTCTCCTTAGAATCCACGATACGCAGGATGGTTCCCAGACCAGAGGTGGCACCAGTGCCAAGTCGGGCTGGTTTGATGATACTAAATAGCTCCTGCAATCTGGCATCCAGTCGCGGGGCAGCGGATTTTTGTTTGCTGGAGAAATATTCCGTGGTTTTTTTTTGGGGGTATATGGCTGGACGTGGCCGGCTGGCTCCTTAAAAAGCTCGATACGCAGGATTGTTCCCTGACCCAAGGTGGCATCAGTGCCAAGTCGGGCTCTTTTCGTAGTACGAAGTGCGTCCTGCAATTCGCCATCCAGAAGAGGGGCAGTTGAGTTTTGTTTGCCAGAGAAAAGGGCCGTGGTATGTGTTTGGGGGCATATGGCTGAGAGTGGCCGGCTGGCTCCTTAGAATCCACGATACGTAGGATGGTTCCCAGACCAGAGGTGGCACCAGTGCAAAATTGGGCTGGTTTGATAGTACCAAGTGGCTCCTGCAATCTGCCATCCAGAAGCGGGGCAGCTTACTTTTGTTTCCCAGGGAAACGGGCCGAGCTATTTGTCTGGGGGCCTATGGCTGGGAGTGACCGGCTGGCTCCTGAAAATCCATGATACGCAGCATGGTTCCCAGACCCAAGATGGCACCAGTGCCAAGTCGGGCTGGTTTATAATACTAAATAGCTCCTGAAATCTGCCATTCAGACGCGGGGCAGCGGATTTTTGTTTGCTGGATAAAAGTTCCGTGGTTGTTTTTTGGGGTTATATGGCTGGACGTGGCCGGCTGGCTCCTTAAAAAGATCGATACGCAGGATTGTTCCCTGACCCAAGGTGGCATCAGTGCCAAGTCGGGCTGTTTTCGTAGTACCAAGTGGGTCCTGCAATTTGCCATCCAGAGTAGGGGCAGTTGAGTTTTGTTTGCCAGAGACAAGGGCCGTGGTATGTGTTTGGGGGCATATGGCTGAGAGTGGACTGCTGGCCCCTGAAAATCCAAGATAGGCAGGATGGTTCCCAGAGCCAAGGTGGCACCAGTGCCATGTTGGCCTGGTTTGATAGTACCATGTGGCTCCTGCAATCTGCCATCCAGAAGCGGGGCAGCTTACTTTTGTTTGCCAGGGAAACGGGCCGAGGTATTTGTCTGGGGGCCTATGACTGGGAGTGACCGGCTGGCTCCTGAAAAGCTACGATAGGCAGGATTGTGACCAGACCCATGGTGGCACCAGTGCCAAGTTGGGCTGGTTTGATAGTACCAAGTGGCTCCTGCAATCTGCCATCAAAAAGTTGGCAGGCGAGTTTTGTTTTCCACGGAAAAGCGCCGTTGCTTTTGTTTAGAGGCCTGTGGCAGGGAGTGGCCGCCTGTCCTCGTAGAATCTACGTTACGCAGCATGGTTCCCAGAGCCAAGGTGGCACGAGGGCCAAGTCGGGCTGGTTTGATAGTACTAAGTGCATCCTGCAATCAGCCATCCAAAAGCGGGGCAGCTTACTTTTGTTTGCCAGGGAAACGGGCCGAGGTTTGTGTCTGGGGGCCTATGGCAGGGAGTGACCGGCTGGCTCCTGAAAAGCTACGATAGGCAGCATGTTTACCAGACCCATGGTGGCACCAGTGCCAAGTTGGGCTGATTTCATAGTACCAAGTGGCTCCTGCAATCTGCCATCCAGAATCGGGGCAGCTTACTTTTGTTTTCCAGGGAAACGGGCCGAGGTTTGTGTCTGGGGGCCTATGGCTGGGAGTGACCGGCTGGCTCCTGAAAAGCTACGATAGGCAGGATGGTGACCAGACCCATGGTGGCACCAGTGCCAAGTTGGGCTTGTTTGATAGTACCAAGTGGCTCCTGCAATCTGCCATCAAAATGTTGGCAGGCGAGTTTTGTTTTCCAGGGAAAAGCGCCGTTGTTTGTGTTTGGGGGCCTGTGGCTCAGAGTGGCCGGGTGGCTGCTTAGAATCCACGATACGCAGGATGGTTCCCAGACCCAAGGTGGCACCAGTGCCAAGTCGGGCTGTTTTGACACTACCAAGTGGCTCCTGCACTCTGCCATCCAGAATCGGGGCAGCTTAATTTTGTTTGCCAGGGAAACGGGCCGGGGTTTGTGTCTGGGGGCCTATGGCTGGGAGTGACCGGCTGGCTCCTGAAATGCTACAATAGGCAGGATGGCTCCCAGACCCATAGTGGCACCAGTGCCAAGTTGGGATGATTTGATAGTACCAAGTGGCTCCTGCAATCTGCCATCAAAAAGTTGGCAGGCGAATTTTGTTTTCCAGGGAAAAGCGCCGTTGTTTGTGTTTGGGGGCCTGTGGCTGGGAGTGGCCGGCTGGCTCCTTAGAATCCACGATATGCAGGATTGTTCCCAGACCCAAGGTGGCACCAGTGCCAAGTCGGGCTGGTTTGATGGTGCAAAGTGGCTCCTGCAATCTGCCATCCAGACGCGGGGCAGCGGATTTTTGTTTCCAAGAGAAATGATCCGTGGTTTTTTTTTGGGGGTTTATGGCTGGGCGTGGCCGGCTGGCTCCTTAAAAAGTTCGATATGCAGGATGGTTCCCTGACACAAGGTGGCACCAGTGCCACGTCGGGCGGTTTTCGTAGTACAAAGTGCGTCCTAAAATTTGCCATCCAGAAGAGGGGCAGTTGAGTTATGTTTGCCAGAGAAAAGGGCCGTGGTTTGTTTTTGGGGGCATATGGCTGAGAGTGGCCAGCTGGCTCCTGAAAAGCTACGATAGGCAGGATGTTTACCAGACCCATGGTGGAACCAGTGCCACGTTGGGCTGTTTTTATAGTACCAAGTGGCTCCTGCAATCTGCCATCCAGAATCGGGGTAGCTTACTTTTGTTTTCCAGGGAAACGGGCCGAGGTTTGTGTCTGGGGGTCTATGGTTGGGAGTGGCCGGCTGGCTCCTTAGAAACCACGATACGCAGCATGGTTCCCAGACAAGAGGTGCCACCAATGCCAAGTTGGGCTGGTTTGATACTACCAAGTGGTTCCTGCAATCTGCCATCCAGAAGCGGGGCAGCTTACTTTTGTTTGCCTGGGAAACGGGCCGAGGTTTTTGTCTGGGGGCCTATGGCTGGGACTGACCGGCTGGCTCCTTAAAATCCACGATACGTAGGATGGTTCCCAGACCAGAGTTGGCACCAGTGCCAAGTTGGGCTGATTTGATAGTACCAAGTGGCTCCTGCAATCTGCCATCAAAAAGTCGGCAGGCGAGTTTTGTTTTCCAGGGAAAAGCGCCTTTGTCTGTGTCTGGGGGCCTGTGGCTGGGAGTGACCGGCTGGCTCCTTAGAATCCACGATACGCACCATGGTTCCCAGACCAGAGGTGGCACCAGTGCCAAGTTGGGCTGGTTTGATAGTACCAAGTGCGTCCTGCAATCTGCCATCCAGAAGCAGGGCAGCTTACTTTTGTTTGCCAGGGAAACGGGCCGAGGTTTTTCTCTGGGGGCCTATGGCAGGGAGGGACCGGCTGGCTCCTGAAAACTACGATAGGCAGGATGGTGACCAGACCCATGGTGGCACGAGTGCCAAGTTGGGCTGATTTGATAGTAGCAAGTGGCTCCTGCAATCTGCCATCAAAATGTTGGCAGGCGAGTTTTGTTTTCCAGGGAAAAGCGCTGTGGCTTGTGTTTGGGGGCCTGTGGCTGGGAGTGACCGGCTGGCTCCTTAGAATCCACGATACGCAGGATGGTTCCCAGACCCAAGGTGGCACCAGTGCCAAGTTGGGCTGGTTTGATAGTACCAAGTGGCTCCTGCAATCTGCCATCCAGAAGCGGGGCAGCTTAGTTTTGTTTGCCAGGGAAACGGGTCGAGCTTTGTGTCTGGGGGCCTATGGCTGGGAGTGACCGGCTGGCTCCTGAAAAGCTACGATAGGCAGGATGGTGACCAGACCCATGGTGGCACCAGTGCCAAGTAGGGCTGGTTTGATAGTACCAAGTGGCTCCTGCAATCTGCCATCAAAAAGTTGGCAGGCAAGTTTTGTTTTCCAGGGAAAAGCGCCGTTGTTTGTGTTTGGGGGACTGTGGGTGGGAGTGGCCGGCTGGCTCCTTAGAACACACGATACGCAGGATGGTTCCCAGACCCAAGGTGGCACCAGTGCCACGTCGGGCTGGTTTGATGGTGAAAAGTGGCTCCTGCAATCTGCCATCCTGAAGCGGGGTAGCTTACATTTGTGTGCCAGGGAAACGGGCCGAGGTTTATTACTGGGGGCCTAGGGCTAGGAGTGACCGGCTGGCTCCTGAAAAGCAACAATAGGCAGGATGGTTCCCAGACCCAAGGTGGCACCAGTGCCAAGTTGAGCTGGTTTGATGGTACCAACTGGCTCCTGCAATCTGCCATCTAAAAGTTGTCAGGCGAGTTTTGTTTTCCAGGGAAAAGCGCCGTTGATTTTGTTTGGAGGCCTGTGGCTGGCAGTGGCTGCCTGTCGTCTTAGAATCCGGGTTACGCAGCATGGTTCCCAGAGCCAAGGTGGCACCAGTGTCAAGTTGGGCTGGTTTGATAGTACCAAGTGGCTCCTGCAATCTGCCATCCAGAAGCGGGGCAGCTTACTTTTGTTTGCCAGGGAAACGGGCCGAGGTATTTGTCTGGGGACCTATGGCTGGGAGTGACCGGCTGGCTCCTGAAAAACTACGATAGGCAGGATGGTGACCAGACCCATGGTGGCACCAGTGCCAAGTTGGGCTGGTTTGATAGTACCAAGTGGCTCCTGCAATCTGCCATCAAAAAGTTGGCAGGCCAGTTTTGTTTTCCAGGGAAAAGCGCCGTTGTTTGTGTTTGGGGGACTGTGGCTGGAGTGGCCGGCTGTCTCCTTAGAACACACGATACGCAGGATGGTTCCCAGACCCAAGGTGGCACCAGTGCCAAGTCGGGCTGGTTTGATAACACAAAGTGGCTCCTGCAATCTGCCATCCAGAAGCAGGGCAGCTTACTTTTGTTTTCCAGGGAAACGGACCGAGGTTTTTTTCTGGGGGCCTATGGCTGGGAGTGACCGGCTGGCTCCTGAAAAGCTACGATAGGCAGGATGGTGACCAGACCCATGGTGGCACCAGTGCCAAGTTGGGCTGGTTTGATAGTACCAAGTGGCTCCTGCAATCTGCCATCAAAATGTTGGCAGGCGAGTTTTGTTTTCCAGGGAAAAGCGCCGTTGTGTGTGTTTTGGGGCCTGTGGCTGGGAGTGGCCAGCTGGCTCCTTAGAATCCTTGATACGCAGGATGGTTCCCAGACCCAAGGTGGCACCAGTGCCAAGTCGGGCTGGTTTGTTAGTACCAAGTGGTTCCTGCAATCTGCCATCCAGAAGCGGGGCAGCTGAATTTTTTTTGCCAGAGAAAAAGGCTGTTGTTTGTGTTTCGGGGCCTGTGGCTGGCAGTGGACGGCTGGCTCCTGAAAATCCATGATACGCAGCATGGTTCCCAGACCCAAGGTGGCACCAGTGCCAAGTAGGGCTGGTTTCATAGTACCCAGTGGCTCCTGCAATCTGCCATCCAGAAGAGGGGCAGTTGAGTTTTGTTTTCCAGAGAAAAAGGCTGTGGTTTTTGTTTGGGGGCCTATGGCTGGGAGTGGCCGGCTGGCTCCTGAAAATCCACGATAGGAAGGATGGTTCCAAGACCCAAGGTGGCACCAGTGCCAAGTGGGGCTGGTTTCACAGTGTCAAGTGCCTCCTGCAATCTCCCATCCAGAAGCGGGGCAGCTGAGTTTTGTTTGCCTGTGAAACGGGCCGTTGTTTTTGATTGGGGTCTGTGGCCGAGAGTGTTCAGCTGGCTCCTGACAATCCACAATACGCAGGATGGTTCCCAGACCCAAGGTGGCACCAGTGCCAAGTCGTGCTGGTTTGATAGTACCAAGTGGCTCCTGCAATCTGCCATCCAGAAGCGGTGCAGCTGAGTTTTGTTTGCCAGAGGAAAGGGCCGTGGGTTGTGTTCGGGGGCATATGGCTGGGAGTGGCCGGCTGTCTCATTAAAAAGATCGCTACGCACGATGGTTCCCAGACCCAATGTGGCACCAGTGCCAAGTCGGGCTGTTTTTATAGTACCAAGTGCGTCCTGCAATTTGCCATCCAGAAGAGGGGCAGTTGAGTTTTGTTTGCCAGAGAAAAGCGCCGTTGTTTGTGTTTGGGGGCTTGTGGCTGGGAGTGGCCGACTGGCGCCTTAGAATCTGCGATACGCAGCATGGTTCCCAGACCCAAGGTGGCACCAGTTCCAAGTTGGGCTGGTTTGATAGTACCAAGTGGCTCCTGCAATCTGCCATCCAGAAGTGGGGCAGCTTACTTTTGTTTGCCAGGGAAACGGGCCGAGGTTTGTGTTTTGGGGCCTATGGCTGGGAGTGACCGGCTGGCTCCTGGAAAGCTACAATAGGCAGGATGGTGACCAGACCCATGGTGGCACCAGTGCCAAGTTGGGCTGGTTTGATAGTACCAAGTTGCTCCTGCAATCTGCCATCAAAAAGTTGGCAGGCGAGTTTTGTTTTCCAGGGAAAAGCGCCGTTGTTTGTGTTTGGGGGCCTGTGGCTGGGAGTGGCCGGCTGGCTCCTTAGAATCCACGATACGCAGGATGGTTCCCAGACCCAAGGTGGCACCAGTGCCAAGTCGGGCTGGTTTGATACTACCAAGTGGTTCCTGCAATCTGCCATCCAGAAGCAGGGCAGCTTACTTTTGTTTGCCAGGGAAACGGGCCGTGGGTTTTGTTTGGGGGCATATAGCTGAGAGTGGCCGGCTGGCCCCTGAAAATCCACGCTAGGCAGCATGGTTCCCAGATGCAAGGTGGCACCAGTGCCAAGTCGGGCTGGTTTGATGGTGCAAAGTGGCTCCTGCAATCTGCCATCCAGAAGCGGGGCAGCTGATTTTTGTTTGCCAGAGAAAAATTCCGTGGATTTTTTTTGGGGGCATATTGCTGGGAGTGGCCGGCTGGCTCCTTAAAATGCTCGATATGCATGATGGTTCCCAGGCCCAAGGTGTCACCACTACCAAGTCGGCCTGCGGTTTTAGTATCAAGTTCATCCTGCAATTTGCCATCCAGAAGAGGGGCAGTTGAGTTTTGTTTGCCAGAGAAACGGGCCGAGGTTTCTGTTTGGGGGCATATGGCTGAGAGTGGCCGGCTGGCCCCTGAAAATCCACGATACATAGCATGGTTCCCAGATCCAAGGTGGCACCAGTGCCAAGTTGGGCTGGTTTGATAGTCCCAAGTGTCTCCTGCAATCTGCCATCCAGAAGCGGGGCAGCTTACTTTTGTTTGCCAGAGAAATAGGCCCAGGTTTTTGTTTGGGGGCCTGTGGTTAGGAGTGGCCTGCTGGCTCCTAAGAATCCACGATACGCAGGATGTTTACCAGACCCATGGTGGCACCAGTGCCAAGTTGGGCTGGTTTGATAGTACCAAGTGGCTCCTGCAAACTCCATCAAAAAGTTGGCAGGCGTGTTTTGTTTTCCAGGGAACAGCGCCGTTGATTTTGTTTGGGGGCCTGTGGCTGGGAGTGGCCGGCTGGCTCCTTAGAATCCACGATACGCAGGATGGTTCCCAGACCCAAGGTGGCACCAGTGCCAAGTCGGGCTGGTTTGATTACAACAAGTGGCTCCTGCAATCTGCCATCCATAAGTGAGGCAGCTAAGTTTTGTTTGCCAGAAAAAAGGGCCGTGGTTTTTGTTGGGGGCCTGTGGCTGGGAGTAGCCGGCTGGCTCCTTAAAATCCACGATAGGCAGGATGGTTCCCAGACCCAAGGTGGTACCAGTGCCAAGTCGGGCTGGTTTGATAGTACCAAATGGCTCCTGCAATCTGCCATCCAGAAGCGGGGCAGCTTACTTTTGTTTGCCAGGGAAACGGGCTGAGCTTTGTGTCTGGGGGCCTATGGCAGGGAGTGACCGGCTGGCTCCTGAAAAGCTACCATAGGCAGGATGGTGACCAGACCCATGGTGGCACCAGTGCCAAGTTGGGCTGGTTTGATAGTACCAAGTGGCTCCTGCAATCTGCCATCAAAAAGTTGGCAGGCCAGTTTTGTTTTCCAGGGAAAAGCGCCGTTGTTTGTGTTTTGGGGCCTGTGGCTGGCAGTGGACGGCTGGCTCCTGAAAATCCATGATACGCAGCATGGTTCCCAGACCCAAGGTGGCACCAGTGCCAAGTAGGGCTGGTTTCATAGTACCCAGTGGCTCCTGCAATCTGCCATCCAGAAGAGGGGCAGTTGAGTTTTGTTTTCCAGAGAAAAGGGCCGTGGTTTGTGTTTGGGGCCTATGGCTGAGAGTGACCGGCTGGCCCCTGAAAATCCACGATAGTAAGGATGGTTCCCAGATCCAAGGTGGCACCAGTGCCATGTTGTGCTGGTGTGATAGTCCCAAGTGGCTCCTGCAATCTGCCATCCAGAAGTGGGGCAGCTGAATTTTGTTTGCCAGAGAAAAAGGCTGTGGTTTTTGTTTGGGGGCCTATGGCTGGGAGTGGCCGGCTGGCTCCTGAAAATCCATGATACGCAGCATGGTTCCCAGACCCAAGGTGGCACCAGTGCCAAGTGGGGCTGGTTTCACAGTGTCAAGTGCCTCCTGCAATCTCCCATCCAGAAGCGGGGCAGCTTACTTTTGTTTGCCTGTGAAACGGGCCGTTGTTTTTGATTGGGGTCTGTGGCCGAGAGTGTTCAGCTGGCTCCTGACAATCCACAATACGCAGGATGGTTCCCAGACCCAAGGTGGCACCAGTGCCAAGTCGTGCTGGTTTGATAGTACCAAGTGCGTCCTGCAATTTGCCATCCAGAAGAGGGGCAGTTGAGTTTTGTTTGCCAGAGAAAAGCGCCATTGTTTGTGTTTGGGGGCTTGTGGCTGGGAGTGGCCGACTGGCGCCTTAGAATCTGCGATACGCAGCATGGTTCCCAGACCCAAGGTGGCACCAGTGCCAAGTCGGGCTGGTTTGATAGTACCAAGTGGCTCCTGCAATCTGCCATCCAGAAGCGGGGCAGCTTACTTTTGTTTGCCAGGGAAACGGGCCGAGGTTTGTGACTGGGGGCCTATGGCTGGGAGTGACCGGCTGGCTCCTGGAAAGCTACAATAGGCAGGATGGTTACCAGACCCATGGTGGCACCAGTGCCAAGTTGGGCTGGTTTGATAGTACCAAGTTGCTCCTGCAATCTGCCATCAAAAAGTTGGCAGGCGAGTTTTGTTTTCCAGGGAAAAGCGCCGTTGTTTGTATTTGGGGGCCTGTGGCTGGGAGTGGCCGGCTGGCTCCTTAGAATCCACGATACGCAGGATGGTTCCCAGACCCAAGGTGGCACCAGTGCCAAGTCGGGCTGGTTTGATACTACCAAGTGGTTCCTGCAATCTGCCATCCAGAAGCGGGGCAGCTTACTTTTGTTTGCCAGGGAAACGGGCCGTGGGTTTTGTTTGGGGGCATATAGCTGAGAGTGGCCAGCTGGCCCCTGAAAATCCACGCTAGGCAGCATGGTTCCCAGATGCAAGGTGGCACCAGTGCCAAGTCGGGCTGGTTTGATGGTGCAAAGTGGCTCCTGCAATCTGCCATCCAGAAGCGGGGCAGCTGATTTTTGTTTGCCAGAGAAAAATTCCGTGGATTGTTTTTGGGGGCATATTGCTGGGAGTGGCCGGCTGGCTCCTTAAAATGCTCGATACGCATGATGGTTCCCAGGCCCAAGGTGTCACCACTACCAAGTCGGCCTGCGGTTTTAGTATCAAGTTCATCCTGCAATTTGCCATCCAGAAGAGGGGCAGTTGAGTTTTGTTTGCCAGAGAAACGGGCCGAGGTTTCTGTTTGGGGGCATATGGCTGAGAGTGGCCGGCTGGCCCCTGAAAATCCACGATACACAGCATGGTTCCCAGATCCAAGGTGGCACCAGTGCCAAGTTGGGCTGGTTTGATAGTCCCAAGTGTCTCCTGCAATCTGCCATCCAGAAGCGGGGCTGCTTACTTCTGTTTGCCAGAGAAATAGGCCTAGGTTTTTGTTTGGGGGCCTGTGGCTAGGAGTGGCCGGCTGGCTCCTAAGAATCCACGATACGCAGGATGTTTACCAGACCCATGGTGGCACCAGTGCCAAGTTGGGCTGGTTTGATAGTACCAAGTGGCTCCTGCAAACTCCATCAAAAAGTTGGCAGGCGTGTTTTGTTTTCCGGGGAACAGCGCCGTTGATTTTGTTTGGGGGCCTGTGGCTGGGAGTGGCCGGCTGGCTCCTTAGAATCCACGATACGCAGGATGGTTCCCAGACCCAAGGTGGCACCATTGCCAAGTCGGGCTGGTTTGATTACACCAAGTGGCTCCTGCAATCTGCCATCCAGAAGTGAGGCAGCTAAGTTTTGTTTGCGAGAAAAAAGGGCCGTGGTTTTTGTTGGGGGCCTGTGGCTGGGAGTAGCCGGCTGGCTCCTTAAAATCCACGATAGGCAGGATGGTTCCCAGACCCAAGGTGGCACCAGTGCCAAGTCGGGCTGGTTTGATAGTACCAAGTGGCTCCTGCAATCTGCCATCCAGAAGCGGGGCAGCTGAGTTTTGTTTGCCAGAGAAAAAGGCTGTGGTTTTTGTTTGGGGGCCTGTGGCTGGCAGTGGCCGGCTGGCTCCTGAAAATCCACGATACGCAGCATGGTTCCCAGACCCAAGGTGGCACCAGTACAAAGTGGGGCTCGTTTGACAGTGTCAAGTGCCTCCTGCAATCTCCCATCCAGAAGCGGGGCAGCTGAGTTTTTTTTGCCAGGGAAACGGACCTTTGTTTTTGATTGGGGTCTGTGGCCGAGAGTGGTCGGCTGTCTCCTGACAATCCACAATACGCAGGATGGTTCCCAGACCAAAGGTGGCACCAGTGCCAAGTCGGGCTGGTTTGATAGTACCAAGTGTCTCCTGCAATCTGCCATCCAGAAGCGGGGCAGCTGAGTTTTGTTTGCCAGAGAAAAGGGCCGTGGGTTGTGTTTGGGGGCATATGGCTGGGAGTGGCCACCTGGCTCCTTAAAATGCACGATACGCCGCATGGTAACCAGACGCAAGGTGGCACCAGTGCCAAGTCGGGCTGTTTTTGTAGTACCCAGTGGCTCCTGCAATTTGCCATCCAGAAGCGGGGCAGCTAAATTTTGTTTGCTAGAGAAAAGGGCTGTGGTTTGTGTTTGGGGGCCTATGGCCGAGAGTGGTAGGCTGGCCCCTGAAAATCAACGATAGGCAGGATGGTTCCCAGATCCAAGGTGGCACCAGTGCCAAGTAAGGCTGGTTGTATGGTTCAAAGTGACTCCTGCAATCTGCCATCCAGAAGCGGGACAGCTGAGTTTTTTTTGCCAGAGAAAAGGTCCGTGGTTTCTTTTTGGGGCATACGGCTGGGAATTGCCGGCTGGCTCCTTAAAATGCTCGATACGCAGGATGGTTCCCAGAGCCAAGGTGGCACCACTGCCAAGTCGGGCTCTTTTTGTAGTACCAAGTGCGTCCTGCAATTTGCCATCCAGAAGAGGGGCAGTTGAGTTTTGTTTGCCAGAGAAAAGGGCCGAGGTTTGTGTTTGGGAGCATATGGCTGGGAATGACCGGCTGGCCCCTGAAAATCCACGATACGCCGGATGGTTCCCAGATCCAAGGTGGTACCATTACCAAGTCGGGCTGGTTTGATAGTCCCAAGTGGCTCCTGCAATCTGCCATCCAGAAGCGGGGCAGCTGAGTTTTGTTTGCCAGGGAAATGGGCCGTTGTTTGTGTTTGGGGGCCTGTGGTTGGGAGTGTTCGGCTGGTTCCTGAATATGTACGATACGCAGGATTGTTCCCAGATCCAAGGTGGCAGCAGTGCCATGTTGTGCTGGTGTGATAGTCCCAAGTGGCTCCTGCAATCTGCCATCCAGAAGTGGGGCAGCTGAGTTTTGTTTGCCAGAGAAAAGGTCCGTGGTTTGTGTTTGGGGGCATATGGCTGAGAGTGGCCGGCTGGCCCCTGAAAATCCACGATACACAGGATGGTTCCCAGATCCAAGGTGGCACCTGTGCCAAGTCGGGCTGATTTGATAGTACTAAGTAGCTCCTGCAATCTGCCATCCAGAAGCGGGGCAGCTTACTTTTGTTTGCCAGGGAAACGGGCCGAGGTTTCTGTTTGGGGGCCTATGGCTGGGAGTGACCGGCTGGCTCCTGAAAAGCTACAATAGGCAGGATGGTTCCCAGAGCCAAGGTGGCACCAGTGCCAAGTTGGGCTGGTTTGATAGTACCAAGTGGCTCCTGCAATCTGCCATCCAGAAGCAGGGCAGCTGAGTTTTGTTTGCCAGAGAAAAGGGCTTGGTTTGTGTTTGGGGGCATATGGCTGGGTGTGGCCAGCTGGCTCCTTAAAATGCACGATATGCAACATGGCTCCCAGACCCATAGTGGCACCAGTGCCAAGTCGGGCTGGTTTGATAGTACCAAGTGGCTCCTGCAATCTTCCATGATCACGTGGAGAAATACTTTCTGGTTTCAGCCATATGCTCTTTCTTCTCTCCCTCAACTTCTCTATCACCTCTCATCTGGTTCACATGCGCTGTCTTCATGGTCCGCAGGCTACTTTTCACAGAATCTTCTGGCCTGATGAAGTAAGAATGATGAATAGAACAGAGCTGGGATCTATTTTCCAGTTTGGATAAAATGCATTCTGCACACAAATCCAAGGAGAACGTGCTGCCCCAATGCCCAGAAAATCTTTCACTCCTGCTAGTGTTCTAC
Organism: Melospiza melodia melodia; assembly: GCF_035770615.1. Taxonomy (NCBI): domain Eukaryota; kingdom Metazoa; phylum Chordata; class Aves; order Passeriformes; family Passerellidae; genus Melospiza; species Melospiza melodia. The sequence goes on from NC_086198.1 coordinate 60,968,022, forward strand.
GTCAACCGCAACTTAGTCTGAAAGAAAAGCTTTTTCTCTGAGAGCATCTGAGAGGTTTGCATGAAGCCCTGATATCTGACATATGCAATTTTGAATAGGAGAGGAAAAAGAAAATGGCAAGGAGTTTTTAATTTTAGTGGTTTCAATTTTAATTTCCGTGCACTTTTTCAAAACTTGTCAGCTCAAATGCCCATCAACATCTTTTAGTCATCTGTAAGTCAGTATTCATATAAAATGTGCTTCAAATCCAAAGAATTTCAAATTTGCACTCCAAGCTTCTATGCCTAGATTTATGATTTCCTACACATATTAGATGAAAGGAAGGCCTTTTTTACTGTGGGAGTGCTGGAACACTGGAACAGGTTGCCCAGAGAAGTTGTGGGTGTCCCATCCCTGAAAGTATTCAAGGTCACCTTGGACGGGGCTTGGAGCAGCAACAAAGGAGAAGCTTGATGGTAGAGAAACAAAGTTGGACTATAGAAGAAACTCGGATTGAAGTATAGGATCAAGTTTTCTCTCAGCTCTTGGGGTAAATTCAAAGTTGTACAAAATGACATTTATCTGTGCTATTCACTACTGTAACAGAAAGTTTCATGAAAACTGTACAGAAGATAGTAAATTTTAAAAGAGATAAGAATTACAGCATAAAATCCATGGGATAGGTTACAACATGAGACACTCTCTAAGAGAAAATCTCTGTGTTTCAGCACTTCATCGGGGTAAGATTTCATGAAGTGCCAAAGAAGGCGGCAAAATATCATTCGGGACATTATTTACTGGAATTCAGCCTGGCCATTAGTAGGAACTGCCTTTGAACATATCATGTAGATATACCACACACGCTTTCCCTTCACTGAAAAATTACTGTTTACAACAAATAAGCAATTGACGATCAAAATTGATTGAAAGCATCTTAAACATGTCAAGTATTTCATTGTAGATGATCTGTGATCCAAATGCTTCTTCCACCTTCGAGAGGGACAGAAGAATTCTTCCATATCATGATGGTTTAAAATTGTATCAACCAATGTTTTCTGCTGAAAAGATATCATCTATTTTTTTCTATTTTTGGAAGAAAATATTCCTAGACATACAACAGGTGAGAACTAAGTAATTTTAAAGAAACAAATGAAATGAAAATATTCTGTAAATAGAATGAAATGAAAAGCTGTGTTTTAAATAGGAGCTAAATATTAAACAGAATTTTTGTACCAGGCATTTGAATTACTGCACCAGCTCTTTTGCCCATCAAGAGAGGCATTTAGCATTTCAGTCTTTTCCAAGGTGTTCATGATCTGCTATGCTGATCTCTGTGTGTGCCTAGGTGTGTGTGGAGGGGGGGGCATATGAAGGGGAGTGTGTATGTTTGCTTTACAATTGTTGTGGCAGATTCATGCCTCAGCTCCACATTTTGTTTTAAAAAGGTCACACCGAGTGGATATGAAGTTTACTATCAACAAGAGATCGATTCCCAAATCATCCATTTGACTCTCCCTTATAAATCATGTGCTTTGTTGCATATTTTATCAAATATACTTTCAAGCCAGATGGAGGAAGGAGGATGTGGGAATCCCTCCACCATCTTGCAACTTTTATGTAAGTAGGTTTTCAAGAAAATCATCATTTCTCTTTTAAATATGTCTGGAACAGGCATGATGGTAGTGTCAACCTGTTGGAGTTTTTGTTGCTGGAAGAAGTTGTACAAAAGGATTGGTTTTTACATTGACCAGTTACTGAATCAAGCGCAGGAATACATTGGAAATTTAGCTGGGGGTTCCTTTTCCCAGCAGACTACTTCTAGAACGAGCTTGTACACTGAAGCTGACTCTTTTGCTCTCTTTTTGTTTCTTTCCTATTTTCTTGGCTTCTTTGCCACTATCTAGACAATTTTGGAACTTTGTTCCCAACTAAAATGGTTTCAATAGTCTGATTGTGATCATACATTTTTACAAGGAATTTTTAAAATCTTTCCTCGAGTCCAGAAAGTCAAGGACTTAGATCTTTTTCTTCCCTTATCAATATTGCCATGAAATTGATAAATAAAGACCAACTCTTTATTTTTGTTTTTAACCCACGTAGATAATTCCCATCCATTAATCCATTTTGTGGACCAATAGCTGCCATTCTGATGGAAGCTGTCACTTCTTAACAATAGGCATTCTGTGACTATGTTGACTGCACTTTGGGTGAAGATCCTAACTGGTCTTAGATATACATAGGGAGAAATTTGCTCAGCCAGTGTCAGTCTTAAGCATGCGTATCAGAAGATCTTTCTAGAGCTGGGAATTTTCCCATGAAAGGGATTCAGTTAGGGAAGAGACACTTGTGCCAGAGTTTTACATTCTTCTTGAACACTGCTTAAGGAACTTAGATGCCATGTCCATTTGGATCTCTGTCTGCACAGAACTTTGTCATGCCAGTGCTTTGAAATGCATCTTGAAGAGAATTCACTAGCACAGAATGAAAGAGAGTGGAAGGGGTTGGTGGGGCTAACCAGGCCCAACCCCCCTGCCTAAACCAGGATACCTAGAGCCTCTTGCCCAGGATTCTATCTGGGTGTACTTTTAATGTCTTCAAAGATCCAGGCTCCACAATCTTTCTGGGCAGTCTGTGCCGTGGTTCAGTCACCCTGACAGTAAAGAAACATTTACTGATGTTCAAAGGCAATCTCCTGTATTTCAGTGTGTGCCCACTGCCTCTTGTCTTTTCCCTCAGCATCACTGAAAAGACACTGATTCCCTCCCCTTTGCACTATTGCTTCCATATGTATGTGTGATGCCATGTAGAGGTATGTCAAACACCTCCCTGAAGCCCAGGCAGATAATATTCCCTTCATCTACCAGTCAAGTTGATTCATCAGAGGAGTTTAAAGTGATGTTCAGCATGAAATTCCCCTGAAAAATCATGCTAACTACATTATTTGATCATCTTTCATGTGCCTGGCAAGGATTTCCAGGAAGAGCTGCTTCACCAACTTCCTGGGGATAAAAAAGAGGCTGGCTGGTTTGTACTATGGCGAGTCCTCTTAATTGCCTTTTTTGAAGATGGGTGTCATTTGCTAACATCCACTCCTTAGCCTCTCTTGTCGTCTACATCTTAGCAAAACGCTTTTCCACTATGTCTGGCTAGGAAAAACTGTGCCAGCACAGAAAACATCTCCCATCGTGTTCTAGAAGTTGCACGGATGTCTGCCAAGTGTTTGGCAGGAAGAAAAGAAAAGTTGTCCAAAACAGCTTCCAATCGAATGTTCCTGTGATTGGAAAAGTCAGGAGAGTGCAAAGGTACTGTTTTCTATCAGTTGGCAAGGTGCGCACACAATCCCAGTGTTGTACAGCTTGCTTCTTCACCTTCCCGAAGCTGCCGCTCTCGCCGGCTGCCGGAGCCCAAGAAGCGGCTTCTTCGCGCAAAGACGATTGTGCCGCTCACAGTGCTCTCCTTAGCGCGGCTTCTGCCGAAAGACGCCCGGCAGCGGCTCTTACCTCCGGAGAGCATCCTACCTTCGTCTTTCGCGTCTTTTGTAGTCTACATCTTAGCAAAACGCTTTTCCACTATGTCTGGCTAGGAAAAACTGTGCCAGCACAGAAAACATCTCCCATCGTGTTCTAGAAGTTGCACGGATGTCTGCCAAGTGTTTGGCAGGAAGAAAAGAAAAGTTGTCCAAAACAGCTTCCAATCGAATGTTCCTGTGATTGGAAAAGTCAGGAGAGTGCAAAGGTACTGTTTTCTATCAGTTGGCAAGGTGCGCACACAATCCCAGTGTTGTACAGCTTGCTTCTTCACCTTCCCGAAGCTGCCGCTCTCGCCGGCTGCCGGAGCCCAAGAAGCGGCTTCTTCGCGCAAAGACGATTGTGCCGCTCACAGGGCTCTCCTTAGCGCGGCTTCTGCCGAAAGACGCCCGGCAGCGGCTCTTACCTCCGGAGAGCATCCTACCTTCGTCTTTAGCTCCTCTTCTCATATACACCTCGGCAAAAAGCTTTTCCACTATGTCTGGCTAGGAAAAACTGTGCCAGCACAGAAAACATCTCCCATCGTGTTCTAGACGTTGCACGGATGTCTGCCAAGTGTTTGGCAGGAAGAAAAGAAAAGTTGTCCAAAACAGCTTCCAATCGAATGTTCCTGTGATTGGAAAAGTCAGGAGAGTGCAAAGGTACTGTTTTCTATCAGTTGGCAAGGTGCGCACACAATCCCAGTGTTGTACAGCTTGCTTCTTCACCTTCCCGAAGCTGCCGCTCTCGCCGGCTGCCGGAGCCCAAGAAGCGGCTTCTTCGCGCAAAGACGATTGTGCCGCTCACAGTGCTCTCCTTAGCGCGGCTTCTGCCGAAAGACGCCCGGCAGCGGCTCTTACCTCCGGAGAGCATCCTACCTTCGTCTTTCGCGTCTTTTGTAGTCTACATCTTAGCAAAACGCTTTTCCACTATGTCTGGCTAGGAAAAACTGTGCCAGCACAGAAAACATCTCCCATCGTGTTCTAGAAGTTGCACGGATGTCTGCCAAGTGTTTGGCAGGAAGAAAAGAAAAGTTGTCCAAAACAGCTTCCAATCGAATGTTCCTGTGATTGGAAAAGTCAGGAGAGTGCAAAGGTACTGTTTTCTATCAGTTGGCAAGGTGCGCACACAATCCCAGTGTTGTACAGCTTGCTTCTTCACCTTCCCGAAGCTGCCGCTCTCGCCGGCTGCCGGAGCCCAAGAAGCGGCTTCTTCGCGCAAAGACGATTGTGCCGCTCACAGGGCTCTCCTTAGCGCGGCTTCTGCCGAAAGACGCCCGGCAGCGGCTCTTACCTCCGGAGAGCATCCTACCTTCGTCTTTCGCGTCTTTTGTAGTCTACATCTTAGCAAAACGCTTTTCCACTATGTCTGGCTAGGAAAAACTGTGCCAGCACAGAAAACATCTCCCATCGTGTTCTAGAAGTTGCACGGATGTCTGCCAAGTGTTTGGCAGGAAGAAAAGAAAAGTTGTCCAAAACAGCTTCCAATCGAATGTTCCTGTGATTGGAAAAGTCAGGAGAGTGCAAAGGTACTGTTTTCTATCAGTTGGCAAGGTGCGCACACAATCCCAGTGTTGTACAGCTTGCTTCTTCACCTTCCCGAAGCTGCCGCTCTCGCCGGCTGCCGGAGCCCAAGAAGCGGCTTCTTCGCGCAAAGACGATTGTGCCGCTCACAGTGCTCTCCTTAGCGCGGCTTCTGCCGAAAGACGCCCGGCAGCGGCTCTTACCTCCGGAGAGCATCCTACCTTCGTCTTTAGCTCCTCTTCTCATATACACCTCGGCAAAAAGCTTTTCCACTATGTCTGGCTAGGAAAAACTGTGCCAGCACAGAAAACATCTCCCATCGTGTTCTAGACGTTGCACGGATGTCTGCCAAGTGTTTGGCAGGAAGAAAAGAAAAGTTGTCCAAAACAGCTTCCAATCGAATGTTCCTGTGATTGGAAAAGTCAGGAGAGTGCAAAGGTACTGTTTTCTATCAGTTGGCAAGGTGCGCACACAATCCCAGTGTTGTACAGCTTGCTTCTTCACCTTCCCGAAGCTGCCGCTCTCGCCGGCTGCCGGAGCCCAAGAAGCGGCTTCTTCGCGCAAAGACGATTGTGCCGCTCACAGTGCTCTCCTTAGCGCGGCTTCTGCCGAAAGACGCCCGGCAGCGGCTCTTACCTCCGGAGAGCATCCTACCTTCGTCTTTCGCGTCTTTTGTAGTCTACATCTTAGCAAAACGCTTTTCCACTATGTCTGGCTAGGAAAAACTGTGCCAGCACAGAAAACATCTCCCATCGTGTTCTAGAAGTTGCACGGATGTCTGCCAAGTGTTTGGCAGGAAGAAAAGAAAAGTTGTCCAAAACAGCTTCCAATCGAATGTTCCTGTGATTGGAAAAGTCAGGAGAGTGCAAAGGTACTGTTTTCTATCAGTTGGCAAGGTGCGCACACAATCCCAGTGTTGTACAGCTTGCTTCTTCACCTTCCCGAAGCTGCCGCTCTCGCCGGCTGCCGGAGCCCAAGAAGCGGCTTCTTCGCGCAAAGACGATTGTGCCGCTCACAGGGCTCTCCTTAGCGCGGCTTCTGCCGAAAGACGCCCGGCAGCGGCTCTTACCTCCGGAGAGCATCCTACCTTCGTCTTTAGCTCCTCTTCTCATCTACACCTCGGCAAAACGCTTTTCCACTATGTCTGGCTAGGAAAAACTGTGCCAGCACAGAAAACATCTCCCATCGTGTTCTAGAAGTTGCACGGATGTCTGCCAAGTGTTTGGCAGGAAGAAAAGAAAAGTTGTCCAAAACAGCTTCCAATCGAATGTTCCTGTGATTGGAAAAGTCAGGAGAGTGCAAAGGTACTGTTTTCTATCAGTTGGCAAGGTGCGCACACAATCCCAGTGTTGTACAGCTTGCTTCTTCACCTTCCCGAAGCTGCCGCTCTCGCCGGCTGCCGGAGCCCAAGAAGCGGCTTCTTCGCGCAAAGACGATTGTGCCGCTCACAGGGCTCTCCTTAGCGCGGCTTCTGCCGAAAGACGCCCGGCAGCGGCTCTTACCTCCGGAGAGCATCCTACCTTCGTCTTTCGCGTCTTTTGCAGTCTACATCTTAGCAAAACGCTTTTCCACTATGTCTGGCTAGGAAAAACTGTGCCAGCACAGAAAACATCTCCCATCGTGTTCTAGAAGTTGCACGGATGTCTGCCAAGTGTTTGGCAGGAAGAAAAGAAAAGTTGTCCAAAACAGCTTCCAATCGAATGTTCCTGTGATTGGAAAAGTCAGGAGAGTGCAAAGGTACTGTTTTCTATCAGTTGGCAAGGTGCGCACACAATCCCAGTGTTGTACAGCTTGCTTCTTCACCTTCCCGAAGCTGCCGCTCTCGCCGGCTGCCGGAGCCCAAGAAGCGGCTTCTTCGCGCAAAGACGATTGTGCCGCTCACAGGGCTCTCCTTAGCGCGGCTTCTGCCGAAAGACGCCCGGCAGCGGCTCTTACCTCCGGAGAGCATCCTACCTTCGTCTTTAGCTCCTCTTCTCATCTACACCTCGGCAAAACGCTTTTCCACTATGTCTGGCTAGGAAAAACTGTGCCAGCACAGAAAACATCTCCCATCGTGTTCTAGAAGTTGCACGGATGTCTGCCAAGTGTTTGGCAGGAAGAAAAGAAAAGTTGTCCAAAACAGCTTCCAATCGAATGTTCCTGTGATTGGAAAAGTCAGGAGAGTGCAAAGGTACTGTTTTCTATCAGTTGGCAAGGTGCGCACACAATCCCAGTGTTGTACAGCTTGCTTCTTCACCTTCCCGAAGCTGCCGCTCTCGCCGGCTGCCGGAGCCCAAGAAGCGGCTTCTTCGCGCAAAGACGATTGTGCCGCTCACAGGGCTCTCCTTAGCGCGGCTTCTGCCGAAAGACGCCCGGCAGCGGCTCTTACCTCCGGAGAGCATCCTACCTTCGTCTTTAGCTCCTCTTCTCATCTACACCTCGGCAAAAAGCTTTTCCACTATGTCTGGCTAGGAAAAACTGTGCCAGCACAGAAAACATCTCCCATCGTGTTCTAGAAGTTGCACGGATGTCTGCCAAGTGTTTGGCAGGAAGAAAAGAAAAGTTGTCCAAAACAGCTTCCAATCGAATGTTCCTGTGATTGGAAAAGTCAGGAGAGTGCAAAGGTACTGTTTTCTATCAGTTGGCAAGGTGCGCACACAATCCCAGTGTTGTACAGCTTGCTTCTTCACCTTCCCGAAGCTGCCGCTCTCGCCGGCTGCCGGAGCCCAAGAAGCGGCTTCTTCGCGCAAAGACGATTGTGCCGCTCACAGGGCTCTCCTTAGCGCGGCTTCTGCCGAAAGACGCCCGGCAGCGGCTCTTACCTCCGGAGAGCATCCTACCTTCGTCTTTCGCGTCTTTTGCAGTCTACATCTTAGCAAAACGCTTTTCCACTATGTCTGGCTAGGAAAAACTGTGCCAGCACAGAAAACATCTCCCATCGTGTTCTAGAAGTTGCACGGATGTCTGCCAAGTGTTTGGCAGGAAGAAAAGAAAAGTTGTCCAAAACAGCTTCCAATCGAATGTTCCTGTGATTGGAAAAGTCAGGAGAGTGCAAAGGTACTGTTTTCTATCAGTTGGCAAGGTGCGCACACAATCCCAGTGTTGTACAGCTTGCTTCTTCACCTTCCCGAAGCTGCCGCTCTCGCCGGCTGCCGGAGCCCAAGAAGCGGCTTCTTCGCGCAAAGACGATTGTGCCGCTCACAGGGCTCTCCTTAGCGCGGCTTCTGCCGAAAGACGCCCGGCAGTGGCTCTTACCTCCGGAGAGCATCCTACCTTCGTCTTTCGCGTCTTTTGTAGTCTACACCTCGGCAAAACGCTTTTCCACTATGTCTGGCTAGGAAAAACTGTGCCAGCACAGAAAACATCTCCCATCGTGTTCTAGAAGTTGCACGGATGTCTGCCAAGTGTTTGGCAGGAAGAAAAGAAAAGTTGTCCAAAACAGCTTCCAATCGAATGTTCCTGTGATTGGAAAAGTCAGGAGAGTGCAAAGGTACTGTTTTCTATCAGTTGGCAAGGTGCGCACACAATCCCAGTGTTGTACAGCTTTCTTCTTCACCTTCCCGAAGCTGCCGCTCTCGCCGGCTCCCGGAGCCCAAGAAGCGGCTTCTTCGCGCAAAGACGATTGTGCCGCTCACAGGGCTCTCCTTAGCGCGGCTTCTGCCGAAAGACGCCCGGCAGCGGCTCTTACCTCCTGAGAGTGGCAGCTTCGGGAAGGTGAAGAAGCAAGCTGTACAACACTGGGATTGTGTGCGCACCTTGCCAACTGATAGAAAACAGTACCTTTGCACTCCTGACTTTTCCAATCACATGAACATTAGATTGGAAGCTCTTTTGGACAACGTTTCTTTTCTTCCTCCCAAACAATTGGCAGACATCTCTGCAATATCTAGAAAACGTTGGGAGATGTTTTCTGTGCTGGCACAGTTTTTCCTAGCCAGACATAGTGGAAAAGCGTTTTGCTAAGATGTAGACTACATAAGACGCGAAAGACGAAGGTAGGATGCTCTCCGGAGGTAAGAGCCGCTGCCGGGCGTCTTTCGGCAGAAGCCGCGCTAAGGAGAGCCCTGTGAGCGGCACAATCGTCTTTGCGCGAAGAAGCCGCTTCTTGGGCTCCGGCAGCCGGCGAGAGCGGCAGCTTCGGGAAGGTGAAGAAGAAAGCTGTACAACACTGGGATTGTGTGCGCACCTTGCCAACTGATAGAAAACAGTACCTTTGCACTCTCCTGACTTTTCCAATCACAGGAACATTCGATTGGAAGCTGTTTTGGACAACTTTTCTTTTCTTCCTGCCAAACACTTGGCAGACATCCGTGCAACTTCTAGAACACGATGGGAGATGTTTTCTGTGCTGGCACAGTTTTTCCTAGCCAGACATAGTGGAAAAGCGTTTTGCCGAGGTGTAGATGAGAAGAGGAGCTAAAGAAGAAGGTAGGATGCTCTCCGGAGGTAAGAGCCGCTGCCGGGCGTCTTTCGGCAGAAGCCGCGCTAAGGAGAGCCCTGTGAGCGGCACAATCGTCTTTGCGCGAAGAAGCCGCTTCTTGGGCTCCGGCAGCCGGCGAGAGCGGCAGCTTCGGGAAGGTGAAGAAGCAAGCTGTACAACACTGGGATTGTGTGCGCACCTTGCCAACTGATAGAAAACAGTACCTTTGCACTCTCCTGACTTTTCCAATCACAGGAACATTCGATTGGAAGCTGTTTTGGACAACTTTTCTTTTCTTCCTGCCAAACACTTGGCAGACATCCGTGCAACTTCTAGAACACGATGGGAGATGTTTTCTGTGCTGGCACAGTTTTTCCTAGCCAGACATAGTGGAAAAGCGTTTTGCTAAGATGTAGACTACAAAAGACGCGAAAGACGAAGGTAGGATGCTCTCCGGAGGTAAGAGCCGCTGCCGGGCGTCTTTCGGCAGAAGCCGCGCTAAGGAGAGCCCTGTGAGCGGCACAATCGTCTTTGCGCGAAGAAGCCGCTTCTTGGGCTCCGGCAGCCGGCGAGAGCGGCAGCTTCGGGAAGGTGAAGAAGCAAGCTGTACAACACTGGGATTGTGTGCGCACCTTGCCAACTGATAGAAAACAGTACCTTTGCACTCTCCTGACTTTTCCAATCACAGGAACATTCGATTGGAAGCTGTTTTGGACAACTTTTCTTTTCTTCCTGCCAAACACTTGGCAGACATCCGTGCAACTTCTAGAACACGATGGGAGATGTTTTCTGTGCTGGCACAGTTTTTCCTAGCCAGACATAGTGGAAAAGCTTTTTGCCGAGGTGTAGATGAGAAGAGGAGCTAAAGACGAAGGTAGGATGCTCTCCGGAGGTAAGAGCCGCTGCCGGGCGTCTTTCGGCAGAAGCCGCGCTAAGGAGAGCACTGTGAGCGGCACAATCGTCTTTGCGCGAAGAAGCCGCTTCTTGGGCTCCGGCAGCCGGCGAGAGCGGCAGCTTCGGGAAGGTGAAGAAGCAAGCTGTACAACACTGGGATTGTGTGCGCACCTTGCCAACTGATAGAAAACAGTACCTTTGCACTCTCCTGACTTTTCCAATCACAGGAACATTCGATTGGAAGCTGTTTTGGACAACTTTTCTTTTCTTCCTGCCAAACACTTGGCAGACATCCGTGCAACTTCTAGAACACGATGGGAGATGTTTTCTGTGCTGGCACAGTTTTTCCTAGCCAGACATAGTGGAAAAGCTTTTTGCCGAGGTGTATATGAGAAGAGGAGCTAAAGACGAAGGTAGGATGCTCTCCGGAGGTAAGAGCCGCTGCCGGGCGTCTTTCGGCAGAAGCCGCGCTAAGGAGAGCACTGTGAGCGGCACAATCGTCTTTGCGCGAAGAAGCCGCTTCTTGGGCTCCGGCAGCCGGCGAGAGCGGCAGCTTCGGGAAGGTGAAGAAGCAAGCTGTACAACACTGGGATTGTGTGCGCACCTTGCCAACTGATAGAAAACAGTACCTTTGCACTCTCCTGACTTTTCCAATCACAGGAACATTCGATTGGAAGCTGTTTTGGACAACTTTTCTTTTCTTCCTGCCAAACACTTGGCAGACATCCGTGCAACTTCTAGAACACGATGGGAGATGTTTTCTGTGCTGGCACAGTTTTTCCTAGCCAGACATAGTGGAAAAGCGTTTTGCTAAGATGTAGACTACAAAAGACGCGAAAGACGAAGGTAGGATGCTCTCCGGAGGTAAGAGCCGCTGCCGGGCGTCTTTCGGCAGAAGCCGCGCTAAGGAGAGCCCTGTGAGCGGCACAATCGTCTTTGCGCGAAGAAGCCGCTTCTTGGGCTCCGGCAGCCGGCGAGAGCGGCAGCTTCGGGAAGGTGAAGAAGCAAGCTGTACAACACTGGGATTGTGTGCGCACCTTGCCAACTGATAGAAAACAGTACCTTTGCACTCTCCTGACTTTTCCAATCACAGGAACATTCGATTGGAAGCTGTTTTGGACAACTTTTCTTTTCTTCCTGCCAAACACTTGGCAGACATCCGTGCAACTTCTAGAACACGATGGGAGATGTTTTCTGTGCTGGCACAGTTTTTCCTAGCCAGACATAGTGGAAAAGCGTTTTGCTAAGATGTAGACGACAAGAGAGGCTAAAGAGTGGATGTTAGCAAATGACACCCATCTTCAAAAAAGGCAATTAAGAGGACTCGCCATAGTACAAACCAGCCAGCCTCTTTTTTATCCCCAGGAAGTTGATGAAGCAGCTCTTCCTGGAAATCCTTGCCAGGCACATGACAGATGACCAAATAATGTAGTTAGCAATATTTTTCAGGGGAATTTCATGCTGAACATCACTTTAAACTCCTCTGATGAATCAACTTGACTGGTAGATGAAGGGAATATTATCTGCCTGGGCTTCAGGGAGGTTTTTGACATACCTCTACATGGCATCACACATACATATGGAAGCAATAGTGCAAAGGGGAGGGAATCAGTGTCTTTTCAGTGATGCTGAGGGAAAAGACAAGAGGCAGTGGGCACACACTGAAATACAGGAGATTGCCTTTGAACATCAGTAAATGTTTCTTTACTGTCAGGGTGACTGAACCACGGCACAGACTGCCCAGAAAGATTGTGGAGCCTGGATCTTTGAAGACATTAAAAGTACACCCAGATAGAATCCTGGGCAAGAGGCTCTAGGTATCCTGGTTTAGGCAGGGGGGTTGGGCCTGGTTAGCCCCACCAACCCCTTCCACTCTCTTTCATTCTGTGCTAGTGAATTCTCTTCAAGATGCATTTCAAAGCGCTGGCATGACAAAGTTCTGTGCAGACAGAGATCCAAATGGACATGGCATCTAAGTTCCTTAAGCAGTGTTCAAGAAGAATGTAAAACTCTGGCACAAGTGTCTCTTCCCTAACTGAATCCCTTTCATGGGAAAATTCCCAGCTCTAGAAAGATCTTCTGATACGCATGCTTAAGACTGACACTGGCTGAGCAAATTTCTCCCTATGTATATCTAAGACCAGTTAGGATCTTCACCCAAAGTGCAGTCAACATAGTCACAGAATGCCTATTGTTAAGAAGTGACAGCTTCCATCAGAATGGCAGCTATTGGTCCACAAAATGGATTAATGGATGGGAATTATCTACGTGGGTTAAAAACAAAAATAAAGAGTTGGTCTTTATTTATCAATTTCATGGCAATATTGATAAGGGAAGAAAAAGATCTAAGTCCTTGACTTTCTGGACTCGAGGAAAGATTTTAAAAATTCCTTGTAAAAATGTATGATCACAATCAGACTATTGAAACCATTTTAGTTGGGAACAAAGTTCCAAAATTGTCTAGATAGTGGCAAAGAAGCCAAGAAAATAGGAAAGAAACAAAAAGAGAGCAAAAGAGTCAGCTTCAGTGTACAAGCTCGTTCTAGAAGTAGTCTGCTGGGAAAAGGAACCCCCAGCTAAATTTCCAATGTATTCCTGCGCTTGATTCAGTAACTGGTCAATGTAAAAACCAATCCTTTTGTACAACTTCTTCCAGCAACAAAAACTCCAACAGGTTGACACTACCATCATGCCTGTTCCAGACATATTTAAAAGAGAAATGATGATTTTCTTGAAAACCTACTTACATAAAAGTTGCAAGATGGTGGAGGGATTCCCACATCCTCCTTCCTCCATCTGGCTTGAAAGTATATTTGATAAAATATGCAACAAAGCACATGATTTATAAGGGAGAGTCAAATGGATGATTTGGGAATCGATCTCTTGTTGATAGTAAACTTCATATCCACTCGGTGTGACCTTTTTAAAACAAAATGTGGAGCTGAGGCATGAATCTGCCACAACAATTGTAAAACAAACATACACACTCCCCTTCATATGCCCCCCCCTCCACACACACCTAGGCACACACAGAGATCAGCATAGCAGATCATGAACACCTTGGAAAAGACTGAAATGCTAAATGCCTCTCTTGATGGGCAAAAGAGCTGGTGCAGTAATTCAAATGCCTGGTACAAAAATTCTGTTTAATATTTAGCTCCTATTTAAAACACAGCTTTTCATTTCATTCTATTTACAGAATATTTTCATTTCATTTGTTTCTTTAAAATTACTTAGTTCTCACCTGTTGTATGTCTAGGAATATTTTCTTCCAAAAATAGAAAAAAATAGATGATATCTTTTCAGCAGAAAACATTGGTTGATACAATTTTAAACCATCATGATATGGAAGAATTCTTCTGTCCCTCTCGAAGGTGGAAGAAGCATTTGGATCACAGATCATCTACAATGAAATACTTGACATGTTTAAGATGCTTTCAATCAATTTTGATCGTCAATTGCTTATTTGTTGTAAACAGTAATTTTTCAGTGAAGGGAAAGCGTGTGTGGTATATCTACATGATATGTTCAAAGGCAGTTCCTACTAATGGCCAGGCTGAATTCCAGTAAATAATGTCCCGAATGATATTTTGCCGCCTTCTTTGGCACTTCATGAAATCTTACCCCGATGAAGTGCTGAAACACAGAGATTTTCTCTTAGAGAGTGTCTCATGTTGTAACCTATCCCATGGATTTTATGCTGTAATTCTTATCTCTTTTAAAATTTACTATCTTCTGTACAGTTTTCATGAAACTTTCTGTTACAGTAGTGAATAGCACAGATAAATGTCATTTTGTACAACTTTGAATTTACCCCAAGAGCTGAGAGAAAACTTGATCCTATACTTCAATCCGAGTTTCTTCTATAGTCCAACTTTGTTTCTCTACCATCAAGCTTCTCCTTTGTTGCTGCTCCAAGCCCCGTCCAAGGTGACCTTGAATACTTTCAGGGATGGGACACCCACAACTTCTCTGGGCAACCTGTTCCAGTGTTCCAGCACTCCCACAGTAAAAAAGGCCTTCCTTTCATCTAATATGTGTAGGAAATCATAAATCTAGGCATAGAAGCTTGGAGTGCAAATTTGAAATTCTTTGGATTTGAAGCACATTTTATATGAATACTGACTTACAGATGACTAAAAGATGTTGATGGGCATTTGAGCTGACAAGTTTTGAAAAAGTGCACGGAAATTAAAATTGAAACCACTAAAATTAAAAACTCCTTGCCATTTTCTTTTTCCTCTCCTATTCAAAATTGCATATGTCAGATATCAGTGCTTCATGCAAACCTCTCAGATGCTCTCAGAGAAAAAGCTTTTCTTTCAGACTAAGTTGCGGTTGACGTAGAACACTAGCAGGAGTGAAAGATTTTCTGGGCATTGGGGCAGCACGTTCTCCTTGGATTTGTGTGCAGAATGCATTTTATCCAAACTGGAAAATAGATCCCAGCTCTGTTCTATTCATCATTCTTACTTCATCAGGCCAGAAGATTCTGTGAAAAGTAGCCTGTGGACCTTGAAGACAGCGCATGTGAACCAGATGAGAGGTGATAGAGAAGTTGAGGGAGAGAAGAAAGAGCATATGGCTGAAACCAGAAAGTATTTCTCCACGTGATCATGGAAGATTGCAGGAGCCACTTGGTACTATCAAACCAGCCCGACTTGGCACTGGTGCCACTATGGGTCTGGGAGCCATGTTGCATATCGTGCATTTTAAGGAGCCAGCTGGACACACCCAGCCATATGCCCCCAAACACAAACCAAGCCCTTTTCTCTGGCAAACAAAACTCAGCTGCCCTGCTTCTGGATGGCAGATTGCAGGACGCACTTGGTACTATCAAACCAGCCCAACTTGGCACTGGTGCCACCTTGGCTCTGGGAACCATCCTGCCTATTGTAGCTTTTCAGGAGCCAGCCGGTCACTCCCAGCCATAGGCCCCCAAACAGAAATCTCGGCCCGTTTCCCTGGCAAACAAAAGTAAGCTGCCCCGCTTCTGGATGGCAGATTGCAGGAGCTACTTAGTACTATCAAATCAGCCCGACTTGGCACAGGTGCCACCTTGGATCTGGGAACCATCCTGTGTATCGTGGATTTTCAGGGGCCAGCCGGCCACTCTCAGCCATATGCACCAAACACAAACCACGGACCTTTTCTCTGGCAAACAAAAATCAGCTGCCCCACTTCTGGATGGCAGATTGCAGGAGCCACTTGGGACTATCACACCAGCACAACATGGCACTGCTGCCACCTTGGATCTGGGAACAATCATGCGTATCGTACATATTCAGGAACCAGCCGAACACTCCCAGCCACAGGCCCCCAAACACAAACAACGGCCCATTTCCCTGGCAAACAAAACTCAGCTGCCCCGCTTCTGGATGGCAGTTTGCAGGAGCCACTTGGGACTATCAAACCAGCCCGACTTGGTAATGGTACCACCTTGGATCTGGGAACCATCCGGCGTATCGTGGATTTTCAGGGGCCAGCCGGTCATTCCCAGCCATATGCTCCCAAACACAAACCTCGGCCCTTTTCTCTGGCAAACAAAACTCAACTGCCCCTCTTCTGGATGGCAAATTGCAGGACGCACTTGGTACTACAAAAAGAGCCCGACTTGGCAGTGGTGCCACCTTGGCTCTGGGAACCATCCTGCGTATCGAGCATTTTAAGGAGCCAGCCGGCAATTCCCAGCCGTATGCCCCAAAAAGAAACCACGGGCCTTTTCTCTGGCAAAAAAAACTCAGCTGTCCCGCTTCTGGATGGCAGATTGCAGGAGTCACTTTGAACCATACAACCAGCCTTACTTGGCACTGGTGCCACCTTGGATCTGGGAACCATCCTGCCTATCGTTGATTTTCAGGGGCCAGCCTACCACTCTCGGCCATAGGCCCCCAAACACAAACCACAGCCCTTATCTCTAGCAAACAAAATTTAGCTGCCCCGCTTCTGGATGGCAAATTGCAGGAGCCACTGGGTACTATCAAACCAGCCCGACTTGGCACTGGTGCCACCTTTGGTCTGGGAACCATCCTGCGTATTGTGGATTGTCAGGAGACAGCCGACCACTCTCGGCCACAGACCCCAATCAAAAACAAAGGTCCGTTTCCCTGGCAAAAAAAACTCAGCTGCCCCGCTTCTGGATGGGAGATTGCAGGAGGCACTTGACACTGTCAAACGAGCCCCACTTTGTACTGGTGCCACCTTGGGTCTGGGAACCATGCTGCGTATCGTGGATTTTCAGGAGCCAGCCGGCCACTGCCAGCCTCAGGCCCCCAAACAAAAACCACAGCCTTTTTCTCTGGCAAACAAAACTCAGCTGCCCCGCTTCTGGATGGCAGATTGCAGGAGCCACTTGGTACTATCAAACCAGCCCGACTTGGCACTGGTGCCACCTTGGGTCTGGGAACCATCCTGCCTATCGTGGATTTTAAGGAGCCAGCCGGCTACTCCCAGCCACAGGCCCCCAACAAAAACCACGGCCCTTTTTTCTCGCAAACAAAACTTAGCTGCCTCACTTCTGGATGGCAGATTGCAGGAGCCACTTGGTGTAATCAAACCAGCCCGACTTGGCACTGGTGCCACCTTGGGTCTGGGAACCATCCTGCGTATCGTGGATTCTAAGGAGCCAGCCGGCCACTCCCAGCCACAGGCCCCCAAACAAAATCGACGGCGCTGTTCCCTGGAAAACAAAACACGCCTGCCAACTTTTTGATGGAGTTTGCAGGAGCCACTTGGTACTATCAAACCAGCCCAACTTGGCACTGGTGCCACCATGGGTCTGGTAAACATCCTGCGTATCGTGGATTCTTAGGAGCCAGCCGGCCACTCCTAGCCACAGGCCCCCAAACAAAAACCTAGGCCTATTTCTCTGGCAAACAAAAGTAAGCTGCCCCGCTTCTGGATGGCAGATTGCAGGAGACACTTGGGACTATCAAAGCAGCCCAACTTGGCACTGGTGCCACCTTGGATCTGGGAACCATGCTGTGTATCGTGGATTTTCAGGGGCCAGCCGGCCACTCTCAGCCATATGCCCCCAAATAGAAACCTCGGCCCGTTTCTCTGGCAAACAAAACTCAACTGCCCCTCTTCTGGATGGCAAATTGCAGGACCCACTTGGTAGTATCAAATTAGCCCAACTTGGCACTGGTGCCATCATGGGTCTGGTAAACATCCTGCCTATCTTAGCTTTTCATGAGCCGGCCGGTCACTCCGTGCCATAGGCCCCCAGAGAAATACCTCGGCCCGTTTCCCTGGCAAACAAAAGTAAGCTGCCCCTCTTCTGGATGGCAGATTGCAGGAACCACTTGCTACTATCAAACCAGCCCAACTTGGCACTGGTGCCACCTTGGCTCTGGGAACCATGCTGCGTAACGTAGATTCTAAGAGGACAGGCGGACACTCCCAGCCACAGGCCTCTAAACAAAAACAACGGCGCGTTACCCTGGAAAACAAAACTCGCCTGCCAACTTTTTGATGGCAGATTGCAGGAGCCACTTGGTACTATCAAACCAGCCCAACTTGGCACTGGTGCCACCATGGGTCTGGTCACCATCCTGCCTATCGTAGCTTTTCAGGAGCCAGCTGGTCACTCCCAGCCTTAGGCCCCCAGACAAATACCTCGGCCCGTTTCCCTGGCAAACAAAAGTAAGCTGCCCCGCTTCTGGATGGCAGATTGCAGGAGCCACATGGTACTATCAAACCAGGCCAACATGGCACTGGTGCCACCTTGGCTCTGGGAACCATCCTGCCTATCGTGGATTTTCAGGCGCCAGCCGGCCACTCTCAGCCATATGCCCCCAAACACAAACCACGGCCCTTTTCTCTGGTAAACAAAACTCAACTGCCCCTCTTCTGGATGGCAAATTGCAGGACGCACTTGGTACTACGAAAACAGCCCGACTTGGCAGTGATGCCACCTTGGGTCAGGGAACCATCCTGCGTATCGATGTTTTTAAGGAGTCAGCCGGCAACGTCCAGCCATATACCCCCAAAAAAAACCCACGGAACTTTTCTCCAGCAAGCAAAAATCCGCTGCCCCGCGTCTGGATGGCAGATTGCAGGAGCTATTTAGTATTATCAAACCAGCCCGACTTGGCACTGGTGCCACCATGGGTCTGGTCACCATCCTGCCTATCGTAGCTTTTCAGGAGCCAGCCCGTCACTCTCAGCCATAGGCCCCAAACACAAACCACGGCCCTTTTCTCTGGAAAACAAAACTCAACTGCCCCTCTTCTGGATGGCAGATTGCAGGAGCCACTGGGTACTATGAAACCAGCCCTACTTGGCACTGGTGCCACCTTGGGTCTGGGAACCATGCTGCGTATCATGGATTTTCAGGAGCCAGCCGGCCCCTCCCAGCCACAGGCCCCGAAACACAAACAACAGCCTTTTTCTCTGGCAAACAAAATTCAGCTGCCCCGCTTCTGGATGGCAGATTGCAGGAGCCACTTGGTGCTATCAAACCAGCCCGACTTGGCACTGGTGCCACCTCTGGTCTGGGAACCATCCTGCGTATCGTGTGTTCTAAGGAGCCAGCCGGCCACTCCCAGCCACAGTCCCGAAGACACAAACAACGGCGCTTTTCCCTGGAAAACAAAACTGGCCTGCCAACTTTTTGATGGCAGATTGCAGGAGCCACTTGGTACTATCAAACCAGCCCAACTTGGCACTGGTGCCACCATGGGTCTGGTCACCATCCTGCCTATCGTAGCTTTTCAGGAGCCAGCCGGTCACACCCAGCCATAGGTCCCCAGACAAATACTTCGGCCCGTTTCCCTGGCAAACAAAAGTAAGCTGCCCGGCTTCTGGATGGCAGATTGCAGGAGCCACTTGGTACTATCAAACCAGCCCAACTTGACACTGGTGCCACCTTGGCTCTGGGAACCATGCTGCGTAACCCGGATTCTAAGACGACAGGCAGCCACTGCCAGCCACAGGCCTCCAAACAAAATCAACGGCGCTTTTCCCTGGAAAACAAAACTCGCCTGACAACTTTTAGATGGCAGATTGCAGGAGCCAGTTGGTACCATCAAACCAGCCCAACTTGGCACTGGTGCCACCTTGGGTCTGGGAACCATCCTGCCTATTGTTGCTTTTCAGGAGCCAGCCGGTCACTCCTAGCCCTAGGCCCCCAGTCATAAACCTCGGCCCGTTTCCCAGGCACACAAATGTAAGCTACCCCGCTTCAGGATGGCAGATTGCAGGAGCCACTTTTCACCATCAAACCAGCCCGACGTGGCACTGGTGCCACCTTGGGTCTGGGAACCATCCTGCGTATCGTGTGTTCTAAGGAGCCAGCCGGCCACTCCCACCCACAGTCCCCCAAACACAAACAACGGCGCTTTTCCCTGGAAAACAAAACTCGCCTGACAACTTTTTGATGGCAGATTGCAGGAGCCACTTGGTACTATCAAACCAGCCCAACTTGGCACTGGTGCCACCATGGGTCTGGTCACCATCCTGCCTATCGTAGCTTTTCAGGAGCCAGGCGGTCACTCCCAGCCATAGGCCCCCAGACACAAACCTCGGCCCGTTTCCCTGGCAAACAAAAGTAAGCTGCCCCGCTTCTGCATGGCAGATTGCAGGTGCTATTTAGTACTATCAAACCAGCCCAACTTGGCACTGGTGCCACCTCTGGTCTGGGAACCATCCTGCCTATCGTGGATTTTCAGGGGCCAGACGGCCACTATCAGCCATATGCCCCCAAAAACAAACCACGGCCCTTTTCTCTGGTAAACAAAACTCAACTGCCCCTCTTCTGGATGGCAAATTTTAGGACGCACTTTGTACTACGAAAACCGCCCGACTTGGCACTGGTGCCACCTTGGTTCAGGGAACCATCCCGCCTATCGTAGCTTTTTAAGGAGCCAGCAGGCCACGCCCAGCCATATAGACCCAAAAACAAACCACGGACCATTTCTCTTGGAAACAAAAATCCGCTGCCCCGCGTCAGGATGGCAGATTGCAGGAGCCACTTTGCACCATCAAACCACCCCGACTTGGCACTGGTGCCATCTTGGATCTGGGAACCATCCTGCCTATCGTAGCTTTTCAGGAGCCAGGCGGTTACTCCCAACCATAGGCCCCCAAACAGAAAGCCTGCCCGTTTCCCTGGCAAACAAAAGTAAGCTACCCCGCTTCTGGATGGCAGATTGCAGGAGCCACTTGGTACTATCAAACCAGCCCAACTTGACACTGGTGCCACTTTGGGTCTGGGAACCATGCTGCGTAACGTAGATTCTAAGGCGCCAGGCGGCCACTCCCAGCCATAGGCCCCCAAATACAAACAACGGCGCTTTTCCCTGGAAAACAAAACTCGCCTGCCAGCTTTTTGATGGCAGATTGCAGGAGCCACTTGGTACTATCAAATCATCCCAACTTGGCACTGGTGCCACTATGGGTCTGGGAACCATCCTGCCTATTGTAGCATTTCAGGAGCCAGCCGGTCACTCCCAGCCATAGGCCCCCAGACACAAACCTCGGACCGTTTCCCTGGCAAACAAAATTAAGCTACCCCGATTCTGGATGGCAGATTGCAGGAGCCACTTGGTAGTGTCAAAACAGCCCGACTTAACACTGGTGCCACCTTGGGTCTGGGAACCATCCTGCGTATCGTGGATTCTAAGCAGCCACCCGGCCACTCCCAGCCACAGGCCCCCAAACAGAAAGAACGGCGCTTTTCCCTGGAAAACAAAACTCGCCTGCCAACATTTTGATGGCAGATTGCAGGAGCCACTTGGTACTATCAAACCAGCCCAACTTGGCACTGGTGCCACCATGGGTCTGGTCACCATCCTGCCTATCGTAGCTTTTCAGGAGCCAGCCGGTCACTCCCAGCCATAAACGCCCAGACACAAACCTCGGCCCGTTTCCATGGAAAACAAAAGTAAGCTGCCCCGCTTCTGGATGGCAGATTGCAGGACGCGCTTGGTAGTATCAAACCAGCCCAACTTGGCACTGGTGCCATCATGGGTCTGGTAAGCATCCTGCCTATCTTAGCTTTTCAGGAGCCGGCCGGTCACTCCCTGCCATAGGCCCCCAGAGAAAAACCTCGGCCTGTTTCCCTGGCAAACAAAAGTAAGCTGCCCCTCTTCTGGATGGCAGATTGCAGGAACCACGTGCTACTATCAAACCAGCCCAACTTGGCACTGGTGCCACCTTGGCTCTGGGAACCATGCTGCGTAACGTAGATTCTAAGAGGACAGGCGGACACTCCCAGCCACAGGCCTCTAAACAAAAACAACGGCGCGTTACCCTGGAAAACAAAACTCGCCTGCCAACTTTTTGATGGCAGATTGCAGGAGCCACTTGGTACTATCAAACCAGCCCAACTTGGCACTGGTGCCACCATGGGTCTGGTCACCATCCTGCCTATCGTAGCTTTTCAGGAGCCAGCCGGTCACTCCCAGCCATAGGCCCCCAGACAAATACCTCGGCCCGTTTCCCTGGCAAACAAAAGTAAGCTGCCCCGCTTCTGGATGGCAGATTGCAGGAGCCACATGGTACTATCAAACCAGGCCAACATGGCACTGGTGCCACCTTGGCTCTGGGAACCATCCTGCCTATCGTGGATTTTCAGGCGCCAGCCGGCCACTCTCAGCCATATGCCCCCAAACACAAACCACGGCCCTTTTCTCTGGTAAACAAAACTCAACTGCCCCTCTTCTGGATGGCAAATTGCAGGACGCACTTGGTACTACGAAAACAGCCCGTCTTGGCAGTGATGCCACCTTGGGTCAGGGAACCATCCTGCGTATCGATGTTTTTAAGGAGTCAGCCGGCAACGTCCAGCCATATACCCCCAAAAAAAACCCACGGAACTTTTCTCCAGCAAGCAAAAATCCGCTGCCCCGCGTCTGGATGGCAGATTGCAGGAGCTATTTAGTATTATCAAACCAGCCCGACTTGGCACTGGTGCCACCATGGGTCTGGTCACCATCCTGCCTATCGTAGCTTTTCAGGAGCCAGCCCGTCACTCTCAGCCATAGGCCCCAAACACAAACCACGGCCCTTTTCTCTGGAAAACAAAACTCAACTGCCCCTCTTCTGGATGGCAGATTGCAGGAGCCACTGGGTACTATGAAACCAGCCCTACTTGGCACTGGTGCCACCTTGGGTCTGGGAACCATGCTGCGTATCATGGATTTTCAGGAGCCAGCCGTCCACTGCCAGCCACAGGCCCCGAAACACAAACAACAGCCTTTTTCTCTGGCAAACAAAATTCAGCTGCCCCGCTTCTGGATGGCAGATTGCAGGAACCACTTGGTACTAACAAACCAGACCGACTTGGCACTGGTGCCACCTTGGGTCTGGGAACCATCCTGCGTATCGTGGATTCTAAGGAGCCAGCTGGCCACTCCCAGCCACAGGCCCAAAAACAGACACAACGGTGCTTTTCCCTGGAAAACAAAACTCGCCTGCCAACTTTTTGATGGCAGATTGCAGGAACCACTTGGTACTATCAAACCAGCCCGACTTGGCACTGGTGCTACCTTGGGTCTGGGAACCATGCTGCGTATCGTGGATTCTAAGGAGCCAGCCGGCCACTCCAGCCACAGGCCCGCAGACACAAACAACGGCGCTTTTCCCTGGAAAACAAAACTCGCCTGCCGACTTTTTGATGGCAAATTGCAGGAGCCACTTGGTACTATGAAATCAGCCGAACATGGCACTGGTGCCACCATGGGTCTGGTCACCATCCTGCCTATCGTAGCTTTTCAGGAGCCAGCCGGTCACTCCCAGCCATAGGCCGCCAGACACAAACATCGGCCGGTTTCCCTGGCACACAAAAGTAAGCTACCGCACTTCTGGATGGCAGATTGCAGGAGCCACTTTGCACCATCAAACCAGCCCGACTTGGCA
The DNA here is from genome assembly GCF_035770615.1 of Melospiza melodia melodia. Classification (NCBI taxonomy): domain Eukaryota; kingdom Metazoa; phylum Chordata; class Aves; order Passeriformes; family Passerellidae; genus Melospiza; species Melospiza melodia. Next base: position 60,991,184 of record NC_086198.1, read on the forward strand.
CTGGTGCCACCTTGGGTCTGGGAACCATCCTGCGTATCGTGGATTCTAAGCAGCCACCCGGCCACTTCGTGCCACAGGCGCCCAAAAACAAACAACGGCGCTTTTCCCTGGAAAACAAAACTCGCCTGCCAACATTTTGATGGCAGATTGCAGGAGCCACTTGGTACTATCAAACCAGCCCAACTTGGCACTGGTGCCACCATGGGTCTGGTCACCATCCTGCCTATCGTAGCTTTTCAGGAGCCAGCCGGTCACTCCCAGCCATAAACCCCCAGAGAAAAACCTCGGCCCGTTTCCCTGGCAAACAAAAGTAAGCTGCCCCACTTCTGGATGGCAGATTGCAGGAGCCACTTGGTGGTATCAAATTAGCCCAACTTGGCACTGGTGCCATCATGGGTCTGGTAAACATCCTGCCTATCTTAGCTTTTCAGGAGCCGGCCGGTCACTCCGTGCCATAGGCCCCCAGAGAAATACCTCGGCCCGTTTCCCTGGCAAACAAAAGTAAGCTGCCCCTCTTCTGGATGGCAGATTGCAGGAACCACTTGCTACTATCAAACCAGCCCAACTTGGCACTGGTGCCACCTTGGCTCTGGGAACCATGCTGCGTAACGTAGATTCTAAGAGGACAGGCGGACACTCCCAGCCACAGGCCTCTAAACAAAAACAACGGCGCGTTACCCTGGATAACAAAACTCGCCTGCCAACTTTTTGATGGCAGATTGCAGGAGCCACTTGGTACTATCAAACCAGCCCAACTTGGCACTGGTGCCACCATGGGTCTGGTCACCATCCTGCCTATCGTAGCTTTTCAGGAGCCAGCCGGTCACTCCCAGCCATAGGCCCCCAGACAAATACCTCGGCCCGTTTCCCTGGCAAACAAAAGTAAGCTGCCCCGCTTCTGGATGGCAGATTGCAGGAGCCACATGGTACTATCAAACCAGGCCAACATGGCACTGGTGCCACCTTGGCTCTGGGAACCATCCTGCCTATCGTGGATTTTCAGGCGCCAGCCGGCCACTCTCAGCCATATGCCCCCAAACACAAACCACGGCCCTTTTCTCTGGTAAACAAAACTCAACTGCCCCTCTTCTGGATGGCAAATTGCAGGACGCACTTGGTACTACGAAAACAGCCCGACTTGGCAGTGATGCCACCTTGGGTCAGGGAACCATCCTGCGTATCGATGTTTTTAAGGAGTCAGCCGGCAACGTCCAGCCATATACCCCCAAAAAAAACCCACGGAACTTTTCTCCAGCAAGCAAAAATCCGCTGCCCCGCGTCTGGATGGCAGATTGCAGGAGCTATTTAGTATTATCAAACCAGCCCGACTTGGCACTGGTGCCACCATGGGTCTGGTCACCATCCTGCCTATCGTAGCTTTTCAGGAGCCAGCCCGTCACTCTCAGCCATAGGCCCCAAACACAAACCACGGCCCTTTCCTCTGGAAAACAAAACTCAACTGCCCCTCTTCTGGATGGCAGATTGCAGGAGCCACATGGTACTATCAAACCAGGCCAACATGGCACTGGTGCCACCTTGGCTCTGGGAACCATGCTGCCTATCGTGGATTTTCAGGCGCCAGCCGGCCACTCTCAGCCATATGCCCCCAAACACAAACCACGGCCCTTTTCTCTGGTAAACAAAACTCAACTGCCCCTCTTCTGGATGGCAAATTGCAGGACGCACTTGGTACTACGAAAACAGCCCGACTTGGCAGTGATGCCACCTTGGGTCAGGGAACCATCCTGCGTATCGATGTTTTTAAGGAGTCAGCCGGCAACGTCCAGCCATATACCCCCAAAAAAAACCCACGGAACTTTTCTCCAGCAAGCAAAAATCCGCTGCCACGCGTCTGGATGGCAGATTGCAGGAGCTATTTAGTATTATCAAACCAGCCCGACTTGGCACTGGTGCCACCATGGGTCTGGTCACCATCCTGCCTATCGTAGCTTTTCAGGAGCCAGCCCGTCACTCTCAGCCATAGGCCCCAAACACAAACCACGGCCCTTTTCTCTGGAAAACAAAACTCAACTGCCCCTCTTCTGGATGGCAGATTGCAGGAGCCACTGGGTACTATGAAACCAGCCCTACTTGGCACTGGTGCCACCTTGGGTCTGGGAACCATGCTGCGTATCATGGATTTTCAGGAGCCAGCCGGCCCCTCCCAGCCACAGGCCCCGAAACAAAAACAACAGCCTTTTTCTCTGGCAAACAAAATTCAGCTGCCTCGCTTCTGGATGGCAGATTGCAGGAGCCACTTGGTGCTATCAAACCAGCCCGACTTGGCACTGGTGCCACCTCTGGTCTGGGAACCATCCTGCGTATCGTGTGTTCTAAGGAGCCAGCCGGCCACTCCCAGCCACAGTCCCCCAAACACAAACAACGGCGCTTTTCCCTGGAAAACAAAACTGGCCTGCCAACTTTTTGATGGCAGATTGCAGGAGCCACTTGGTACTATCAAACCAGCCCAACTTGGCACTGGTGCCACCATGGGTCTGGTCACCATCCTGCCTATCGTAGCTTTTCAGGAGCCAGCCGGTCACACCCAGCCATAGGTCCCCAGACAAATACTTCGGCCCGTTTCCCTGGCAAACAAAAGTAAGCTGCCCCGCTTCTGGATGGCAGATTGCAGGAGCCACTTGGTACTATCAAACCAGCCCAACTTGACACTGGTGCCACCTTGGCTCTGGGAACCATGCTGCGTAACCCGGATTCTAAGACGACAGGCAGCCACTGCCAGCCACAGGCCTCCAAACAAAATCAACGGCGCTTTTCCCTGGAAAACAAAACTCGCCTGACAACTTTTAGATGGCAGATTGCAGGAGCCAGTTGGTACCATCAAACCAGCCCAACTTGGCACTGGTGCCACCTTGGGTCTGGGAACCATCCTGCCTATTGTTGCTTTTCAGGAGCCAGCCGGTCAATCCTAGCCCTAGGCCCCCAGTCATAAACCTCGGCCCGTTTCCCTGGCACACAAATGTAAGCTACCCCGCTTCAGGATGGCAGATTGCAGGAGCCACTTTTCACCATCAAACCAGCCCGACGTGGCACTGGTGCCACCTTGGGTCTGGGAACCATCCTGCGTATCGTGTGTTCTAAGGAGCCAGCCGGCCACTCCCACCCACAGTCCCCCAAACACAAACAACGGCGCTTTTCCCTGGAAAACAAAACTCGCCTGACAACTTTTTGATGGCAGATTGCAGGAGCCACTTGGTACTATCAAACCAGCCCAACTTGGCACTGGTGCCACCATGGGTCTGGTCACCATCCTGCCTATCGTAGCTTTTCAGGAGCCAGGCGGTCACTCCCAGCCATAGGCCCCCAGACACAAACCTCGGCCCGTTTCCCTGGCAAACAAAAGTAAGCTGCCCCGCTTCTGCATGGCAGATTGCAGGTGGTATTTAGTACTATCAAACCAGCCAGACTTGGCACTGGTGCCACCTCTGGTCTGGGAACCATCCTGCCTATCGTGGATTTTCAGGGGCCAGACGGCCACTATCAGCCATATGCCCCCAAAAACAAACCACGGCCCTTTTCTCTGGTAAACAAAACTCAACTGCCCCTCTTCTGGATGGCAAATTTTAGGACGCACTTTGTACTACGAAAACCGCCCGACTTGGCACTGGTGCCACCTTGGTTCAGGGAACCATCCCGCCTATCGTAGCTTTTTAAGGAGCCAGCAGGCCACGCCCAGCCATATAGACCCAAAAACAAACCACGGACCATTTCTCTTGGAAACAAAAATCCGCTGCCCCGCGTCAGGATGGCAGATTGCAGGAGCCACTTTGCACCATCAAACCACCCCGACTTGGCACTGGTGCCATCTTGGATCTGGGAACCATCCTGCCTATCGTAGCTTTTCAGGAGCCAGGCGGTTACTCCCAACCATAGGCCCCCAGACAGAAAGCCTGCCCGTTTCCCTGGCAAACAAAAGTAAGCTACCCGGCTTCTGGATGGCAGATTGCAGGAGCCACTTGGTACTATCAAACCAGCCCAACTTGACACTGGTGCCACTTTGGGTCTGGGAACCATGCTGCGTAACGTAGATTCTAAGGCGCCAGGCGGCCACTCCCAGCCACAGGCCCCCAAATACAAACAACGGCGCTTTTTCCTGGAAAACAAAACTCGCCTGCCAGCTTTTTGATGGCAGATTGCAGGAGCCACTTGGTACTATCAAATCATCCCAACTTGGCACTGGTGCCACTATGGGTCTGGGAACCATCCTGCCTATTGTAGCATTTCAGGAGCCAGCCGGTCACTCCCAGCCATAGGCCCCCAGACACAAACCTCGGCCCGTTTCCCTGGCAAACAAAATTAAGCTACCCCGATTCTGGATGGCAGATTGCAGGAGCCACTTGGTAGTGTCAAAACAGCCCGACTTAACACTGGTGCCACCTTGGGTCTGGGAACCATCCTGCGTATCGTGGATTCTAAGCAGCCACCCGGCCACTCCCAGCCACAGGCCCCCAAACAGAAAGAACGGCGCTTTTCCCTGGAAAACAAAACTCGCCTGCCAACATTTTGATGGCAGATTGCAGGAGCCACTTGGTACTATCAAACCAGCCCGACTTGGCACTGGTGCCACCATGGGTCTGGTCACCATCCTGCCTATCGTAGCTTTTCAGGAGCCAGCCGGTCACTCCCAGCCATAAACGCCCAGACACAAACCTCGGCCCGTTTCCATGGAAAACAAAAGTAAGCTGCCCCGCTTCTGGATGGCAGATTGCAGGACGCACTTGGTAGTATCAAACCAGCCCAACTTGGCACTGGTGCCATCATGGGTCTGGTAAGCATCCTGCCTATCTTAGCTTTTCAGGAGCCGGCCGGTCACTCCCTGCCATAGGCCCCCAGAGAAAAACCTCGGCCTGTTTCCCTGGCAAACAAAAGTAAGCTGCCCCTCTTCTGGATGGCAGATTGTAGGAACCACGTGCTACTATCAAACCAGCCCAACTTGGCACTGGTGCCACCTTGGCTCTGGGAACCATGCTGCGTAACGTAGATTCTAAGAGGACAGGCGGACACTCCCAGCCACAGGCCTCTAAACAAAAACAACGGCGCGTTACCCTGGAAAACAAAACTCGCCTGCCAACTTTTTGATGGCAGATTGCAGGAGCCACTTGGTACTATCAAACCAGCCCAACTTGGCACTGGTGCCACCATGGGTCTGGTCACCATCCTGCCTATCGTAGCTTTTCAGGAGCCAGCCGGTCACTCCCAGTCATAGGCCCCCAGACAAATACCTCGGCCCGTTTCCCTGGCAAACAAAAGTAAGCTGCCCCGCTTCTGGATGGCAGATTGCAGGAGCCACATGGTACTATCAAACCAGGCCAACATGGCACTGGTGCCACCTTGGCTCTGGGAACCATCCTGCCTATCGTGGATTTTCAGGCGCCAGCCGGCCACTCTCAGCCATATGCCCCCAAACACAAACCACGGCCCTTTTCTCTGGTAAACAAAACTCAACTGCCCCTCTTCTGGATGGCAAATTGCAGGACGCACTTGGTACTACAAAAACAGCCCGTCTTGGCAGTGATGCCACCTTGGGTCAGGGAACCATCCTGCGTATCGATGTTTTTAAGGAGTCAGCCGGCAACGTCCAGCCATATACCCCCAAAAAAAACCCACGGAACTTTTCTCCAGCAAGCAAAAATCCGCTGCCCCGCGTCTGGATGGCAGATTGCAGGAGCTATTTAGTATTATCAAACCAGCCCGACTTGGCACTGGTGCCACCATGGGTCTGGTCACCATCCTGCCTATCGTAGCTTTTCAGGAGCCAGCCGGTCACTCTCAGCCATAGGCCCCAAACACAAACCACGGCCCTTTTCTCTGGAAAACAAAACTCAACTGCCCCTCTTCTGGATGGCAGATTGCAGGAGCCACTGGGTACTATGAAACCAGCCCTACTTGGCACTGGTGCCACCTTGGGTCTGGGAACCATGCTGCGTATCATGGATTTTCAGGAGCCAGCCGTCCACTGCCAGCCACAGGCCCCGAAACACAAACAACAGCCTTTTTCTCTGGCAAACAAAATTCAGCTGCCCCGATTCTGGATGGCAGATTGCAGGAACCACTTGGTACTAGCAAACCAGACCGACTTGGCACTGGTGCCACCTTGGGTCTGGGAACCATCCTGCGTATCGTGGATTCTAAGGACCCAGCTGGCCACTCCCAGCCACAGGCCCAAAAACAGACACAACGGCGCTTTTCCCTGGAAAACAAAACTCGCCTGCCAACTTTTTGATGGCAGATTGCAGGAACCACTTGGTACTATCAAACCAGCCCGACTTGGCACTGGTGCTACCTTGGGTCTGGGAACCATGCTGCGTATCGTGGATTCTAAGGAGCCAGCCGGCCACTCCAGCCACAGGCCCGCAGACACAAACAACGGCGCTTTTCCCTGGAAAACAAAACTCGCCTGCCGACTTTTTGATGGCAAATTGCAGGAGCCACTTGGTACTATGAAATCAGCCGAACATGGCACTGGTGCCACCATGGGTCTGGTCACCATCCTGCCTATCGTAGCTTTTCAGGAGCCAGCCGGTCACTCCCAGCCATAGGCCGCCAGACACAAACATCGGCCGGTTTCCCTGGCACACAAAAGTAAGCTACCGCACTTCTGGATGGCAGATTGCAGGAGCCACTTTGCACCATCAAACCAGCCCGACTTGGCACTGGTGCCACCTTGGGTCTGGGAACCATCCTGCGTATCGTGGATTCTAAGCAGCCACCCGGCCACTTCGTGCCACAGGCGCCCAAAAACAAACAACGGCGCTTTTCCCTGGAAAACAAAACTCGCCTGCCAACTTTTTGATGGCAGATTGCAGGAGCCACTTGGTACTATCAAACCAGCCCAACTTGGCACTGGTGCCACCATGGGTCTGGTCACCATCCTGCCTATCGTAGCTTTTCAGGAGCCAGCCGGTCACTCCCAGCCATAAACCCCCAGAGAAAAACCTCGGCCCGTTTCCCTGGCAAACAAAAGTAAGCTGCCCCGCTTCTGGATGGCAGATTGCAGGAGCCACTTGGTAGTATCAAATTAGCCCAACTTGGCACTGGTGCCATCATGGGTCTGGTAAACATCCTGCCTATCTTAGCTTTTCAGGAGCCGGCCGGTCACTCCGTGCCATAGGCCCCCAGAGAAATACCTCGGCCGGTTTCCCTGGCAAACAAAAGTAAGCTGCCCCTCTTCTGGATGGCAGATTGCAGGAACCACTTGCTACTATCAAACCAGCCCAACTTGGCACTGGTGCCACCTTGGCTCTGGGAACCATCCTGCGTAACGTAGATTCTAAGAGGACAGGCGGACACTCCCAGCCACAGGCCTCTAAACAAAAACAACGGCGCGTTACCCTGGAAAACAAAACTCGCCTGCCAACTTTTTGATGGCAGATTGCAGGAGCCACTTGGTACTATCAAACCAGCCCAACTTGGCACTGGTGCCACCATGGGTCTGGTCACCATCCTGCCTATCGTAGCTTTTCAGGAGCCAGCTGGTCACTCCCAGCCTTAGGCCCCCAGACAAATACCTCGGCCCGTTTCCCTGGCAAACAAATGTAAGCTGCCCCGCTTCTGGATGGCAGATTGCAGGAGCCACATGGTACTATCAAACCAGGCCAACATGGCACTGGTGCCACCTTGGCTCTGGGAACCATCCTGCCTATTGTGGATTTTCAGGCGCCAGCCGGCCACTCTCAGCCATATGCCCCCAAACACAAACCACGGCCCTTTTCTCTGGTAAACAAAACTCAACTGCCCCTCTTCTGGATGGCAAATTGCAGGACGCACTTGGTACTACGAAAACAGCCCGACTTGGCAGTGATGCCACCTTGGGTCAGGGAACCATCCTGCGTATCGATGTTTTTAAGGAGTCAGCCGGCAACGTCCAGCCATATACCCCCAAAAAAAACCCACGGAACTTTTCTCCAGCAAGCAAAAATCCGCTGCCCCGCGTCTGGATGGCAGATTGCAGGAGCTATTTAGTATTATCAAACCAGCCCGACTTGGCACTGGTGCCACCATGGGTCTGGTCACCATCCTGCCTATCGTAGCTTTTCAGGAGCCAGCCCGTCACTCTCAGCCATAGGCCCCAAACACAAACCACGGCCCTTTTCTCTGGAAAACAAAACTCAACTGCCCCTCTTCTGGATGGCAGATTGCAGGAGCCACTGGGTACTATGAAACCAGCCCTACTTGGTACTGGTGCCACCTTGGGTCTGGGAACCATGCTGCGTATCATGGATTTTCAGGAGCCAGCCGGCCCCTCCCAGCCACAGGCCCCGAAACAAAAACAACAGCCTTTTTCTCTGGCAAACAAAATTCAGCTGCCCCGCTTCTGGATGGCAGATTGCAGGAGCCACTTGGTGCTATCAAACCAGCCCGACTTGGCACTGGTGCCACCTCTGGTCTGGGAACCATCCTGCGTATCGTGTGTTCTAAGGAGCCAGCCGGCCACTCCCAGCCACAGTCCCCCAAACACAAACAACGGCGCTTTTCCCTGGAAAACAAAACTGGCCTGCCAACTTTTTGATGGCAGATTGCAGGAACCACTTGGTACTATCAAACCAGCCCAACTTGGCACTGGTGCCACCATGGGTCTGGTCACCATCCTGCCTATCGTAGCTTTTCAGGAGCCAGCCGGTCACACCCAGCCATAGGTCCCCAGACAAATACTTCGGCCCGTTTCCCTGGCAAACAAAAGTAAGCTGCCCCGCTTCTGGATGGCAGATTGCAGGAGCCACTTGGTACTATCAAACCAGCCCAACTTGACACTGGTGCCACCTTGGCTCTGGGAACCATGCTGCGTAACCCGGATTCTAAGACGACAGGCAGCCACTGCCAGCCACAGGCCTCCAAACAAAATCAACGGCGCTTTTCCCTGGAAAACAAAACTCGCCTGACAACTTTTAGATGGCAGATTGCAGGAGCCAGTTGGTACCATCAAACCAGCCCAACTTGGCACTGGTGCCACCTTGGGTCTGGGAACCATCCTGCCTATCGTAGCTTTTCAGGAGCCAGCCGGTCACTCCTAGCCCTAGGCCCCCAGTCATAAACCTCGGCCCGTTTCCCTGGCACACAAATGTAAGCTACCCCGCTTCAGGATGGCAGATTGCAGGAGCCACTTTTCACCATCAAACCAGCCCGACGTGGCACTGGTGCAACCTTGGGTCTGGGAACCATCCTGCGTATCGTGTGTTCTAAGGAGCCAGCCGGCCACTCCCACCCACAGTCCCCCAAACACAAACAACGGCGCTTTTCCCTGGAAAACAAAACTCGCCTGACAACTTTTTGATGGCAGATTGCAGGAGCCACTTGGTACTATCAAACCAGCCCAACTTGGCACTGGTGCCACCATGGGTCTGGTCACCATCCTGCCTATCGTAGCTTTTCAGGAGCCAGGCGGTCACTCCCAGCCATAGGCCCCCAGACACAAACCTCGGCCCGTTTCCCTGGCAAACAAAAGTAAGCTGCCCCGCTTCTGCATGGCAGATTGCAGGTGCTATTTAGTACTATCAAACCAGCCAGACTTGGCACTGGTGCCACCTCTGGTCTGGGAACCATCCTGCCTATCGTGGATTTTCAGGGGCCAGACGGCCACTATCAGCCATATGCCCCCAAAAACAAACCACGGCCCTTTTCTCTGGTAAACAAAACTCAACTGCCCCTCTTCTGGATGGCAAATTTTAGGACGCACTTGGTACTACGAAAACCGCCCGACTTGGCACTGGTGCCACCTTGGTTCAGGGAACCATCCCGCCTATCGTAGCTTTTTAAGGAGCCAGCAGGCCACGCCCAGCCATATAGACCCAAAAACAAACCACGGACCATTTCTCTTGGAAACAAAAATCCGCTGCCCCGCGTCAGGATGGCAGATTGCAGGAGCCACTTTGCACCATCAAACCACCCCGACTTGGCACTGGTGCCATCTTGGATCTGGGAACCATCCTGCCTATCGTAGCTTTTCAGGAGCCAGGCGGTGACTCCCAACCATAGGCCCCCAGACAGAAAGCCTGCCCGTTTCCCTGGCAAACAAAAGTAAGCTACCCCGCTTCTGGATGGCAGATTGCAGGAGCCACTTGGTACTATCAAACCAGCCCAACTTGACACTGGTGCCACTTTGGGTCTGGGAACCATGCTGCGTAACGTAGATTCTAAGGCGCCAGGCGGCCACTCCCAGCCACAGGCCCCCAAATACAAACAACGGCGCTTTTCCCTGGAAAACAAAACTCGCCTGCCAGCTTTTTGATGGCAGATTGCAGGAGCCACTTGGTACTATCAAATCATCCCAACTTGGCACTGGTGCCACTATGGGTCTGGGAACCATCCTGCCTATTGTAGCATTTCAGGAGCCAGCCGGTCACTCCCAGCCATAGGCCCCCAGACACAAACCTCGGACCGTTTCCCTGGCAAACAAAATTAAGCTACCCCGATTCTGGATGGCAGATTGCAGGAGCCACTTGGTAGTGTCAAAACAGCCCGACTTAACACTGGTGCCACCTTGGGTCTGGGAACCATCCTGCGTATCGTGGATTCTAAGCAGCCACCCGGCCACTCCGTGCCACAGGCGCCCAAACACAAACAACGGCGCTTTTCCCTGGAAAACAAAACTCGCCTGCCAACTTTTTGATGGCAGATTGCAGGAGCCACTTGGTACTATCAAACCAGCCCAACTTGGCACTGGTGCCACCATGGGTCTGGTCACCATCCTGCCTATCGTAGCTTTTCAGGAGCCAGCCGGTCACTCCCAGCCATAAACGCCCAGACACAAACCTCGGCCCGTTTCCATGGAAAACAAAAGTAAGCTGCCCCGCTTCTGGATGGCAGATTGCAGGACGCACTTGGTAGTATCAAACCAGCCCAACTTGGCACTGGTGCCATCATGGGTCTGGTAAGCATCCTGCCTATCTTAGCTTTTCAGGAGCCGGCCGGTCACTCCCTGCCATAGGCCCCCAGAGAAAAACCTCGGCCTGTTTCCCTGGCAAACAAAAGTAAGCTGCCCCTCTTCTGGATGGCAGATTGCAGGAACCACGTGCTACTATCAAACCAGCCCAACTTGGCACTGGTGCCACCTTGGCTCTGGGAACCATGCTGCGTAACGTAGATTCTAAGAGGACAGGCGGACACTCCCAGCCACAGGCCTCTAAACAAAAACAACGGCGCGTTACCCTGGAAAACAAAACTCGCCTGCCAACTTTTTGATGGCAGATTGCAGGAGCCACTTGGTACTATCAAACCAGCCCAACTTGGCACTGGTGCCACCATGGGTCTGGTCACCATCCTGCCTATCGTAGCTTTTCAGGAGCCAGCCGGTCACTCCCAGCCATAGGCCCCCAGACAAATACCTCGGCCCGTTTCCCTGGCAAACAAAAGTAAGCTGCCCCGCTTCTGGATGGCAGATTGCAGGAGCCACATGGTACTATCAAACCAGGCCAACATGGCACTGGTGCCACCTTGGCTCTGGGAACCATCCTGCCTATCGTGGATTTTCAGGCGCCAGCCGGCCACTCTCAGCCATATGCCCCCAAACACAAACCACGGCCCTTTTCTCTGGTAAACAAAACTCAACTGCCCCTCTTCTGGATGGCAAATTGCAGGACGCACTTGGTACTACGAAAACAGCCCGTCTTGGCAGTGATGCCACCTTGGGTCAGGGAACCATCCTGCGTATCGATGTTTTTAAGGAGTCAGCCGGCAACGTCCAGCCATATACCCCCAAAAAAAACCCACGGAACTTTTCTCCAGCAAGCAAAAATCCGCTGCCCCGCGTCTGGATGGCAGATTGCAGGAGCTATTTAGTATTATCAAACCAGCCCGACTTGGCACTGGTGCCACCATGGGTCTGGTCACCATCCTGCCTATCGTAGCTTTTCAGGAGCCAGCCGGTCACTCTCAGCCATAGGCCCCAAACACAAACCACGGCCCTTTTCTCTGGAAAACAAAACTCAACTGCCCCTCTTCTGGATGGCAGATTGCAGGAGCCACTGGGTACTATGAAACCAGCCCTACTTGGCACTGGTGCCACCTTGGGTCTGGGAACCATGCTGCGTATCATGGATTTTCAGGAGCCAGCCGGCCCCTCCCAGCCACAGGCCCCGAAACAAAAACAACAGCCTTTTTCTCTGGCAAACAAAATTCAGCTGCCCCGCTTCTGGATGGCAGATTGCAGGAGCCACTTGGTGCTATCAAACCAGCCCGACTTGGCACTGGTGCCACCTCTGGTCTGGGAACCATCCTGCGTATCGTGTGTTCTAAGGAGCCAGCCGGCCACTCCCAGCCACAGTCCCCCAAACACAAACAACGGCGCTTTTCCCTGGAAAACAAAACTGGCCTGCCAACTTTTTGATGGCAGATTGCAGGAGCCACTTGGTACTATCAAACCAGCCCAACTTGGCACTGGTGCCACCATGGGTCTGGTCACCATCCTGCCTATCGTAGCTTTTCAGGAGCCAGCCGGTCACACCCAGCCATAGGTCCCCAGACAAATACTTCGGCCCGTTTCCCTGGCAAACAAAAGTAAGCTGCCCCGCTTCTGGATGGCAGATTGCAGGAGCCACTTGGTACTATCAAACCAGCCCAACTTGACACTGGTGCCACCTTGGCTCTGGGAACCATGCTGCGTAACCCGGATTCTAAGACGACAGGCAGCCACTGCCAGCCACAGGCCTCCAAACAAAATCAACGGCGCTTTTCCCTGGAAAACAAAACTCGCCTGACAACTTTTAGATGGCAGATTGCAGGAGCCAGTTGGTACCATCAAACCAGCCCAACTTGGCACTGGTGCCACCTTGGGTCTGGGAACCATCCTGCCTATTGTTGCTTTTCAGGAGCCAGCCGGTCACTCCTAGCCCTAGGCCCCCAGTCAAAAACCTCGGCCCGTTTCCCTGGCACACAAATGTAAGCTACCCCGCTTCAGGATGGCAGATTGCAGGAGCCACTTTTCACCATCAAACCAGCCCGACGTGGCACTGGTGCCACCTTGGGTCTGGGAACCATCCTGCGTATCGTGTGTTCTAAGGAGCCAGCCGGCCACTCCCACCCACAGTCCCCCAAACACAAACAACGGCGCTTTTCCCTGGAAAACAAAACTCGCCTGACAACTTTTTGATGGCAGATTGCAGGAGCCACTTGGTACTATCAAACCAGCCCAACTTGGCACTGGTGCCACCATGGGTCTGGTCACCATCCTGCCTATCGTAGCTTTTCAGGAGCCAGGCGGTCACTCCCAGCCATAGGCCCCCAGACACAAACCTCGGCCCGTTTCCCTGGCAAACAAAAGTAAGCTGCCCCGCTTCTGCATGGCAGATTGCAGGTGCTATTTAGTACTATCAAACCAGCCTGACTTGGCACTGGTGCCACCTCTGGTCTGGGAACCATCATGCCTATCGTGGATTTTCAGGGGCCAGACGGCCACTATCAGCCATATGCCCCCAAAAACAAACCACGGCCCTTTTCTCTGGTAAACAAAACTCAACTGCCCCTCTTCTGGATGGCAAATTGCAGGACGCACTTTGTACTACGAAAACCGCCCGACTTGGCACTGGTGCCACCTTGGTTCAGGGAACCATCCCGCCTATCGTAGCTTTTTAAGGAGCCAGCAGGCCACGCCCAGCCATATAGACCCAAAAACAAACCACGGACCATTTCTCTTGGAAACAAAAATCCGCTGCCCCGCGTCAGGATGGCAGATTGCAGGAGCCACTTTGCACCATCAAACCACCCCGACTTGGCACTGGTGCCATCTTGGATCTGGGAACCATCCTGCCTATCGTAGCTTTTCAGGAGCCAGGCGGTTACTCCCAACCATAGGCCCCCAGACAGAAAGCCTGCCCGTTTCCCTGGCAAACAAAAGTAAGCTACCCCGCTTCTGGATGGCAGATTGCAGGAGCCACTTGGTACTATCAAACCAGCCCAACTTGACACTGGTGCCACTTTGGGTCTGGGAACCATGCTGCGTAACGTAGATTCTAAGGCGCCAGGCGGCCACTCCCAGCCACAGGCCCCCAAATAAAAACAACGGCGCTTTTCCCTGGAAAACAAAACTCGCCTGCCAGCTTTTTGATGGCAGATTGCAGGAGCCACTTGGTACTATCAAATCATCCCAACTTGGCACTGGTGCCACTATGGGTCTGGGAACCATCCTGCCTATTGTAGCATTTCAGGAGCCAGCCGGTCACTCCCAGCCATAGGCCCCCAGACACAAAGCTCGGACCGTTTCCCTGGCAAACAAAATTAAGCTACCCCGATTCTGGATGGCAGATTGCAGGAGCCACTTGGTAGTGTCAAAACAGCCCGACTTAACACTGGTGCCACCTTGGGTCTGGGAACCATCCTGCGTATCGTGGATTCTAAGCAGCCACCCGGCCACTCCGTGCCACAGGCGCCCAAACACAAACAACGGCGCTTTTCCCTGGAAAACAAAACTCGCCTGCCAACTTTTTGATGGCAGATTGCAGGAGCCACTTGGTACTATCAAACCAGCCCAACTTGGCACTGGTGCCACCATGGGTCTGGTCACCATCCTGCCTATCGTAGCTTTTCAGGAGCCAGCCGGTCACTCCCAGCCATAAACGCCCAGACACAAACCTCGGCCCGTTTCCATGGAAAACAAAAGTAAGCTGCCCCGCTTCTGGATGGCAGATTGCAGGACGCACTTGGTAGTATCAAACCAGCCCGACTTGGCACTGGTGCCACCTTGGGTCTGGGAACCATCCTGCGTATCGTGGATTCCAATTAGCAAGCCGGCCACTCCCAGCCACAGGCCCCCAAACACAAACAACGGCGCTTTTCCCTGGAAATCAAAACTCGCCTGCCAAATTTTTGATGGCAGATTGCAGGAGCCACTTGGTACTATCAAACCAGCCCAACTTGGCACTGGTGCCACCGTGGGTCTGGTCACCATCCTGCCTATCGTAGCTTTTCAGGAGCCAGCCAAACACTCCCAGCCATAGGCCCCCAGACAAAAACCTCGGCCCGTTTCCCTGGCAAACAAAAGTAAGCTGCCCCGCATCTGGACGGCAGATTGCAGGAATCACTTGGTACTATCAAACCAGCCCAACTTGGCACTGGTGCCACCTTGGGTCTGGGAACCATCCTGCGTATCGTGGATTCAAAGGAGAGAGCCGGTCACTCACAGCCACAGGCCCCCAAACACAATCAACGGCGCTTTTCCCTGGAAAACAAAACTCGTCTGCCAACATTTTGATGGCAGATTGCAGGAGCCACTTGCTACTATCAAATCAGCCCAACTTGGCACTGGTGCCACCATGGGTCTGGTCACCATCCTTCCTATCGTAGCTTTTCAGGAGCCAGCCGGTCCCTCCCTGCCATAGGCCCCCAGAGAAAAACCTCGGCCCGTTTCCCTGGCAAACAAAAGTAAGCTGCCCCGCTTCTGGATGGCAGATTGCAGGAGCCACTTTGCACCATCAAACTAGCTCGACTTGGCACTGGTGCCACCTCAGGTCTGGGAACCATGCTGCGTATCGTGGAGTCTAAGGAACCAGACGGCCACTCCAGCCACAGGCCCCCAGACACAAACAACGGCGCTTTTCCCTGGAAAACAAAACTCGCCTGCCAACATTTTGATGGCAGATTGCAGGAGCCACTTGGTACTATCAAACCAGCCCAACTTGGCACTGGTGCCACCATGGGTCTGGTCACCATCCTGCCTATCGTAGCTTTTCAGGAGCCAGCCGGTCACTCCCAGCCATAGGCCCCAGACACAAAGCTCGGCCCGTTTCCCTGGCAAACAAAAGTAAGCTACCCCGCTTCTGGATGGCAGATTGCAGGAGCCACTTTGCAGCATCAAACTAGCCCGACTTGGCACTGGTGCCACCTCAGGTCTGGGAACCATCCTGCGTATCGTGGATTCTAAGGAGCCAGCCGGCCACTCCCACCCACAGGCCCCCAAACACAAACAATGGCGCTTTTCCCTGGAAAACAAAACTCGCCTGCCAACTTTTTCATGGCAGATTGCAGGACCCACTTGGTACTATCGAACCAGCCCAACTTGGCACTGGTGCCACCATGGGTCTGGGAACCATCCTGCGTATCGTGGATTCTAAGGAGCCAGCCGGCCACTCCCAGCCACAGGCCCCCAAACACAAACAACGGCGCTTTTCCCTAGATAACAAACTCGCCTGCCAACTTTTTGATGGCAGATTGCAGGAGCCACTTGGTACTATCAAACCAGCCCAACTTGGCACTGGTGCCACCATGGGTCTGGTCACCATCCTGCCTACCGTAGCTTTTCAGGAGCCAGCCGGTCACTCCCAGCCATAGGCCCCCAGACACAAACCTCGGCCCGTTTCCCTGGCAAACAAAAGTAAGCTACCCCTCTTCTGGATGGCAGATTGCAGGACGCACTTGGTAGTATCAAACCAGCCCGACTTGGCACTGGTGCCACCTCTGGTCTGGGAACCATGCTGCGTATCGTGGATTCTAAGGAGCCAGCCGGCCACTCCCAGCCACAGGCCCCCAAACACAAACAACGGCGCTTTTCCCTGGAAAACAAAACTCGCCTGCCAACATTTTGATGGCAGATTGCAGGAGCCACTTGGTACTATCAAATAAGCCCAACTTGGCACTGGTGCCACCATGGGTCTGGTCACCATCCTGCCTATCGTAGCTTTTCAGGAGCCAGCAGGTCACCCCCAGCCATAGGCCCCGAGAAAAAAACCTCGGCCCGTTTCCCTGGCAAAAAAAAGTAAGCTACCCCGCTTCTGGATGGCAGATTGCAGGACGCACTTGGTAGTATCAAACCAGCCCAACTTGGCACTGGTGCCACCTTGGGTCTGGGAACCATCCTGCGTATCGTGGATTCTGAGGAGCCCGCCGGCCACTCTCTGCCACAGGCACCCAAACACAAACAACGGCGCTTTTCCCTGGAAAACAAAACTCGCCTGCCAACTTTTTGATGGCGGATTGCAGGAGCCACTTGGTACTATCAAACCAGCCCAACTTGGCACTGGTGCCACCATGGGTCTGGTCACCATCCTGCCTATCGTAGCTTTTCAGGACCTAGCAGGTCACTCCCAGCCATAGGCGCCCAGACAAAAACCTCGGCCCGTTACCCTGGCAAACAAAAGTAAGCTGTCCCGCTTCTGGATGGCAGATTGCAGGAACCACTTGGTACTATAAAACCAGCCCGACTTGGCACTGGTGCCACGTCAGGTCTGGGAACCATCCTGCGTATCGTGGATTCTAAGGAGCCAGCCGGCCACTCCCACCCACAGGCCCCCAAACACAAACAACGGCGCTTTTCCCTGGAAAACAAAACTCGCCTGCCAACTTTTTGAGGGCAGATTGCAGGAGCCACTTGGTACTATCAAACCAGCCCAACTTGGCACTGGTGCCACCATGGGTCTGCTCACCATCCTGCCTATCGTAGCTTTTCAGGAGCCAGCCGGTCACTCCCAACCATAGGCCCCCAGACACAAAGCTCTGCCCGTTTCCCTGGCAAACAAAAGTAAGCTGCCCCGCTTCTGGATGGCAGATTGCAGGACGCCCTTGGTACTATCAAACCAGCCCGACTTGTCACTGGTGCCACCTCTGGTCTGGGAACCATGCCGCGTATCGTGGATTCTAAGGAGCCAGCCGGCCACTCCCAGCCACAGGCGCCCAAACACAAACAACGGCGCTTTTCCCTGGAAAACAAAACTCGCCTGCCAACTTTTTGATGGCGGATTGCAGGAGCCACTTGGTACTATCAAAGCAGCCCAACTTGTCACTGGTGCCACAATGGATGTGGTCACCATCCTGCCTATCGTAGCTTTTCAGGACCTCGCCGGTCACTCCCAGCCATAGGCGCCCAGACACAAAGCTCGGCCCGTTTCCCTGGCACACAAAAGTAAGCTGCCCCGCTTCTGGATGGCAGATTGCAGGAACCACTTGGTACTATAAAACCAGCCCAACTTGGCACTGGTGCCACCTCTGGTCTGGGAACCATCCTGCGTATCGTGCATTCTAAGGAGCCAGCCGGTCACTCCAGCCACAGGCTCCCAGACACAAACAACGGCGCTTTTCCCTGGAAAACAAAACTCGCCTGCCAACTTTTTGATGGCAGATTGCAGGAGCCACTTGGTACTATCAAACCAGCCCAACTTGGAACTGGTGCCACCTTGGGTCTGGGAACCATGCTGCGTATCGCAGATTCTAAGGCGCCAGTCGGCCACTCCCAGCCACAAGCCCCCAAACACAAACAACGGCGCTTTTCTCTGGCAAACAAAACTCAACTGCCCCTCTTCTGGATGGCAAATTGCAGGACGCACTTGGTACTATAAAAACAGCCCGACTTGGCACTGGTGCCACCTTGGGTCTGGGAACCATCGTGCGTATCGATCTTTTTAATGAGACAGCTGGCCACTCCCAGCCATATGCCCCCGAACACAACCCACGGCCCTGTCCTCTGGCAATCAAAACTCAGCTGCACCGCTTCTGGATGGCAGATTGCAGGAGCCACTTGGTACTATCAAACCAGCACGACTTGGCACTGGTGCCACCTTGGGTCTGGGAACCATCCTGCGTATTGTGGATTGTCAGGAGCCAGCTGAACACTCTCGGCCACAGACCCCAATCAAAAACAACGGCCCGTTTCACAGGCAAACAAAACTCAGCTGCCCCGCTTCTGGATGGGAGATTGCAGGAGGCACTTGACACTGTGAAACCAGCCCCACTTGGCACTGGTGCCACCTTGGGTCTGGGAACCATGCTGCGTATCATGGATTTTCAGGAGCCAGCCGGCCACTCCCAGCCATAGGCCCCCAAACAAAAACCACAGCCTTTTTCTCTGGCAAACAAAATTCAGCTGCCCCACTTCTGGATGGCAGATTGCAGGAGCCACTTGGGACTATCACACCAGCACAACATGGCACTGGTGCCACCTTGGATCTGGGAACCATCCGGCGTATAGTGGATTTTCAGGGGTCAGCCGGTCACTCTCAGCCATAGGCCCCAAACACAAACCACGGCCCTTTTCTCTGGAAAACAAAACTCAACTGCCCCTCTTCTGGATGGCAGATTGCAGGAGACACTGGGTACTATGAAACCAGCCCTACTTGGCACTGGTGCCACCTTGGGTCTGGGAACCATGCTGCGTATCATGGATTTTCAGGAGCCAGCCGTCCACTGCCAGCCACAGGCCCCGAAACACAAACAACAGCCTTTTTCTCTGGCAAACAAAATTCAGCTGCCCCGCTTCTGGATGGCAGATTGCAGGAACCACTTGGTACTAACAAATCAGCCCGACTTGGCACTGGTGCCACCTTGGGTCTGGGAACCATCCTGCGTATCGTGGATTCTAAGGAGCCAGCTGGCCACTCCCAGCCACAGGCCCCAAAACACACACAACGGCGCTTTTCCCTGGAAAACAAAACTCGCCTGCCAACTTTTTGATGGCAGATTGCAGGAGCCACTTGGTACTATCAAACCAGCCCAACTTGGCACTGGTGCCACCATGGGTCTGGTCACCATCCTGCCTATCGTAGCTTTTCAGGAGCCAGCCGGTCACTCCCAGCCATAGGCCCCCAGACACAAACCTCGGCCTGTTTCCCTGGCACCCAAAAGTAAGCTACCGCACTTCTGGATGGCAGATTGCAGGAGCCACTTTGCACCATCAAACCAGCCCGACTTGGCACTGGTGCCACCTCTGGTCTGGGAACCATGCCGCGTATCGTGGATTCTAAGGAGCCAGCCGGCCACTCCCAGCCACAGGCCTCCAAACACAAACAACGGCGCTTTTCCCTGGAAAACAAAACTCGCCTCCCCACATTTTGATGGCAGAGTGCAGGAGCCACTTGGTACTATCAAACCAGCCCAACTTGGCACTGGTGCCACCATGGGTCTGGTCACCATCCTGCCTATCGTAGCTTTTCAGGAGCCAGCCCTTCACTCCCAGCCATAGGCCCCCAGAAAAAAACCTCGGTCCGTTTCCCTGGAAAACAAAAGTAAGCTGCCCTGCTTCTGGATGGCAGATTGCAGGAGCCACTTGGTGTTATCAAACCAGCCCGACTTGGCACTGGTGCCACCTTGGGTCTGGGAACCATCCTGCGTATCGTGTGTTCTAAGGAGCCAGCCGGCCACTCCCAGCCACAGTCCCCCAAACACAAACAATGGCGCTTTTCCCTGGAAAACAAAACTCGCCTGCCAACTTTTTGATGGCAGATTGCAGGAGCCACTTGGTACTATCAAACCAGCCCAACTTGGCACTGGTGCCACCATGGGTCTGGTCACCATCCTGCCTATCGTAGCTTTTCAGGAGCCAGCCGGTCACTCCCAGCCATAGGTCCCCAGACAAATACCTCGGCCCGTTTCCCTGGCAAACAAAAGTAAGCTGCCCCGCTTCTGGATGGCAGATTGCAGGAGCCACTTGGTACTATCAAACCAGCCCAACTTGACACTGGTGCCACCTTGGCTCTGGGAACCATGCTGCGTAACCCGGATTCTAAGACGACAGGCAGCCACTGCCAGCCACCGGCCTCCAAACAAAATCAACGGCGCTTTTCCCTGGAAAACAAAACTCGCCTGACATCTTTTAGATGGCAGATTTCAGGAGCCAGTTGGTACCATCAAACCAGCCCAACTTGGCACTGGTGCCACCTTGGGTCTGGGAACCATCCTGCCTATTGTTGCTTTTCAGGAGCCAGCCGGTCACTCCTAGCCCTAGGCCCCCAGTCATAAACCTCGGCCCGTTTCCCTGGTACACAAATGTAAGCTACCCCGCTTCAGGATGGCAGATTGCAGGAGCCACTTTTCACCATCAAACCAGCCCGACGTGGCACTGGTGCCACCTTGGGTCTGGGAACCATCCTGCGTATCGTGTGTTCTAAGGAGCCAGCCGGCCACTCCCACCCACAGACCCCCAAACACAAACAACGGCGCTTTTCCCTGGAAAACAAAACTCGCCTGACAACTTTTTGATGGCAGATTGCAGGAGCCACTTGGTACTATCAAACCAGCCCAACTTGGCACTGGTGCCACCATGGGTCTGGTCACCATCCTGCCTATCGTAGCTTTTCAGGAGCCAGCCGGTCACTCCCAGCCATAAACGCCCAGACACAAACCTCGGCCCGTTTCCATGGAAAACAAAAGTAAGCTGCCCCGCTTCTGGATGGCAGATTGCAGGACGCACTTGGTAGTATCAAACCAGCCCGACTTGGCACTGGTGCCACCTTGGGTCTGGGAACCATCCTGCGTATCGTGGATTCCAATTAGCAAGCCGGCCACTCCCAGCCACAGGCCCCCAAACACAAACAACGGCGCTTTTCCCTGGAAATCAAAACTCGCCTGCCAAATTTTTGATGGCAGATTGCAGGAGCCACTTGGTACTATCAAACCAGCCCAACTTGGCACTGGTGCCACCGTGGGTCTGGTCACCATCCTGCCTATCGTAGCTTTTCAGGAGCCAGCCAAACACTCCCAGCCATAGGCCCCCAGACAAAAACCTCGGCCCGTTTCCCTGGCAAACAAAAGTAAGCTGCCCCGCATCTGGACGGCAGATTGCAGGAATCACTTGGTACTATCAAACCAGCCCAACTTGGCACTGGTGCCACCTTGGGTCTGGGAACCATCCTGCGTATCGTGGATTCAAAGGAGAGAGCCGGTCACTCACAGCCACAGGCCCCCAAACACAATCAACGGCGCTTTTCCCTGGAAAACAAAACTCGTCTGCCAACATTTTGATGGCAGATTGCAGGAGCCACTTGCTACTATCAAATCAGCCCAACTTGGCACTGGTGCCACCATGGGTCTGGTCACCATCCTTCCTATCGTAGCTTTTCAGGAGCCAGCCGGTCCCTCCCTGCCATAGGCCCCCAGAGAAAAACCTCGGCCCGTTTCCCTGGCAAACAAAAGTAAGCTGCCCCGCTTCTGGATGGCAGATTGCAGGAGCCACTTTGCACCATCAAACTAGCTCGACTTGGCACTGGTGCCACCTCAGGTCTGGGAACCATGCTGCGTATCGTGGAGTCTAAGGAACCAGACGGCCACTCCAGCCACAGGCCCCCAGACACAAACAACGGCGCTTTTCCCTGGAAAACAAAACTCGCCTGCCAACATTTTGATGGCAGATTGCAGGAGCCACTTGGTACTATCAAACCAGCCCAACTTGGCACTGGTGCCACCATGGGTCTGGTCACCATCCTGCCTATCGTAGCTTTTCAGGAGCCAGCCGGTCACTCCCAGCCATAGGCCCCAGACACAAACCTCGGCCCGTTACCCTGGCAAACAAAAGTAAGCTACCCCGCTTCTGGATGGCAGATTGCAGGAGCCACTTTGCAGCATCAAACTAGCCCGACTTGGCACTGGTGCCACCTCAGGTCTGGGAACCATCCTGCGTATCGTGGATTCTAAGGAGCCAGCCGGCCACTCCCACCCACAGGCCCCCAAACACAAACAATGGCGCTTTTCCCTGGAAAACAAAACTCGCCTGCCAACTTTTTCATGGCAGATTGCAGGACCCACTTGGTACTATCGAACCAGCCCAACTTGGCACTGGTGCCACCATGGGTCTGGGAACCATCCTGCGTATCGTGGATTCTAAGGAGCCAGCCGGCCACTCCCAGCCACAGGCCCCCAAACACAAACAACGGCGCTTTTCCCTAGATAACAAACTCGCCTGCCAACTTTTTGATGGCAGATTGCAGGAGCCACTTGGTACTATCAAACCAGCCCAACTTGGCACTGGTGCCACCATGGGTCTGGTCACCATCCTGCCTACCGTAGCTTTTCAGGAGCCAGCCGGTCACTCCCAGCCATAGGCCCCCAGACACAAACCTCGGCCCGTTTCCCTGGCAAACAAAAGTAAGCTACCCCTCTTCTGGATGGCAGATTGCAGGACGCACTTGGTAGTATCAAACCAGCCCGACTTGGCACTGGTGCCACCTCTGGTCTGGGAACCATGCTGCGTATCGTGGATTCTAAGGAGCCAGCCGGCCACTCCCAGCCACAGGCCCCCAAACACAAACAACGGCGCTTTTCCCTGGAAAACAAAACTCGCCTGCCAACATTTTGATGGCAGATTGCAGGAGCCACTTGGTACTATCAAATAAGCCCAACTTGGCACTGGTGCCACCATGGGTCTGGTCACCATCCTGCCTATCGTAGCTTTTCAGGAGCCAGCAGGTCACCCCCAGCCATAGGCCCCGAGAAAAAAACCTCGGCCCGTTTCCCTGGCAAAAAAAAGTAAGCTACCCCGCTTCTGGATGGCAGATTGCAGGACGCACTTGGTAGTATCAAACCAGCCCAACTTGGCACTGGTGCCACCTTGGGTCTGGGAACCATCCTGCGTATCGTGGATTCTGAGGAGCCCGCCGGCCACTCTCTGCCACAGGCACCCAAACACAAACAACGGCGCTTTTCCCTGGAAAACAAAACTCGCCTGCCAACTTTTTGATGGCGGATTGCAGGAGCCACTTGGTACTATCAAACCAGCCCAACTTGGCACTGGTGCCACCATGGGTCTGGTCACCATCCTGCCTATCGTAGCTTTTCAGGACCTAGCAGGTCACTCCCAGCCATAGGCGCCCAGACAAAAACCTCGGCCCGTTACCCTGGCAAACAAAAGTAAGCTGTCCCGCTTCTGGATGGCAGATTGCAGGAACCACTTGGTACTATAAAACCAGCCCGACTTGGCACTGGTGCCACGTCAGGTCTGGGAACCATCCTGCGTATCGTGGATTCTAAGGAGCCAGCCGGCCACTCCCACCCACAGGCCCCCAAACACAAACAACGGCGCTTTTCCCTGGAAAACAAAACTCGCCTGCCAACTTTTTGAGGGCAGATTGCAGGAGCCACTTGGTACTATCAAACCAGCCCAACTTGGCACTGGTGCCACCATGGGTCTGCTCACCATCCTGCCTATCGTAGCTTTTCAGGAGCCAGCCGGTCACTCCCAACCATAGGCCCCCAGACACAAAGCTCTGCCCGTTTCCCTGGCAAACAAAAGTAAGCTGCCCCGCTTCTGGATGGCAGATTGCAGGACGCCCTTGGTACTATCAAACCAGCCCGACTTGTCACTGGTGCCACCTCTGGTCTGGGAACCATGCCGCGTATCGTGGATTCTAAGGAGCCAGCCGGCCACTCCCAGCCACAGGCGCCCAAACACAAACAACGGCGCTTTTCCCTGGAAAACAAAACTCGCCTGCCAACTTTTTGATGGCGGATTGCAGGAGCCACTTGGTACTATCAAAGCAGCCCAACTTGTCACTGGTGCCACAATGGATGTGGTCACCATCCTGCCTATCGTAGCTTTTCAGGACCTCGCCGGTCACTCCCAGCCATAGGCGCCCAGACACAAAGCTCGGCCCGTTTCCCTGGCACACAAAAGTAAGCTGCCCCGCTTCTGGATGGCAGATTGCAGGAACCACTTGGTACTATAAAACCAGCCCAACTTGGCACTGGTGCCACCTCTGGTCTGGGAACCATCCTGCGTATCGTGCATTCTAAGGAGCCAGCCGGTCACTCCAGCCACAGGCTCCCAGACACCAACAACGGCGCTTTTCCCTGGAAAACAAAACTCGCCTGCCAACTTTTTGATGGCAGATTGCAGGAGCCACTTGGTACTATCAAACCAGCCCAACTTGGAACTGGTGCCACCTTGGGTCTGGGAACCATGCTGCGTATCGCAGATTCTAAGGCGCCAGTCGGCCACTCCCAGCCACAAGCCCCCAAACACAAACAACGGCGCTTTTCTCTGGCAAACAAAACTCAACTGCCCCTCTTCTGGATGGCAAATTGCAGGACGCACTTGGTACTATAAAAACAGCCCGACTTGGCACTGGTGCCACCTTGGGTCTGGGAACCATCGTGCGTATCGATCTTTTTAATGAGACAGCTGGCCACTCCCAGCCATATGCCCCCGAACACAACCCACGGCCCTGTCCTCTGGCAATCAAAACTCAGCTGCACCGCTTCTGGATGGCAGATTGCAGGAGCCACTTGGTACTATCAAACCAGCACGACTTGGCACTGGTGCCACCTTGGGTCTGGGAACCATCCTGCGTATTGTGGATTGTCAGGAGCCAGCTGAACACTCTCGGCCACAGACCCCAATCAAAAACAACGGCCCGTTTCACAGGCAAACAAAACTCAGCTGCCCCGCTTCTGGATGGGAGATTGCAGGAGGCACTTGACACTGTGAAACCAGCCCCACTTGGCACTGGTGCCACCTTGGGTCTGGGAACCATGCTGCGTATCATGGATTTTCAGGAGCCAGCCGGCCACTCCCAGCCATAGGCCCCCAAACAAAAACCACAGCCTTTTTCTCTGGCAAACAAAATTCAGCTGCCCCACTTCTGGATGGCAGATTGCAGGAGCCACTTGGGACTATCACACCAGCACAACATGGCACTGGTGCCACCTTGGATCTGGGAACCATCCGGCGTATAGTGGATTTTCAGGGGTCAGCCGGTCACTCTCAGCCATAGGCCCCAAACACAAACCACGGCCCTTTTCTCTGGAAAACAAAACTCAACTGCCCCTCTTCTGGATGGCAGATTGCAGGAGACACTGGGTACTATGAAACCAGCCCTACTTGGCACTGGTGCCACCTTGGGTCTGGGAACCATGCTGCGTATCATGGATTTTCAGGAGCCAGCCGTCCACTGCCAGCCACAGGCCCCGAAACACAAACAACAGCCTTTTTCTCTGGCAAACAAAATTCAGCTGCCCCGCTTCTGGATGGCAGATTGCAGGAACCACTTGGTACTAACAAATCAGCCCGACTTGGCACTGGTGCCACCTTGGGTCTGGGAACCATCCTGCGTATCGTGGATTCTAAGGAGCCAGCTGGCCACTCCCAGCCACAGGCCCCAAAACACACACAACGGCGCTTTTCCCTGGAAAACAAAACTCGCCTGCCAACTTTTTGATGGCAGATTGCAGGAGCCACTTGGTACTATCAAACCAGCCCAACTTGGCACTGGTGCCACCATGGGTCTGGTCACCATCCTGCCTATCGTAGCTTTTCAGGAGCCAGCCGGTCACTCCCAGCCATAGGCCCCCAGACACAAACCTCGGCCTGTTTCCCTGGCACCCAAAAGTAAGCTACCGCACTTCTGGATGGCAGATTGCAGGAGCCACTTTGCACCATCAAACCAGCCCGACTTGGCACTGGTGCCACCTCTGGTCTGGGAACCATGCCGCGTATCGTGGATTCTAAGGAGCCAGCCGGCCACTCCCAGCCACAGGCCTCCAAACACAAACAACGGCGCTTTTCCCTGGAAAACAAAACTCGCCTCCCCACATTTTGATGGCAGAGTGCAGGAGCCACTTGGTACTATCAAACCAGCCCAACTTGGCACTGGTGCCACCATGGGTCTGGTCACCATCCTGCCTATCGTAGCTTTTCAGGAGCCAGCCCTTCACTCCCAGCCATAGGCCCCCAGAAAAAAACCTCGGTCCGTTTCCCTGGAAAACAAAAGTAAGCTGCCCCGCTTCTGCATGGCAGATTGCAGGAGCCACTTGGTGTTATCAAACCAGCCCGACTTGGCACTGGTGCCACCTTGGGTCTGGGAACCATCCTGCGTATCGTGTGTTCTAAGGAGCCAGCCGGCCACTCCCAGCCACAGTCCCCCAAACACAAACAATGGCGCTTTTCCCTGGAAAACAAAACTCGCCTGCCAACTTTTTGATGGCAGATTGCAGGAGCCACTTGGTACTATCAAACCAGCCCAACTTGGCACTGGTGCCACCATGGGTCTGGTCACCATCCTGCCTATCGTAGCTTTTCAGGAGCCAGCCGGTCACTCCCAGCCATAGGTCCCCAGACAAATACCTCGGCCCGTTTCCCTGGCAAACAAAAGTAAGCTGCCCCGCTTCTGGATGGCAGATTGCAGGAGCCACTTGGTACTATCAAACCAGCCCAACTTGACACTGGTGCCACCTTGGCTCTGGGAACCATGCTGCGTAACCCGGATTCTAAGACGACAGGCAGCCACTGCCAGCCACCGGCCTCCAAACAAAATCAACGGCGCTTTTCCCTGGAAAACAAAACTCGCCTGACATCTTTTAGATGGCAGATTTCAGGAGCCAGTTGGTACCATCAAACCAGCCCAACTTGGCACTGGTGCCACCTTGGGTCTGGGAACCATCCTGCCTATTGTTGCTTTTCAGGAGCCAGCCGGTCACTCCTAGCCCTAGGCCCCCAGTCATAAACCTCGGCCCGTTTCCCTGGTACACAAATGTAAGCTACCCCGCTTCAGGATGGCAGATTGCAGGAGCCACTTTTCACCATCAAACCAGCCCGACGTGGCACTGGTGCCACCTTGGGTCTGGGAACCATCCTGCGTATCGTGTGTTCTAAGGAGCCAGCCGGCCACTCCCACCCACAGACCCCCAAACACAAACAACGGCGCTTTTCCCTGGAAAACAAAACTCGCCTGACAACTTTTTGATGGCAGATTGCAGGAGCCACTTGGTACTATCAAACCAGCCCAACTTGGCACTGGTGCCACCATGGGTCTGGTCACCATCCTGCCTATCGTAGCTTTTCAGGAGCCAGGCGGTCACTCCCAGCCATAGGCCCCCAGACACAAAGCTCGGCCCGTTTCCCTGGCAAACCAAAGTAAGCTGCCCCGCTTCTGCATGGCAGATTGCAGGACGCGCTTGGTAGTATCAAACCAGCCCGACTTGGCACTGGTGCCACCTCTGGTCTGGGAACCATCCTGCGTATCGTGTGTTCTAAGGAGCCAGCCGGCCACTCCCAGCCACAGGCGCCCAAACACAAACAACGGCGCTTTTCCCTGGAAAACAAAACTCGCCTGCCAACTTTTTGATGGCGGATTGCAGGAGCCACTTGGTACTATCAAAGCAGCCCAACTTGTCACTGGTGCCACAATGGATGTGGTCACCATCCTGCCTATCGTAGCTTTTCAGGACCTCGCCGGTCACTCCCAGCCATAGGCGCCCAGACACAAAGCTCGGCCCGTTTCCCTGGCACACAAAAGTAAGCTGCCCCGCTTCTGGATGGCAGATTGCAGGAACCACTTGGTACTATAAAACCAGCCCAACTTGGCACTGGTGCCACCTCTGGTCTGGGAACCATCCTGCGTATCGTGCATTCTAAGGAGCCAGCCGGTCACTCCAGCCACAGGCTCCCAGACACCAACAACGGCGCTTTTCCCTGGAAAACAAAACTCGCCTGCCAACTTTTTGATGGCAGATTGCAGGAGCCACTTGGTACTATCAAACCAGCCCAACTTGGAACTGGTGCCACCTTGGGTCTGGGAACCATGCTGCGTATCGCAGATTCTAAGGCGCCAGTCGGCCACTCCCAGCCACAAGCCCCCAAACACAAACAACGGCGCTTTTCTCTGGCAAACAAAACTCAACTGCCCCTCTTCTGGATGGCAAATTGCAGGACGCACTTGGTACTATAAAAACAGCCCGACTTGGCACTGGTGCCACCTTGGGTCTGGGAACCATCGTGCGTATCGATCTTTTTAATGAGACAGCTGGCCACTCCCAGCCATATGCCCCCGAACACAACCCACGGCCCTGTCCTCTGGCAATCAAAACTCAGCTGCACCGCTTCTGGATGGCAGATTGCAGGAGCCACTTGGTACTATCAAACCAGCACGACTTGGCACTGGTGCCACCTTGGGTCTGGGAACCATCCTGCGTATTGTGGATTGTCAGGAGCCAGCTGAACACTCTCGGCCACAGACCCCAATCAAAAACAACGGCCCGTTTCACAGGCAAACAAAACTCAGCTGCCCCGCTTCTGGATGGGAGATTGCAGGAGGCACTTGACACTGTGAAACCAGCCCCACTTGGCACTGGTGCCACCTTGGGTCTGGGAACCATGCTGCGTATCATGGATTTTCAGGAGCCAGCCGGCCACTCCCAGCCATAGGCCCCCAAACAAAAACCACAGCCTTTTTCTCTGGCAAACAAAATTCAGCTGCCCCACTTCTGGATGGCAGATTGCAGGAGCCACTTGGGACTATCACACCAGCACAACATGGCACTGGTGCCACCTTGGATCTGGGAACCATCCGGCGTATAGTGGATTTTCAGGGGTCAGCCGGTCACTCTCAGCCATAGGCCCCAAACACAAACCACGGCCCTTTTCTCTGGAAAACAAAACTCAACTGCCCCTCTTCTGGATGGCAGATTGCAGGAGACACTGGGTACTATGAAACCAGCCCTACTTGGCACTGGTGCCACCTTGGGTCTGGGAACCATGCTGCGTATCATGGATTTTCAGGAGCCAGCCGTCCACTGCCAGCCACAGGCCCCGAAACACAAACAACAGCCTTTTTCTCTGGCAAACAAAATTCAGCTGCCCCGCTTCTGGATGGCAGATTGCAGGAACCACTTGGTACTAACAAATCAGCCCGACTTGGCACTGGTGCCACCTTGGGTCTGGGAACCATCCTGCGTATCGTGGATTCTAAGGAGCCAGCTGGCCACTCCCAGCCACAGGCCCCAAAACACACACAACGGCGCTTTTCCCTGGAAAACAAAACTCGCCTGCCAACTTTTTGATGGCAGATTGCAGGAGCCACTTGGTACTATCAAACCAGCCCAACTTGGCACTGGTGCCACCATGGGTCTGGTCACCATCCTGCCTATCGTAGCTTTTCAGGAGCCAGCCGGTCACTCCCAGCCATAGGCCCCCAGACACAAACCTCGGCCTGTTTCCCTGGCACCCAAAAGTAAGCTACCGCACTTCTGGATGGCAGATTGCAGGAGCCACTTTGCACCATCAAACCAGCCCGACTTGGCACTGGTGCCACCTCTGGTCTGGGAACCATGCCGCGTATCGTGGATTCTAAGGAGCCAGCCGGCCACTCCCAGCCACAGGCCTCCAAACACAAACAACGGCGCTTTTCCCTGGAAAACAAAACTCGCCTCCCCACATTTTGATGGCAGAGTGCAGGAGCCACTTGGTACTATCAAACCAGCCCAACTTGGCACTGGTGCCACCATGGGTCTGGTCACCATCCTGCCTATCGTAGCTTTTCAGGAGCCAGCCCTTCACTCCCAGCCATAGGCCCCCAGAAAAAAACCTCGGTCCGTTTCCCTGGAAAACAAAAGTAAGCTGCCCCGCTTCTGCATGGCAGATTGCAGGAGCCACTTGGTGTTATCAAACCAGCCCGACTTGGCACTGGTGCCACCTTGGGTCTGGGAACCATCCTGCGTATCGTGTGTTCTAAGGAGCCAGCCGGCCACTCCCAGCCACAGTCCCCCAAACACAAACAATGGCGCTTTTCCCTGGAAAACAAAACTCGCCTGCCAACTTTTTGATGGCAGATTGCAGGAGCCACTTGGTACTATCAAACCAGCCCAACTTGGCACTGGTGCCACCATGGGTCTGGTCACCATCCTGCCTATCGTAGCTTTTCAGGAGCCAGCCGGTCACTCCCAGCCATAGGTCCCCAGACAAATACCTCGGCCCGTTTCCCTGGCAAACAAAAGTAAGCTGCCCCGCTTCTGGATGGCAGATTGCAGGAGCCACTTGGTACTATCAAACCAGCCCAACTTGACACTGGTGCCACCTTGGCTCTGGGAACCATGCTGCGTAACCCGGATTCTAAGACGACAGGCAGCCACTGCCAGCCACCGGCCTCCAAACAAAATCAACGGCGCTTTTCCCTGGAAAACAAAACTCGCCTGACATCTTTTAGATGGCAGATTTCAGGAGCCAGTTGGTACCATCAAACCAGCCCAACTTGGCACTGGTGCCACCTTGGGTCTGGGAACCATCCTGCCTATTGTTGCTTTTCAGGAGCCAGCCGGTCACTCCTAGCCCTAGGCCCCCAGTCATAAACCTCGGCCCGTTTCCCTGGTACACAAATGTAAGCTACCCCGCTTCAGGATGGCAGATTGCAGGAGCCACTTTTCACCATCAAACCAGCCCGACGTGGCACTGGTGCCACCTTGGGTCTGGGAACCATCCTGCGTATCGTGTGTTCTAAGGAGCCAGCCGGCCACTCCCACCCACAGACCCCCAAACACAAACAACGGCGCTTTTCCCTGGAAAACAAAACTCGCCTGACAACTTTTTGATGGCAGATTGCAGGAGCCACTTGGTACTATCAAACCAGCCCAACTTGGCACTGGTGCCACCATGGGTCTGGTCACCATCCTGCCTATCGTAGCTTTTCAGGAGCCAGGCGGTCACTCCCAGCCATAGGCCCCCAGACACAAAGCTCGGCCCGTTTCCCTGGCAAACCAAAGTAAGCTGCCCCGCTTCTGCATGGCAGATTGCAGGACGCGCTTGGTAGTATCAAACCAGCCCGACTTGGCACTGGTGCCACCTCTGGTCTGGGAACCATCCTGCGTATCGTGGATTCTAATTAGCCAGCCGGTCACTCCAGCCACAGGCCCCCAGACACAAACAACGGCGCTTTTCCCTGGAAAACAAAACTCGCCTGCCAACTTTTTGATGGCAGATTGCAGGAGCCACTTGGTACTATCAAACCAGCCCAACTTGGCACTGGTGCCACCATGGGTCTGGTCACCATCCTGCCTATCGTAGCTTTTCAGGAGCCAGCCGGTCACTCCCAGCCATAGGCCCCCAGTCACAAACCTCGGCCCGTTTCCCTGGCAAACAAAAGTAAGCTACCCCGCTTCTGGATGGCAGATTGCAGGAGCCACTTGGTACTATCAAACCAGCCCAACTTGGAACTGGTGCCACCTTGGGTCTGGGAACCATGCTGCGTATCGCAGATTCTAAGGCGCCAGTCGGCCACTCCCAGCCACAAGCCCCCAAACACAAACAACGGCGCTTTTCTCTGGCAAACAAAACTCAACTGCCCCTCTTCTGGATGGCAAATTGCAGGACGCACTTGGTACTATAAAAACCGCCCGACTTGGCACTGGTGCCACCTTGGGTCTGGGAACCATCGTGCGTATCGATCTTTTTAATGAGACAGCCGGCCACTCCCAGCCATATGCCCCCGAACACAACCCACGGCCCTGTCCTCTGGCAATCAAAACTCAGCTGCACCGCTTCTGGATGGCAGATTGCAGGAGCCACTTGGTACTATCAAACCAGCACGACTTGGCACTGGTGCCACCTTGGGTCTGGGAACCATCCTGCGTATTGTGGATTGTCAGGAGCCAGCTGAACACTCTCGGCCACAGACCCCAATCAAAAACAACGGCCCGTTTCACAGGCAAACAAAACTCAGCTGCCCCGCTTCTGGATGGGAGATTGAAGGAGGCACATGACACTGTGAAACCAGCCCCACTTGGCACTGGTGCCACCTTGGGTCTGGGAACCATGCTGCGTATCATGGATTTTCAGGAGCCAGCCGGCCACTCCCAGCCATAGGCCCCCAAACAAAAACCACAGCCTTTTTCTCTGGCAAACAAAATTCAGCTGCCCCACTTCTGGATGGCAGATTGCAGGAGCCACTTGGGACTATCACACCAGCACAACATGGCACTGGTGCCACCTTGGATCTGGGAACCATCCGGCGTATAGTGGATTTTCAGGGGTCAGCCGGTCACTCTCAGCCATAGGCCCCAAACACAAACCACGGCCCTTTTCTCTGGAAAACAAAACTCAACTGCCCCTCTTCTGGATGGCAGATTGCAGGAGACACTGGGTACTATGAAACCAGCCCTACTTGGCACTGGTGCCACCTTGGGTCTGGGAACCATGCTGCGTATCATGGATTTTCAGGAGCCAGCCGTCCACTGCCAGCCACAGGCCCCGAAACACAAACAACAGCCTTTTTCTCTGGCAAACAAAATTCAGCTGCCCCGCTTCTGGATGGAAGATTGCAGGAACCACTTGGTACTATCAAACCAGCCCGACTTGGCACTGGTGCCACCTCTGGTCTGGGAACCATCCTGCGTATCGTGGATTCTAAGGAGCCAGCTGGCCACTCCCAGCCACAGGCCCCAAAACACACACAACGGCGCTTTTCCCTGGAAAACAAAACTCGCCTGCCAACATTTTGATGGCAGATTGCAGGAGCCACTTGGTACTATCAAACCAGCCCAACTTGGCCCTGGTGCCACCTTGGCTCTGGGAACCATGCTGCGTAACCTAGATTCTACGAGGACAGGCGGCCACTCCCTGCCACAGGCCTCTAAACAAAACAACGGCGCTTTTCCCTGGAAAACAAAACTCGCCTGACAACTTTTTGATGGCAGATTGCAGGAGCCACTTGGTACTATCAAAGCAGCCCAATTTTGCACTGGTGCCACCTTGGCTCTGGGAACCATCCTACGTATCCTGGGTTCAAAGGAGGCAGCCGGCCACTCCCAGCCACAGGCCTCTAAACAAAAACAACGGCGCTTTTCCCTGGAAAACAAAACTCGCCTGACAACTTTTTGATGGCAGATTGCAGGAGCCACTTGGTACTATCAAACCAGCCCAACTTGGCACTGGTGCCACCATGGATCTGGTCACCATCCTGCCTATCGTAGCTTTTCAGGAGCCAGCCGGTCACTCCCAGCCATAGGCCCCCTGACAAATACCTCGGCCCATTTCCCTGGCAAACAAAAGTAAGCAGCCCCGCTTCTGGATGGCAGATTGCAGGAGCCACATGGTACTATCAAACCAGGCCAACATGGCACTTGTGCCACCTTGGTTCTGTGAACCATCCTGCCTATCGTGGCTTTTCAGGGGCCAGCCGGCCACTCTCAACCATATGCCCCCAAACATATACCACGGCCCTTTTCTCTGGCAAACAGAACTCAACTGCCCCTCTTCTGGATGGCAAATTGCAGGACGCACTTGGTACTACGAAAACAGCCCGACTTGGCACTGATGCCACCTTGGGTCAGGGAACAATCCTGCGTATCGAGCTTTTTAAGGAGCCAGCCGGCCACGTCCAGCCATATACCCCCAAAAAAAAACCACGGAACTTTTCTCCAGCAAACAAAAATCCGCTGCCCCGCGTCTGGATGGCAGATTGCAGGAGCTATTTAGTATCATCAAACCAGCCCGACTTGGCACTGGTGCCACCATGAGTCTGGTAACCATCCTGCCTATCGTAGCTTTTCAGGAGCCAGCCGGTCACTCCCAGCCATAGGCCCCCAGTCACAAACCTCGGCCCGTTTCCCTGGCAAACAAAAGTAAGCTACCCCGCTTCTGGATGGCAGATTGCAGGAACCACTTTGCACCATCAAACCAGCCCGACTTGGCACTGGTGCCACCTCTGGTCTGGGAACCATCCTGCGTATCGTGGATTCTAAGGAGACAGCCGGCCACTCCCACCCACAGGCCCCCAAACACAAACAACGGCGCTTTTCCCTGGAAAACAAAACTCGCCTGCCAACTTTTTGATGGCAGATTGCAGGAGCCACTTGGTACTATCAAACCAGCCCAACTTGGCACTGGTGCCACCATGGGTCTGGTCACCATCCTGCCTATCGTAGCTTTTCAGGAGCCAGCCAAACACTCCCAGCCATAGGCCCCCAGACACAAACCTCGGCCCGTTTCCCTGGCAAACAAAAGTAAGTTATCCCGCTTCTGGATGGCAGATTGCAGGAACCACTTTGCACCATCAA